>NC_052046.1:40310472-40634323 GCF_015832195.1 Motacilla alba alba
TGGAATATTCATATAGTCCTCTTGTTGGCTGTAGACTTCTGTCTCTCACTCTGATGGTGCAGCCGTGGAATACACATTACACATCCAAGAACACATACATGTATAATGAAGGTTATGGGAATCCCCTTTTACATGCTAGTTATACTTTATGGGAACCCTTTTATATGTTAGCAGATTTACAGAAACTCAGAATACACATAACACAGTTTACGGGAAGTGCCTCGTCTCTGGTTTATCTCCGATCGCTAAGGGCCATAATAGCTCTAATGTTCTTGAAATCGGTTTGGAACTTCTATAGGAGAAGTTCCTCTTTACTTGCTAATTAGAGATTTTATTCAGTGGACACCTGTGTGAGCTACAAGCTGATGAGGAAACCAATGTCTCAATTCCTGTGTAGGATTTTTAGGATTCCAAGTGCCACGACATGTTAAACCCTGAAACATAACCTTAATCTATATTTTATATATCCCTTTCAGTGTTTTATTTTATTTGTGCACGAATTTTAATATATCTATAACATGTTCTATTTTCACCTTAAGGAAATATCAACAATTAACAGAATTCTTAAGACAAGTATTGCAATTAGAATAATATTAATAATATGAATGTAAAAGAGACATCATCTGCCTGGTTTCCCTCATTCTGATATCCATCTGCATAAAGTATAAAGTTTTCCTCTTTTCTGCTCATCATCTTCAGAGTCTGATTTCAAGGAAAGCCAGCACCAAGAAACTAAGTAAGGATATTGTGGTAAACAATATGATGCAAAGCAAGAGTTCAATAACAAGGAACAAAATGAATGTTTTCTCTGCAAGAATTTACAAGACAAAAAAAAGGACTTTCCAAGACTGCTGGAGAGTGGCAGGGTTATGGGAGAACAACCAGTCAGCCAAGGAAAGTAAAAATGGGAAATAAAAATGAGACTGTTTCAGCTGAGTGATTGAATAAAATATTGGAAGGAGTTGTATAGTCAATGTGAGTCCATGACAAACAGTTCAAAAGTGATATATCTCCTCTTACTTTAGGAATCTAAAATACTGTCCAATTCATCTTCCTTTACATGTAACAAAAAGAATTCTGCAGTACCATGGTGTGAGGCATCTTGCCTACTTCAGGTATATTTTAGCATGTGATGAATTATTACTCTATATGTCATTCCCCATCAGCAAGACATGTAGCACAGCAAGCAACACTGCTGTAGAGGACTACGGGTAGCTATCCCAATTTGGCAAGGTAAACGCAATCCTCTGGAGCCAAGAATGTTTCTTCTGAAGGAGACATTATGGAGGAAAAAAATGCTTAGTCCTTTTTGTAAAAATTGGATTCTTTGGTGGATTGTTTTAATTACAGCAGACTGATCTAATTCCTAATCTGCAGAAGTAGAAATTCAAGCCTAAAGACTTTAATCTTCACTCACCATAATACTGTTATAGTCACTGATTAAAAATGTGCAGCTCTACCTATAGGTAATTAAACCATATCTTCTCTTCTGCTGGGTTTCCTTCATACAAGTGAAATCTGTTGATTTACTTGGACTGATTTACAGCAGTCAGACTTTCCTGTTCTCAACAAGAGCGTTAGACAGCATCATTGGCAAGCTGTTATTTTAAATAGACAGCTGTTTCTTCCAGTATAACACTTTCATACTAGAACCTAATAGCCTTTGAAGGGAAAACCCATTTTCCCAATTCTAGCGGACTGAATATTTTCACTTTCTTACTCATTGCTGGTCATCACATCTTTTATAGCACAAGTCCTTTGAACTGTATTCCATGATTTATTCATGCTGAGAATTGCTTCTTTTCTTATGAACTTCAAACTGATGAGCTAAACAAATTCATGCAACTTTACTTTGCACAAGGTACCGCCTTTCAAATATCTGTATCCAAGAAAATGCAGTAGTCTGGAAAGACATGCAACAGTAGCCATTGGTTTGAAGCTGGCAATTCTTCTAGAGATAAGATCTACAATAAAACCTTTTAATCACTTGTAAGCCTAACACATGAGGTAATAAAGGGTCTCTTTGATGTTATTTTCATATGAAAGCTTGTGCTATCACTCTTAATTTGAGTCCTTTCGTGTTTTCTGCCTATTGTTGGTAATAGTCAGCTTCTTTACTTGGTTGAAAGTTTCTCTCACATTGCACTCTCTGCAGATGACAATTATATTCAGCACGCTATTGTGCAGTATGCTGTACCTGCTGCAATACAGTTGTATTGAGGAGGCTTGTCATGAAAATGTGTCATCAAACAGGATAGCAGTTGTCTGTTTGCCCTCATTTTCCAGTGCACAATACAGCATATTTTCCAGTGCACAATACAGTGTAGCAAAGAGTTTCCAAGACATGGCAATCAGCTGCAGCAATCAGACCTTCCTATTCTTCACAAGACTTCAGCCTTCAGTTGACAAGTCATAGCATGACTCAGAGCTTCATGCTTGCAGTTAACAGAATTAGCTGTTTATTTCTAATTGGGCCACAACAAGAATGCTGGCCTTTCTAGTAGGCTAGCATTCAAGCCTTTCTAGTAGGAAGGCAATAAAGGTTGTTATGAGAGAAAAGGGTAAGACTACATCCATCAACCTGCTGCCAGCAGTCCCACTTTTAAATTGCATCCATCAAGGAGCAATGGTACAACTCTTTTACTTCTTTCTTTTGTCATCTCACCTGTGAAATCTTCAAGTGCCCCATTCTGTTATTTTTAAGGCAAGAAGGTCACTAGAAGAAAGATAAACATTTATGCAACCTATATCAAGCTATCCTGTTGTGCTGCCTTGTATCTTTCTGAACTTGAGCTCCATCTCTTAAAAGCTGTTATGCAAAAAAAACCAAAAACACAGATAAAAATGCTGAAATAAGGGAAGACAGAAAATAATAACCTGTTAAATTGAGAGTAGTTTTTTACCAGGTTGGAGGCTGTTATGAACATTAAGTCTTTCCATCTATTAATAAAAAGAAATCCCTCCTCTCAACTAAGCTTGGAAGAGTATAAACAAAACAAAAACAAAACAAAACAAAATATAACAAAAACAAACAAACCAAAAAAAAATACTCCGTATCAGCAGTAATTCTTCAGTGCCCCTGCTGGAAATATGGACTACCCTAGTTAATTTCAGATGGGTCTGGCACAAAGTAGCTGAAGGACTATCTTTCACCCCACAAATTCTGACACTTTTTACACTATATTCTCTATTTTTAAGTATTTTTAAAGCAACCAGTCTATCTGCAGGTTTAGATATTGATCTAGGCTCAGTGGTGCTGAGACATCAATTTACTAATCAGTGTCTGCTATGCTTTATATTACTTTTCATTGCTCCCTCTATGCAGCAAAAATAGCTCCATTATTTCAGAAGCTGTACAGAAGGTGATGCTATTCTGTATGATGGCAGAATGAATTTCTGCCTCCAAGGTGTTTAACAGCAATCATTTTCCCAAGCATTTTATCAAATGCAGGTTTTTTCTTTTCGGCAAGATTTTTAAAGTGAGAATATGTTGAGTACAGAGGAAGGAGGGTCTAGTCAGTACTGCTTGCCAGACCTCTGGGGACAGGAAAGGCTGAGAGATAAAGCTTGGAAAATTCAGACACATCTCTAAATTAGCAAAACATTTTTGGATGTCTGCCCCTCTCTACTTACCTGGCCTTCAGCTGGCACTCCTCCAGCAGCACTGCAGCACTTCTCTACAGAGCTGCAGCTGAGGGTTACTGCTTTGGGTTTCTACAGCAGGGCTGTAGCAGGAACAAAAAGAGAAGGATCAGAGACAACACAGTGAGAAGGAAGAGAAGGAAAGGTTTTGCAGTGGTGGGATTTGTCTGAGATTTTGCTGAACTAAGTAGCAGGACAAACCCTCTGAAGAGCCTGCTGTGATGTTAAGTGACCAGTCCCAAGGTTTCCCTCTTTGTTATGCAGACCAAGCTGTGAGAGTAAGTCACATTGAAATTTACTGAATCCCCTCATAAACGTCTCCCAAAAGCAAAGCTCTTTTGAATTTACTCTAAAACCCTCTGATTCCTCTCCCTCTTCCTCCTTTTCTATATCTTAATTTGAAGCATATACTAACCAAACTTAGATACTGGATACTTAGATACTTAGAAAAGCTGGAGATTTCAAGATAATTTTTCTCAATGTTTTATGAAAGTAGAATTAACATATTAATTTCAAAAATGTAAAAATTAAACACGGACTTTTTCTTCCTCATTTTTCTCTTACCTGCTATCATTGAAACCATTCAAAGATTAAAAACTGTTTCAGAAGCTCAAGAGAAATTCAGTCTTATGCATAAGTTAAGCACCTCAGCCTGTCACCTGGCTTAAACTAACTGTTTTCTGTCTCTTCTGAGGGATGTGAATGAGAAAAAGGAGAGACAGAAAAGTGTGGTTAAGGCACTCATTATTTCAGAGGGAGAAGTACTTCTATTGAACACATAGGAAGTGATGCTGTGTCTCTTGGTATATGAGAAGTGAAGGAATAAAAGTAAAGTCAAACTGTAAATTACCACAGGTAGAAGTTTAGTAGAGGTAGGGTGAATTTGTTTTCCCCTGTAGTAATTCTAATTTCACCATGTGCTGAAGAAGCGTGTCAAAACCTAATATGCACCTGTTAAGAGTTGTCTGCATCTTGTTCTAAACTAGCATAGATTTCCTATGAGAATACAATGCTTCAAATAATTGCCTTTGCCAGCTGTACTTTGGAAGATCAGCGTAGCAATGCCCCAGATAGAGGCTATGCTCAGTCATCTGAAATGAGAGCAAAAAGCTGGGAATGGCAAAATGAAGAACCTGTCGATGACCGGGTATGATCCTCTGCATATAGAGAATAACTAATAACGTCTTCATTCTGAGCATTCAAGGAAGACACAAGAGAGGGGACCTCGACCCAACCCTATTCAGACTTAGCAGCTTCATAAAAACAGCTCATCTTGTTAAGGAATTTGTTTCTTACTTTTATATACTAATGTTGAAAATTAATGGCAAAAGATCATATTTTGAGGAATAACTCACCTCACTATATACACTCACCCACTAGAATACCTGGAAGAGGAGTCAAACAGACCTTTCTGAGCCTAACATAGACCTACATGAGAAATTCTTAAAAACAGAAATGTGGAGATTTACTAACAAATGCAAAAAAAAAAAAAAAAAAATAAGTACAGTGTATCCGTTTGAAGATGTACAGAAAAGGCAAAACACTGTCCCAGCTCAAGTTGTACTCAACAAAATCAGTACAACTCGCTAAGTTTCTCTTACATCTCCAGCTAATATTGAGGAACAATTCAGAACAGGCATCTCAGGTGCAGCTGTGCTGGCAGTTGCAGGTTCTGTTTTGGGTGGGAGCCTAAGGCAAGATGCCAGGAACTGCCAACCCTTGGCCCAGCAAAGGGACCTGGGACCTGCAACACCAGCCAGGAGACCAGACACTGAGGCACAGCACAAGCTGGTTGCTCAGGAGGAGCAGAGATAGTTTTGCCCTTGGACTGTGAGGGTATAAAAGCCCAGGGGTTCATTTGTTGGGGGGTCCCTCCTTGGAGGAGCCAGCTTGAGCTGTTTCTGTGTTACTGCACCCTGCATAAACTGCTTTATGGAACAAGAGATCTGAGGCTATCCTAAGAGAAAGAGAAACCTGTTGTCAAGCTGGGAAGGAAACCTTGTCTGACTATGTGAGAGTGAGGTGTGTGGGGTGCCTTTTTCAAAGGTACTTCAGTCTCAGCAGTTGAAGTCTGTGGTACTGGAAGTGTGACTGCCAGAGTCCTCCTGAATGGTCAGATGGGGAAGTTTCCTTAACACTATTTGCACCTAGTAAATGTCCCCTGTATTTGATGAGATCCATGAAATTCTACATTACATGTGACTTATATGTCATTTACCAGGTTGGATATTCCATGCTTCCAAATTTTAATTCAACAGATTTAGAGCTACTGTACCAGCAGGTTGGTCCTTAAATCAGAGGGGAAGAAGCACTTCAGATTCTGAGGACCTTGAAAAATAGCTCTCTTATTTGTTTTGGGCTTCAGTATGACTCTTCCAGCAGATGTGTTTCCCAGCTCTCACGACATGTTAAGCAAACAAAAACCAGATATTTAAACTAGACCAGGCAATAAGTAGGGATGATTTGCACACTGCAGAGTAATATTGATCTTTCTACCATTTACATACCAGCTACCTGAAGTATTATTTACCTGCATTCAGAAGATCTTTAAAGGTCAGAAGTAATAGAAATACTGCAAAAACCAAGAATCTGTTGTGAAGATTTTTGACAGAAGCCATAAACTACACCAGATGCCTGCACAACCTTTTACTTTTCATTGCTCTAATACACACACACACAAAAACACTCAGCTGTCATTGCTGAACTCAAGAACAATAAGACTCAGGAGAGTTGTCCTGTGTTTAGCATGCTGTGCTGTATCAGTGAAACACTCAGAAGCAACAGGAGTTTCCACTGAATTTTTCAAGAAGCATTGAAGTGAACTTTCTTCTCCCTGTCCTTTTTTTCTAACTCTGAAACCATTGGAAAAATATGAGAAAGATTTCTCCAAAGCATATGCTCTCTTGGATTTTTTTCATCATGTGTCTCTAATTTCTGCCTTAAAAAAGTATACAAGAAGTGCATCAAGAGCTATGAATTTCTGTAATGCACCAGTTGATCATGCACAACGTTAAAATACTTCTTTTGTACCTCAGCCATTTAAACACAAATCTTCTAGAAGGCTGAAGTGTACCATTTCCCATAATAACTGTAAGAAGTAGCATGACATAATTATAAGTAGCATGACATGCAAGTTTGTGAGGCCATCCATAAGTTTTTTTCTAGAAAAAAAACTAACTGTTGTCAGCCCCATTTAGTTATTATTATTGATAATATTGTTGTTATTATTATTATTTATTAATTATTATTATTATTATTGATCTGAACAAGAGAATCCAGTGCACCCTCAGTCAATCTGTGGAGGACACCAGGTTGGGCAGGAGTCACTGATGTGATGTAGGCTCTGGATAGGGACCTGAACAAACTAGATTGATCCACTGAGGTCAGTTCTATGATGTTCAACAAGGCAAAATGCCAAATCCTGTCCTCCAGTCACAACAACCCCATGCAGCACTTGGGGAAAAGCGTCTGAAAATCTGCCCAGCAGAAAAGGACCTTGGAGTGCTGATGGACAGCACTTGAACATGAGCCATGAGTGTACCCAGAAAGGCCAATAGCATCCTCAGCAATAATGTGGTCAGCAGGACCAGGGGGGTGATTGTCCCCCTGTACTCATCACTGTGGAGGTCACACCTTGAATCCTTTGTTTATTTCTGGACCTCTCAATATAAGAAGGATGTTGAGGGCCTCAGAGCATGTCTAGAGAAGGGCAACAGAGCTGGAAAAGGGTCTGAAGCATAAGACTAATGAGAAGAGGCTGAGGGAACTTGGGGTGTTTAGCGTGGGAAAAATGAGACTCAGGGCTGAACTTATGACTCTCTCCAGCTACATGAAAGGAGGGCGTGGCCTGGTGGAAATTGGTTGATGCACCCAGGTTACGCATAACAACACAAGGGGAAATGGCATCAAGTTGAGCCAGGGGAGTTGTACATTGGATATTAGGAAATATATAAAAACTTCACAAAAAGTTTTGCCAAGTTCTGGAATGAGCTGTCAAGATATCTAAAGTCATGATCCCTGGAGATATCTAAAAGACACATAGATATGATGCTTAGGTATATGCTTTGGTGGGGGATTTGACAGGGATAGATCAGCCATAGAATATGATGATCCTAAACGTCTTTTCTAACCTAACTGATCCTATGATTTTATCAATTAATAAGAAAATTAGATATTATCCAGGATTTCCCATTGGCAAAGGTGAAAAAACGCAGATGAGGTGATAAGTAGCCAGTAAACCACATTAATTTTTACTTACTACATTGCAGTCTTCAACATCCTCACAAGGGAGGCAGAGGAGTAGGTACCAAACTCTTCAGTCTTGTGATCATTTATAGCCCCCAAGGAAACAATATGAAGCTGAGTCAGAGAAGGTTTAAGTCAGATATTAGGAAAGGGTTTTTCCCTGACAGAGCTGAAGAAAGCATTTGGACAATGCTCTCAGGCACATGGAGTGTTTCATAGGGCTGTCCTGTGCAGGGCCAGGAGCGGACTTTATAGTCCTGATGGGTCCCTCCAACTCAGCACATTCTATGATTCTATGTAGTGAGAGGTAAGATCATTTGAAGATTTCCAGTTAACACATATGATTTTGTTACAGGGGTTATGAAACCTGTATTATCCATTTGGTCACATTGAATGTGCTATTGAACCTATTCTGTTACATAATCTACTGTTATTTTCTACGCAAACATAGCAAAAGAAGCACCCCATCCAAATTTTGTTGTTTTGCACTTGAAATTATGTGTATCCATTAATTCCTGCCTGAAATCTTCTTCATAGTCATGGACGTTGGAATTGCTAACAAAGTCTCCTATCATAGTGCATGGCTTTGTTAGAGAGAACCACTCTTTCCTTTGGAAAGAAACAGTCGTGATTTTACAAGCATTTGCCTGCATTCTTCACATTTGTTTTCTGTTTTTGTTCTGTGACTAGTCATCAAATACTTGAATGTTTCCTGCATATGCTTCATTGTAGCACAGAATTTTGCCATATTTTGTCAAAATTCTGTGAAATTCTGAGAATTCTGTGAAAATTGCTTCACTTTTTACGTACTCAATGTGTTGTATGATTAAACTGACGGTTAAATTAGTTAGATTCTGGTGCACTTTTAAAACTCTTGTAATTTTCCAAGTGATTTCTGTGAAGCAGTACTTGTGACAAATGCATTAATTCTTCCGTCAGTTGAAATCAAAGCTCACAGGGAGGCTTATGTGTGAAAAAAAAAATTCTGGCTTCCTATCTGGTGAGTTATTGTTATCATATACAAGAATAGCTCAGATGAGAGCATTTGAAGTTGCTGTCTACAAATCCAACCAAAAGTAGTGAGTCTTTTGCCTCAAAACTCTACTGGTAAATTCAGTTTGGATTATATTTGCACGAGAATGATGTATCCAAGTACTTTCTAGTGTGGCAGAAAATGGTGGCATTATCCACAAAATCAAGATCAAATGTTTGAAAAATAGTGATGAATTAATCAAGATAAACATATTCTAAGACAAGTAGAGCCAGATACTAGTTATTAACTTAGATCATAATATATTTTATATATGCAGAACGTTTAGTTTAAAACTAGAATGTACTAGTTAAATATAGTTTCAGCTAATTTCAAACAAGGAAATTAAGGTGCAAAATAAAAGTTCCATGCAACAGAACAGAGGATATATTCCTGTTCCATCCAGCACAGGTGTGATTCCACCCAAACTGTCGTGTCTTCACAGTCTGTATCCACCCAAATATAAGGCTTCTGAACTACACACACAGGCATGGGGCTTACAAATCTGATTGTCTGACAAATATACTGTGCTCAGCATCAGACTACTGCAAAGAATACATGAAGTATTATAGTTTCATTTAAAGATCTTGGAAAAGGGTAAGGAAAGGTCACAGTGGAAGGAGGATTTTACTTATATTTCACTGTAGGATTTTTTTCCTCTTTTCTTGCTTCTGCCTGATGTTAGCACTCAGATCTACATATTGGTGACAAAAAACAAGCCCACTTCTTTTCAGCCTTGGCAAGCCATTAAAACAGACTGGTTTGAAATAACAATAGTATATACCCTTAAATGCTTCCAGAACCTCCTAGACAGAATCACTTATCGCTGTAATTAAGGCCAAGAATAAAAGCTATAACCCTGCTTATAGTTGTGTTAGACTGTGGGACTGACTGAAATTTAAAAAGGCACTTGATGAACTACAGTTCAAGCAGTGACTGGGAGGAACATTTTTTAGCCACCTGCATTCCTGCATTTCCTTTCCTATGTTTGGAAACACTTCTTCCAAATTTGGAGTTTTGGCTGTCATGGCTGCAGCTTTGTCTTGACAGCTACCTTTGTTACAGTAAACCCACCCACCTTCTGAACTGCTTCAATTTAGAATGTGGAAGTAAAATAGAAAGTTATCTCTTCCCTCCTAGGGCACTACCTACATGATGACAAAATATTTCCTATGTCAAAGCAGTCAGAATATTCAATACACTGTTAAGCACCATTTCTTGAGAGGAATGCCATTATCTTTAAAACCCCAGGAATGAATGCAGACTGTTTGTGAGAGAAAAAGTGTTGTTTCATTGTGTCTTATTTTAAATAGGCAATATTCACCATTTTGATGTGCATCACAAAATATCTGAGCAAATAAAGTTCAGAAAACAGGATCATTTGCTTTGAGCAGTTTGTATTGACTGGAATTAAATTAAGCCTATCCAGTCACTATGAATACTTAGGGTTCCTTCTCTCAGTCCCCAAAAACACATATATCACAACATAGAGGATATTGCCCAAAATAGAGTTTTTCTCAGAAAGTCTTGGGTAAGTGGTGCTTCTTCTTATTCGCAATCCATAAAACAAGAATTACATATTTATCAAGTTCGGACACCAGCAAAACTTTATCTCAACATTCTTTGTCAAAGAGCTCTGCCATGGGAATTGGACTTGTCTGAAAAGCTAATTGAAGCAGAAGTGATTTTAATTTTTTTTTTTGTCACTGTACCTTCTTGGACACAAATCAGATTATTATGTATCTGTCTTCTAGCTCTGAGACAGATCATTAGCCAAATTCTTTTTCCAGAAAGTTTTATAATATCCAGACTGAACCATTCATAAAGCTACTCATTGCACCAGGGACTTCTTCATTAACAGTAATTATGCAAACCAGCATGCCACATAAGAGACTGAGACTACCAGGTGGGTAGCCTGCAATGCAGGGATGATTCTCCTAATTTCTGAAAACTGATTAACATTCTGCTTCTGGCTTAAAAAGAATAATAGATGTACAGTTATCTTTGCCTTAATTATTATTTTGTCTATTTTCATAATCAAATAATCACATTAGGCCTACAGCAGATATTTCTAGATTCAGATCTCCATACATTTCTATAAATTATTCCAGCACACACTGTAGTCAGTTTCCCTTTTTTAATTACTTGTGTCCAGTTGCATTATATGATATTATTAATTGTATATAAGAACTAATCAAGCTAGATCCCTGAGACAGACAATCATGCTGGCCCTTTCATTGTAACAGGCAGCAATTCATAAATACCTATATGTGGAAACACACTCCTCATTAGAATCTGACACACTTCTGAAAGCCTGCATCAGCACCCTGCACTTACACAAGTAAACCACTGCTGGTGGCTGGGTTCTTTGGTGTTCCTGAATCACATTTCTGGGGCTGTGGCGCAGTATCTCTAGGTCAGCTTCCAAACACATTTGTCAACAGCATGACTTATGGGTCCAAGAGTTCAGCACCACTGTGGGTAGCTCTGTACTCTGCCCAGTGGAAAGCCTAGGCTCCCTCACAAATGATTCTGATCTGGATGTAGAAAGTATTTGGTTCACCTCTCCATGGAAATTTCCCCTTCTCAGGGAAGGGGGAAAAGAAACTACTCCTATAAAAAATTTAGAAAATAAATGCATGCACACAGCTTATAAAAACTAGCTTTACTTTAAGTCATCAGGAATCAGTTTAGCAAATGAGCGACTATTCAAATAGTCTCCTAGAGACCTCAAGTTGGTGGTAGTCTTTGTTGAAAACAGAATTTAATTTAACAAAATGTTTCCTGGCATAGCTACCCCACTTGTCTGCAGAGCAACATGTGGTGCAAAGGCATCTCAGCTTGATCTAAATTAATTTTAGAAATGAAAAAAACATATCTTTTCATTCTCTTTCAAGACACAGCAGTCAAGAAGAGATATGTAGAAAAGGGAGATATGTAAAAAAGATCATAGACATGTTGTCCAGATGTATTTTTGAGCTTTGCCTCTACCTGAGGAAAACAGGAGCAAGAGTGACAAGGATGGAAACAGTGCTATCAGTGTTAAAAAGTAATAAGTATCTGTAGGCAGAAGTTGAATAAAATGTTAATAGCAATTTTTGGCTCCCTCAGGCAACAATGCTACTACACTGAAGTAAGGATTCTGCCACTGACTTACTGAAAACTGAATTTTATTTTTTATATTGGTTGTTTCAGAAACTGGATGTTGGGTTCAGATCTCAAGCTGTATAATCTGCTCAAGAATATCATGTTACAAAAGTTACAGTGAATTTACGATTTCTCAAGTCAACAGGAAATGTAAATAAGCCATAAAGATCACTTTTTTAAAAAGCTTTAAGAGGTAGCAAAGTAAATGCAATTAAGACAGCTTGTGGGAGAGGATTTCAATGTTTCTGCAGCAGTCAGTGCCATAAATCTTCCACCATGAATGGTTTTGTTCAAAAAACACACTTCAGCCAGGTGTCCTTTTGCCTTTTTATAATGTGAAGCATCTTGGTAGATGAAACTACTTGCTGAGATAAACAGAATTTTCCTTTTTTCCCCCTCTTTGGACATTAAGAACTTGTGCCATCTATTTTAAAAGCAAGATTCATTTTAATTCAATGTTCCAATCAAGGTCATGGATGTAATGCCGTATTCTGGACAAACCTTGCTGAAAAGCCTGTGTCTCATTCTGTGCTCTCATTGAATGTAATCTCATTGTTCAGAAGCCCAGTGTGAATACAACCACAAGAAAAGGCTTTTTCCAATCTGGTATAAAAACAGAGTACAATTGCTTGTGTAAATGTTTACAGATTGTTTACAAGCTATTAACACATAATTTCTAATTTCATTACCTCTAGACAGATTAACTAGATAATCCCAACCAAATGGATAAAAAACTACCTGGCTTAACATACATTGAGAAATAACCAAGAAAAAAGTGGATTTCAGCACCTGCTGCCTTATCTTTTTCTCTGATTTATCTGCCTCTTTATACACAGCAGTGGATTACAGCTGGGAACTTTTCACCTCTATCAATCCTACATTCCGAAGGCCTTCCAGATAGGTAGAAAAGTAGATAGACTGAAAAAATTATTGTAAATTTTTAAGAGAGAAGGATTCCTAATGCATTTTTCCAAGTCATTCTTGAAATCCAAAGTCACACCAATACTTCCAGAAATGTTGCCTAAGGTTATAACAGAATTATTAATACATTTTATTTAGGCTCTTGTATTACATATTCAAATTTCAAATAATTATGTTTATCTGAAAAATGAAATATTAAGACTTTTTTGAGAGCCCAATGAAAGTGAAAAACAGACAATACTGCTATTAACTTTCTCTGCTATGTCAAGGCAGCTGGTTTGCTGAAAGTATCACCAATGAAACAATCTTTGTTTATGTCACTGTAACATTGTGGGGCATCAGATCCATAAAAACACAGCCTTTTTTTTTCTGTAGCTTTGTACAGAATTCCGAGAAACAAAATACTGAAAACAAACCAGCTGGTGATGGATGATGGTCTCTTACTCACTCAAGAAGATGAATTCAATAAATGTCTCTTAAATCGGTAGTCTCATACAGCCATGTTAATTCTCCCCACCACAAAACATTAAAAAAAAATCACAAACCAGAACATAACTTCCACTTCTGGGTGTCTCACTTGGTCTAGTTGTTGATGCTATTTCATAATCTAGGGCCTATAACAAGAAAATTCTGTTCTCGCATATTTTGATATCATTATATCTCTCCCAGATATCTCTGGTTGTGCTAGCTGAACTCAAGTGCTCTCAAACCACATCTGGAGACATTCGCCAGCATAAAAAGCAGCTCTAAACTGCTTAGAGTCTGCTGTGCAGACCTCATGCCTTAGCAGATCTTTAATGATGGCAACCAGCATACAGAAAGATGAAAATACAAAACCAAAGAAAACAGCAGTAAAAGTAACTGTTGAAACTAGGAGGCGGGGGAAGTGAACACAACTGGAAAAAAAAAAAAAAAACCACTGAGAACTTCACTGGGAGGTTCTCAAATCACATATTAGTCCACTGAGTTGCATTAGAAGGGTAGCATGGTTTGGTATCTCCATGGGTGCAAGTCTCTCCTCTTTCTTCACCAACAAGTATCCTCCACTGGTCTCCAGTACATTGAACTCTCCCTGTTCACCCTGAGACATTGAACTTTAAAAATAAATCCTTAAATTTCCCTTTTATTTTCTGCATATTTAAGTCCTTTTCCATTTCTATAAAAATGCCACAGGCTAGTGGTGGTGTGGCTAATTTTCCACTTACTTTGCCTCAGAACTAGCTACTGCTTCATTGTCTCTGTTCTTTCTGTTTAATTAAATCATTTTGTTGTCTTGTCTCTTTTTCTTTTTAAGTAGACCTACTTCAAGTATTTTGTAAACAAATTCTACAATTAAACATTTGGGATTTTTTTCATGTAGATAGAATTCATATCATAGTCATAATGCATTACCTATTGCTCATGTGTAACACACACTGTAATTAAATTATTTTCCAAAATTAACTTTGGTTATGTAGTAGCTGGAATGCAAGATCTAATTTAATATTAGATTAGTGAAACATCTCCAGGGATAGACATTAGAGAGCTAACAGAGCTCCTTCACTGTACTTACAAATGCTGTGAGGATTGGCATGCTCCACTGACTGCAGCAGGCAGCAGTCAAACTACTTGGTTCCTTGTTCACAGCCCCAGAAATTGAAAAGAAACAAGGAAAAGAGATATCCTCTGGAGCAAGCAGTGTGAAAATGTATCTTTATGTACCAAATAAAACAGGAAAAAAGCCACATGTCATGGTTTTTTTGCACAGGTGCAAAACCAAGCTCTGTGGTGAGTGCCCAAATATTTTTACAGCCAATGCATTCGAAGCAGTTCTCCCTGTTTTCCTCACCCTCATATCCATCATATTTGGGTTAGATCATAAAACCCAAAAGATGCTGGGAGTGTCACAAGAGTGAATCAAGCTGGAAAAAGTACCGGTGCCTGCCTGGAAGGGAATGAGGACACAGGAGCTGGACAGTGCCCAGATGCTGCAAAAGATGACTGAGGTGAAAGCAAACCTGCCATTGAAAAGAGGTGGGCATCCGCAGAGAGAGAGAAATTGCTATGAAACAATGGATGTCTTCCATTAGGACAGACAACATCAAAGATATTAAAAGGCTCGCAAATACATCTCCACAGTAATAAAAGTTGCCACTTAATGTTCTGCATATTTGTATCCAGCCAAAGAAAATACTAGCACAATACTGAAGCAATAAGGATTTCCATAAGCCACTTTTACACAGGAGTAAAATTGCAAGAAAATGTTCATGTGTAAGCAGTTGATATTGCAAACCAAAATGACCTGCCAATTTCCAAGTGCTGCACAGGGGTTTTAACATTAGAACACAAGAAATCATACTAAAAAGAAAAGAAATTATTTTTTTTAAAAAGTTAGATTCTTTAAACTTTACAGATTACAAAATCTAGTTAGGAGATAATGTCTTATGGAGATAGGCGCTTCCCTTGTGCTTAAAGCGTGAATGACAAATATGAATCTTACTGAAGTGTATAAAAAATGAAGACTCAGGACAAATGGGTGAAGGCATGCTGCTTCCCTTTTAAACTTTCAACAACATTTCTAGAAACCTCTCCTGCCCATGTTTCATTCCCTCTTATATATTTTTGTGTTATTGAGCACAGAAAGCTGTCTCTCTCTAAACTTCTGTCCCATGTCATGTCATTATTGAGCTCCACATCACTGCATTATGTCTCATCAAAGGACTCTCACAATATATATTATTACAATAGCTTTTGTGCTTTTCTTTCAGGGTAAATTTTAAGGTGTCACAAGTTCATACTTCTGTTAACTCTTATGATGAGACTATTTTATCAATACTCATACAGTACTGAAATACTCACAGGGTATGAGAATAATTTTGGCTGCTGTGCTAAAGTAAATTACATAGGAGTCAGTGTGGTTTTTGAGTAGCAGTTGAATATCCAGGATCTGCATTTGTAATGCTTTTTCAATGCATTCCAGTTCATTCTCAAGAAAAATAAATAACAATTTTTGAAGTAATTGTTTTAGTTGCATAACTCATTAAGCGTCTTCATTTAGTGCCAGATTGTTGCAGGTGGCAGAGTGCATTGTCTCCATAGTGGTAGTCATCCCTCCAGGAAAGAGATGCACTGTCCTTTATGGAATCATGCATATGAATTTGTGTGCATACATATTTGCACACAGATCTACTGTGGCAATGTGCAGAAATGCTCCCTTTCGGCTGCACAAAAGCAGAAATCTTACAAAAGGATGCAAAATTGCCTTTCTGCTAAATGAAGGTTCAATGTAATCTTCTGACTTGGAGTGTTTCATGTTCCTTGATGCATGGAAAATTTCTTCTGTGAGCCATCAGCTGAACAGCTGAGCAAAATTCCCTCTGAATGCACAAACTTGATAATACTACAGCTCCATTCTGGGGCAACAAACATGTCAGGTGGACCCCGTCAGATTATTAGGATTGCTATTGGGTATGACGAAATAGAGGTAAGTATATGTTCTGAAATTTAGGTCCAGAAGGCATCCATGTAATGTGCTGTGTCAGACCTTTCAGCTAATACAGTTGCTGTCCTGCATTTTGAGGTGTGCCAACATTTAGAACAATTCCTAGGTGATTTACAGGTATAGATATACTTCCAGGATGTATAGACATGTTGATCTGATAGGCATCACCACTCTGAGCTGACTACCTAATGTTCAGAGTAGAAATAAAAGTAGAGCTGTTGGCATTACTTGGAATATTTTGAGACAGAAGTTCATTTTTACCTCCATCTCCACCTATGGGAAGAAAATAGATCTTTACAGAACAGTCCACTCTTATAAATTGAATGATAATATAATTCAGAAAATCCCGTTTCAGCATTCCCTGCTTTTTAATAACTGGCTGCCTAATTTTCTGTTTTGACATCTGGAGAAATGATGACACACTATATATAGTGAATTAAAAGTAATAAGAAAATCTTTGCTGAAAGACACAACTGCACTGACAACTTACTGTTCAGGGTGTCATTTGAACAGCAGAAAAAATCCAGGATGCTCAGAAACCATGCAAAGGGGTACTGTAAGATAAAACTCCTTCTTTTTTATCCTCTGGGAAGACTTCTGGTCCTACTATTGAGAAAGACCCAAACAGATTGTGTTCAATGGCTATTGCAAAGTGATGAAATGCCTATAGCTAAAAGCCCAGCACTTTGCAATTGTTTTGGCACGCAAAGTCAAAGAAGCATTACTTGCGATTTATCGCCTAAGGTACACCATGCTAGGCACAAAGAATTATCCTGTGTGTATAAAGCTACTACTACCTGTTTAAAAAGGAGTCAGTACTCAAATAAGGTGAAAAATAAACAATTTCAAGAAACATGCATTATTTCTTCTCTCCGGTGCCTACTGCTTTATTATGCACTACTTCTAACAGACACAAAATGATGAAATTGTGCCATACTGGGAGATTTTATTGCCTAGAACACCATACCAGTACATGCTTAGTAGCAAACCTCAATTCCAATTTCTCACATGCATTTAGTTGCATTCCTTGGTGCTGCTTGTATATAGGGAGTTTATTTTGCACTCAAACTGTGCAATCCATTGCTTAAGGTGCTTCAGATCCCATGAAATTTCGGAATCCATTACAGTCTAACAGCCTCACTAAGATCCATCTCCATTTCTGTAGCTGTCGATAGGGAATTTACATACAGGTTTCTTCTGCTTTCTGCTGCAGGTACTCAAGGTTTCCTTTAAAACACTATCATTCTCACTCTTGTTTTTTATTAATCAGCCATGTTGCCTCAGATTTACAGAGCTTTGATGCTACAAAACAGTTTTCACTTCAGAGACCTAAGGACATTTCAAAAGCTCCAGAGTTTTATATTTACATCTGTAAAATGAGTTATTGGCATTCTTCCAGTGTGTGCTGTTCTAAGCTTCTTGTTTGGGCTTTTCAATTAACACTTCCTTTCTTAGTGTCTGACGTAGGCATGTGGAAACAGATACATTACTTACAGGGTTCACAAACAGTTACCAGTAAAATAAGTTATAGTAGGATATATATGTGTCCAGTATAATTCATTTAATGTACCACTGGCCATGTTGCTTCCATGTGGAGCCTAAGACAGCCAAAGTTTTGTGCCAAAATTCAAGGTCCCAAAACTAAGGGAACTAACAATAATTCTTGAAGGGAGAAAAAAGTAGTGTGGTAGCCATGTAATAGAGAGACACAAGCAAAGGATTCAGCTGAAATTATTCTAGTGAAATTATTCTTAATCTATTTAAATATTCTTGCCTCTTCTACAGACATTTGTCAACAGCACTCATCAGATCTACAGAGTGTATAACCTGAGAAATGGAAGCTCATTAGCCATCCCAGATCATCATCAGCAAACTCTCCATTTTCCCAAGTTATGTTCCTACTTAATTTCCTAACTATGAGAAAGACAAAAATGTGTAAACTCAGAGCAACACATGAAAACAAAGACCCATTTTAATTTCCTGAAAACACAACAAAAAAAGTAATTTGCATAATCAGAAGCCGGAAATTTCTAATGCATACACATCCCTCAGGAGTATGTTGCTTTGCTAATGACTGTTGAAGATCCTTGGAGTGGTTCACACTGGCAGAAAATACAGTTGGTAGAAGACCACAGCTACTTAGAGTTGACTGCTCAGGGTACCTAACTTTCTCCAGTCTCAGTAGTCATTTCTCCACAGTGGCCTTCAGCAATCTTCGATCACGGTGCTTACCAACACCAAAAATTCTTCCAGAAGAACTTAGAGCTCAAGGATTCCCAGAGCCAGCTGTAATTTTGTACCAGTATATAGTAGACTTAGCAGTGTTTTCTTGCATGAACTTGTCCTGTCTCCCTCTGTACTATTAAAGCTCAGGAAGTCCCATAACAAGATATACACAGCTCCACATCCACAGAAGGAATCCACTTATGTGTTGAAAAGTCACCTCCTTTTCTTTCTTTGGAACCTGTCTCCTACTGCCTTCACATGATGCCTGCCATAAAGTGAAAGTGATGGGCCAAGAGCCCATGTGGAGGCAAACACACCACTGGGAAGTAGTTCTGTGACTACCTTTTTTTTTTTTTTCTGGGTATTTTCTCCACAATTTTTATTTCTGGTCATTATCACTGATTCAAATACAGTAGAAAATACTTTCATCAAAGCCGTTTGACTTAACACTAAGAAGCTAGGAGATAAATTGATAAGTGTATAAAGTCCTTGCAAAAATAATATCAGAAGTGTATTCATCTTAGAATTGCCAAAGGTCAATTTCCAAATCACAAATTCATGGCTAAAATGCATCCCTGTAAAGTAAGGTGACACAAATTCCATTCATCCCTTAACCAAGCTCAAGACCAAAGCTTTAACTGCAATGCGTCTTGAGTTTCCTTCTGTATTAGATATTAATTTGCATTAGTTTATGCAATTGCCCAAAAATAAATAAAAATACTTAGCAAGTAAATACAACATGAGTACATCAGATATCTAACTGGGTACTGACCGGGTAAAGCACAGTATCAAGCAGATTAAAGTTATACAAGACAACAACACTAAACTGAGTACTCTAGTGCTCCCAATGCTTTAAAATTGTCCTCCTCTCAGCCCAGAAAATTTAGGCATTGCTCACTTAAACAGTTAATCATTTTACTGGAGAATAATTATGTGGATCACAATTAAACCATTAACATTCTGTGCCAGTTTGCATTAAAGTAGAATTAGCTAGTTAGCTACTTACTAGTGGCTAGTATGGGGCTGATTTGAATTTGTGCTGAACCCAGAGCTGATAATATAGCCATGTTTTAATTATTGCTGAGCATGGCTTAAAAAGAGCCAAGGCCTTTCCTGCTTTTCATACTGCCAAGCTGGCAAGGGTGTTGGGAGTGCATGGAAAGCTAGGTGGAGATACAGCCAGGGCAGGTGACCGAAACAGGCCAAAGGGATTTTCCAGGTCATTTGATATGATGTTCAGTATTTAAAGTAGAGGGAAGAGGGAGAAAGGAGAAGACAGTTGAGTGGTGGTGCTGGTCTTCCCAAATAACTGTTATACATGATGGAGCCCTGCTTTCTTGAGGATGACTGAACACCTGCCTGTGCATGGGAAATGGTGAGAGATTTTCTTGCCTTGTTTTGCTGTGGGCATGTTTTTTTCTTTTCTCCTTAAACTGTATCTCAACCCAAGAGTTTCCTATCTTTAACTCTTCTAGTTCTCTGCCCCATCCTGCTGGTGCAGAAGTGAGTGAGTGACTGTGTGGCACTTGGTTGCTGGCTGCGGCCAAACCATGACAAATATAACAGAAAAGGTGGCCTTACTGAAGCCCCAAAGCAAAAGGCGATTAAAGATAATTATTAGGACATTAACGAAGGCAATACCAGTTTTTACCTTTAAAGATTGCTGGAGGCTATTCACTTTCTTTCTAGATTTATTTAAGATGAATGTCTGGACCCTGTACAATGCTGCTGTGAGGATCTGCACATTCAGTTGAATTAAATTATATCTACATTTTAAATAGGCTGTTATTATGCCATGTTTTTCTACTGTTAATTTTGTTTGTTTGCCTGCATATGCATTGTGTAAATTTATACATACATTACATTTTCCAATTCTTCTGCCATAGTACAGAACAGATAAAAAACTAGAGAAAAAACAGCAGACTTCAAGAACATTCATATCTGAGTCTCCTGGGATACCTAGGTACTTTTGCTGAGTGTTCCTTGTTCAGAGCTGCAGAAATTGTATTATTTGTGTATACATACAGAGTATGTGTTTAAAGCTTATTTGCAAAAAGGAAACAAAGACACAAGTTTAAAAAATCATTAGATAGACAGGTCAGCTGAAAACAAACAACAGTGTCATGTTGAAACACCTGTGATTACAAAATATCACCATTCTTTTCCAATTTTATCTGACACTCTTTTAGGAAAAATAAATTGATATAAGATTATGACTAATTTTGTAATTTTTAAAATATTAATGCCATACAGTGATAATGCAGCAGTTTTAAATCTCCCTGGAGAGAAAAAAAAAAAACACTCTTTTTATCACGTAACAAAGGCATGAAGTCAAAATGATGATAGATAAGTGCAGCCTAATATGAACTAGGAACATTCCAAAAGCTCCAATTTTTTGTATGTGTGGTAAGTAACATCAATTTAAAAATGTTTAATTAAATTTTAGAAGTAGCTAAGAATACTTCCTTTTGACTCAACACACACACCTATTACTATGACAAAGTCTGGAA
Source organism: Motacilla alba alba (assembly GCF_015832195.1). Classification (NCBI taxonomy): domain Eukaryota; kingdom Metazoa; phylum Chordata; class Aves; order Passeriformes; family Motacillidae; genus Motacilla; species Motacilla alba. The sequence goes on from NC_052046.1 coordinate 40,331,675, forward strand.
AACAGTTAAAATAAAAAGACAACACAGGAGGTGTCCCTCAGAGACAGACTCCACCAATTGTCCAGACTCCACCAATCCAATTAGATTATTTGAAGTGATAGCTCATAAATTGTTAATATATTGCTCTGAAAGTGAAGAAAAATACTTATCTCATTTTTGCAGCCTGCTGGCTCAGTTTCTGCACTTTACAATAATTTGTTACAAAATTTTCATTTTTCCATTACTTTTTATTGTTAGTTCAGAAATAAAATCCTATTAACAGAGGATTTATGATGACAAGATAACTATAGTGTGGATAACTACAGGAGCGGAGAGGGTGTGAGTTTAATGACACACAAATAAAGTTTAATGAAATATTATGAAATGGAAATAACACAGAGTCTGAATAAATCTCACTGGTAACTATGTATTATAACTGTAGAGAAAGAAAATTCATAAAAGAAATAGGCTGTAAATATAAAGAAAAACAGTACACTAAGCAAACAGCAGAACTATCCAATATGGTAGCACTATTCAGACTTTAATTCTTAAAGATTTCCTCAAAAAATTCTTGAACCCTGTATTTCTATCCCAGGCTTCATTTTTTTCTCTCAGTTTGCAGAAGGGCATCTGCCAACTGAAATGAAATTAATTAATAAAATATCAACACACCTAAATGATATAAATTACATATTCAAACCTATTCAGAATGGAAACTGTCAAGGAGATGGGATATTGCAATGAACCGTGCAATACAGGAATGTGTATCAAATGCTTCATTCAAAAAGTTGATATACTTTAAACCAACACTAAAATTTTCTAGTGAAAAAAATCCCACATATTTGTAATGCAATGAACATAAAAACATGCATTGGAAGGAGGGAATTATCAGCACATCTAACATAAATCACAAGGTATATGGTAATTTACAGCTTAAGGAGAGGTCATGAAACCCAAACATTGGGAAAGCTAAAGGTAGGGTAAAAAGCAGCATAAAATATTGTTAGTGAAGAATTTCCAATTAAAGGTTAGTTAATAACCTTCATTTTCTTCTTTTTTTTTTTTTACACTGTCCCCAAAGGAATATTCCTAGCAAAGCTGCGCTGTTCTGTAACCTGCATATCTTCTTTCTCTTTCTATGAATGTCTCTGCAAGAGCAATTGTTCCAAGACATCCAAAGACATGGATGCAAGAAGTACAAGCTTATTGCCAAATCTGACTCCATTTGGTGTTTGGAGGGAGCTGCAACTGTTTTTCATATATTCATATCTCTGTCCTACCATTGTAGTCTGTTACATTTTGTTGCCGCAAATCATTTCCTACTCTGCAGAGAAATTACCTCTAAGATGTCTTTCCTGCCCATATTAAAACTCAGACATTGCAGAAGGATTAAATCAGATATAGTGTTTGAGTCATAGAAAATTGTATACAAGCTCTGCTAATTACAAATTCCTAGATGACTGGAATTATTTGCAAATTCTTCAGTTAGATAATTTATAGAGAAGAGACAATTCACATAATAATTCGTTCAATTATTCATTATAAACTTTTAACAATGTACTAAATAACCACATGTTGCATATTCATCTCACTTTGGAGGCAGTAAGTTTTCTTTGAATTTGGCAAAACAAAAAAATTTATATAGATAAAAAATGAGGTAATCATATTTCAATTCACTGAAAAGACTTGACACAAAGAACATTACCAAGTGTCGTTATAGATCAGTGAGCCCATTTTTGTAGAAATTATTTGTTGCATTGAATTCCCCATTCCTTAGGGAAATTGTAAGTTTACTTATAATGTATATAACATATCTATCAATAAAATTTTCAAAACTGATCTGTTATTTCTGTTTGTCAAAGAAAGAATATCTTTGTTCCTTTAGAAGGGTGGCAGTGCTGCTAAGTATTACTGTTGATCAATATTGGTTAACATGATCAACCCAGTATGGTTTTGAGCATGCTACTCTAGTAGTATTATCATCTCTCTTAATAGAAAATAATTTTAAAATATTTATGCCATTTAGCAAAAATATTTCTGAAGATAACAAGGCTCATAGGTTTTCGAAGAATTACACTTATGTGTCTTTTGCAGCTACCATATTATTTTTGAAACACAATGAAAGATTCATGAGAGTCTTACATCAGGAAAACTGTGGCTTCCTGCTGTCCTTCCACTTCCTCTAATGCTTTCTAATTTTCTAATCTAAAAAGGCCTCCAGTCTAAAGCTTTGATATAGTCTCTGTAATTTTGAAAACATTTCTTATTATTTAACTTTTGGGTTGCAGTCCAAAAGGAGTCCTACAGCAGAAACAAACTGCACTGGGACAAAACCAGGACTTTTTTTATTATTATTTTGTCTTAAACTCACACAAAAGGAGAAAAATTTACATCAGTCAAATTCAATATACTGGAAGTGTGTGAACACATGGGAAGATTTTTGAAACAGTCTGTATTCAAGTTCATAAGGGTGATGCTATTGATAACATATTTCACTGTCCTGGAAGCTTTGGACAAGACTATGCATTGAAAAGCATTCTAGAAAGGAAGGATTAATATCTAGAAAAGTAAAGGGAAAAGTGTTGAAAATTAACAAGGAGAGAAAACAAAGAGTGAAAAAATATTTCTCTTTCTACTACATGGAATCTGAGTATGAAACTACATGACCAGATAGAATGCCAAAAGTGCCAAAAGTAAATATGTTCTTAAAAGCAAGCAGAAGGGTTTGCAGAAGAAATCCCTTCCGGAGTTCAAGTCACAAAGGTATCCCCCAATTTTGAAAGCAATTTGTTTTTTACATGTTAAAGGTAAGATTTAGAAGGGAAGTTAATACTATCACATCTTTTCTATCTTCCCTTCCCCCCCTTTTTCTATCAAGAATAATTTGCATATCCTTCGTTTTAAAAGTTACTCGTATTTTTTAAATTTTCCCTGGTACATCTTTGCTTAAAAGTTACTCGTATTTTTTAAATTTTCCCTGGTACATCTTTGCGTTATGTCATGTTTTAGGAATGGCATTCCCTAGTTTAGCAATTCCGCTAAAAAAAAAAAAACTACAAACCGCTCCCCTCCACACTCCAGCAAGAGACACAAGAGATAGAGATTAAAGATAGAGATAAAAGCAATTTACTGGAAACAGCAATAAAATAAGAAAACAAGCAGTAACAGCAACAATGTTGGTAATAACAGTGTACAAAAGAGAGGGTGATTTACATGCAAAATGCTCAGGAAGCCCAGGAAAATGAAAAACAAAGGCAGACCGACCCTCTATGCTACCATGGTTTTTTTTCCAGATCGCAAGCCATACCCACCTTCTTCTCTGAAGCGGGAATCCCTTACTCTTGCCTCTGGTGGTGACCTGAATGGTACGGAATAACAACCTTGACAAGCTTACATAGCTCCAGGCTCCACTTTCTCATGGCTGCTGTGAAAAAAATAATTCTGACCTGGACAAAACCAGGAAAATTGCCCATGTTCTTATACTGAAATATCTTTATTTTTCTGGTTTGATTTTATGGGAGCAGTTGAAAATATTTTCTGATCGATACTTTTGCTTAGTAGAATGTTTTAATTGCCTCTTAAGTGCTTTTTCTTTTTCTTCCACTGTACCTGACGTTTTTCCCCTCAAAATTAGTGGGAAAATGCTTGTCTCTGCAATCCATTGAGAAGCCCCTATTAATCAAGAGATACTTTTTGTAAGTTCCTTCCCCACCCAACATTCATTATGGCGCGAGCCTCTTTATGAAAACTTTGCCTAAATTCCTGCTACTTCTGAGTCTCAATTGTCCACTGAAAGGTTTACACCTGAAGACCGGGAATGCTGAAGCTTAGGAGTTCCCAGGGAAGACTCATTTCAAACAGCTTTTAATTCACTCAGACCCTTGAGCATCTGCCAATGTGCGCAGTGAGTTAATCCTCTTTGGCAGGCAGCTGGGCTGTGAAGCAGTCCTTTTTTGCCATGGAGGGCTGCTCATTTTGTGGTACTGTACGGGTTTCCCTTAAGCTGAAGGATCTGTCATCATGCAAAAATAAAATTTAATAAAAACAAGTGCAAATTGTTCCACTGTCATAAAATGTTTTTGCATATCTGTGTATCTTTTATGTTAAAATATATGCACAATTTTATGGAGTCTGAGGTCATCCCTGCATCCCTGCAAAGTTAGCATTTGATTAACTGCCACGTAAGAAATGGAGAACTAGGAAATCTAGTTCCTGTTTGAATCAGCACATTCCAAACCTCAGCTGAAACCAATAATTCTTATAGTGCCTCTACAGAGCTGGTTTGGGGTAATAAGAAGATGAATAGGGGAACTGGGTCTCATTTTGACTTGTGCAAATATAGTGCCCCAGTGTAAATTATTATGACACTTTGAAAGAAAAAGGAAGAAGCTCATTTTCAGATGCAGTCTTGAATACCTTGTTCAAGTTGTCTTTTGAGGGTGAGTACGAAGAAGAAAGGATAAAAAAGAAAAGAGGAATTATGAAAGAGTGACATAGCTAATTACAAATCTGCATGTGTAGATCCTAACTTCAGGGTGTACCTGTTAAAAAAAGAAGTGCCCATATTTTATTCGGCTTTCTCTATTGTAATTAAAAGTGAATCTTATTCACCCTCAAAAGTTCTATTGCGATGATAAAAGTACCTTGAATGGAAAGAATCTTTATTTAAATTTGAATTAATCTATTCATAACTTTTTTAAACCTGTTGAAAGAAGAAGAATGGAGTGCGCAGGGAGATTTGTATAGTTTTGTGTAACTTCTAGCATTTTCTTCTGTTATACTTTTCAAGAATATCTTCCTTTCCTATTAAAAAAATGCTTGGGATGAGAAATACCAATTCACTGATGGTCGTAGTTAATGAATATGAAGTTCATATTAGTCTGTATTCTATGATACTGAGCTCAGCCTCCTCTGAACTCTCATATTCTTAGTCACCTGTTTTCAGCAACCGTATGAGTGAGAACTAATTAATATACAAATTCTTTTACATGGAATAGAAGCTGTGAAGTTAGGCACTATTCATGCTGCACAGCAAACATGGGAATACTTCCTCACCAGTGTACAATAAGAAAATGAAAGGGCTTTGCAGAAGTACTTTTCTGCTCCTTGAGAGCAGATATCTTTAAGTTCTCTGACTTCAGTGTCTTTATGGCTAGTCAAATATTTCCCTTGGATTCACACAATCAATCTTTTATCAAGAACATTTAGAAAGAAGCTTGAGATATTTCTAGAGTCATAAATCAGCTACTGTTCATTTATCATGATCTCTGCAAGTTCAAAGCTCTAATAGCAAAACCCAGATTTCAGCTGTTACTGTTAAAGTTGTCGTATTTGAGATTATGTCATTACCCACCTTTTCAGAAAGAAATTGCAATCATGTTCTTGTTGCATGCATAGTTGTCAGTTTCAGCTTTCTGAGGCATCCTTTGGTCTTCAAGACTAAACTTTCCTTTATATCTTCATCTTGCTAATGTTCTGCTCCAAATTTCATACGTGAGCTTCATATTCTCCTTGCAAAAGGTCAAGCCACAACAGCTCAAACAAGCAAATCTGCTGCTTTACAGAGTTTCAGAACCAAACAATAACCAACAGAGACTTCAATTATTTTATTCTTCTTTTTTGCTATTATATCTCTTTCTTAGATCACTTATGACACTAGTCTTCCTAAGATGTCTCTAGGACCTCTCTCCATTGGAAGAGCAAACCAGTCAAAAAATGCAAAGTAGATATATGAGAAAAGAAGTGCATGTATAATGTGTTCCTGTTTCACAGAATCCCCTGCTATTCCTACATTTTCAAGGCTAAATTTTTTAACCATTGCCTTTGCCCTTGCCAGTTGGCATCTGTTGCATGTCTGTTACTCCCCACTGACAAACACATACTCACTCCTGACTGGCAGTAGGCCACTCAGACAGAAACATAAGTGTGCTTCTGATGTATAAGTACTGTAAGTATACTATTTAAGTGAATTCAAGTTTAATAACCATAATTTAAAGTGCTGATTAAGTGTAATGACAATAAATTGTCTTTTCACATTTCTGTGCTCACTTTCTACTGCATTAAACCATTAAACAGATGTTTGGCAAGAAAACACACTTCAAAAGAATTTTTTTAAAGAATCCATACTGAAAGGCTGAGACTTTTCGAATACAAAAAAACTCATAATCCAGAATTTGAAAACTACGGTCTTCTTTGAAAGTGTTATATGTCAATACCTACTGCCTTTGCACTTCTAGGAATGTCTAAGAGAAACATACCCTAACTCAGACACAGGATTTACTGAGATACATCCAAGACCAATCTCAGGAGGGCTCATAGGAAGGAATGACCCATGACACCCTGATTAAGATTCATAATTTTTTTCAAATAATGGTCTGTACTCCCTGCTTCAAAAGCACTGCTAAGCATTTCAGCAGGAAACCTTTCATTCCTGCAGCATTCCACAGAATTTTGATTTGATACAACTGTTCTCAAGCTCATTGACAGTGTGAGACATAAAATTTCCTTAAGTTTGGCTATTAACATGTATTTAAAAACTGGGGGGTTTTAGTTATATGTCAGCCTCCATAATTTACAGCACCCAAAGTTAAGACTAATTGTGTTAAATATATGCGGATATCCTCTTCCAAAAATGTCCTACTTACAAGTATTCTGGTAGAAAATCACACTTCCCAAAGGTAAGCCTTTAAGGCTTCACCCTCTAGTGATTCAAAGATCAGAAATTACTTACAGCTGCATTCATTCAAGTTTTCTGCATAGCTGCTACAAAGCAAATATATCTTATTATTTGTGCTGCAGCAGCATCTGGATAACCCAGAAATTTCATTAACAAGTTTTGAATCTTTAGGAACTTTAGGACTTAGCTCAATTCAGCGGGAGATTTAAAAATACCTATCTCTACAGTGGCAGGGCATACAGAGATGCAGGGGGGTTGCTTGGGTTATTTTGCTAATTTGACACTGGATTTACAGTTCTGTACTGAGAGTGGCCACTGACTATAATCAGTCATTGTAAACCCCAGGAAAAGACAGCACATACACTAAGCCTCACAGGTCTGATAGCTGCTCTACAGGTCACTGGTTTTCTGACCTGTTGGTGCTAAGGCTCAGCTTAGAAGGTATTTGGACACTGCTGAGGCCATGCCTCTAGAAAAGGTATATTCCACGTGGCACAACAGACCCAGACTCAGTCACCCTTCTTGTCCCTCCTGCCCCACAACGGTGTTTTGGGCCTCTGTGAGGTCCCTGATAGCTCATGGCCTCTTCTTAAGGTGTCACATTACTCCTACTCTCCTATCTCACAATTTTTCTCCCTCACAGCTTGCTTCCTTCACCTTTGCCCCAGTGCAATAACCCTGTTAGCCCAGCCACAATGAAGAGATTCCACTCATCTCCCTCCCAACTCAGGCTTCCCTCTTTCATTTTTTCTCATGGGTCTGACCATGAGGAAATTACAGTCATTAATCAGAAAGCACACATGAGATTGCTGATTCATGTAACACATAAAATTTTAGCTAACATAAAAACATTTCCAGCTGTTTTTTTTAAAATAACATCTTGCCATTTTCCAGCAATGCAAAGAACAGCAACATTTTTATCAAATGTTCTTTAGCTACAAAATGAATGAACTTCAGCAGTACAGTCATTGGTCAGGTTTGTTTCACTCCTGACTCATCCTGTCTTTGGTTACAGCATTTTAACACACGCTTTACCACACGCATTGATCTGAGAATTAAGTGAATATGTTGTTAGTGCAACTGCCCTCTTTTCTGATTAGAGTCCATGCATTCAGTCCAACACATACACTGCCTATTGATCTACTACACAAACAAGTATAAAATCTCATTCGTCTGAACTGCATGGAAATGGCTTTCTCTTCTATTTGTACAAATAATTTGATTACACATTCATAAAAGTATGAGTGTAAACAAGCCTCTGTGGTACAAGAAATAAGGAAAATACATCCTTATGATGAGTCAAATGAGTCAAGAAACAGAGTTTCAGTGAAACAACACCTCAAAACTAACTGAAGAGTGAAAAAAGAAAATAAAAAGTCATAGAAAAACCATGCAGAGAAGGGCCAACTTTGAGTTTAGAAACAAAGCAGAGAAATACAATGGCACAAACTATCTGGACAAAACAAAACCAAAAAAAGAAATTTAAAATACCCTTTTGAAAAGACTTAGACATTGAGGAGTCAAGTCATCCCTTGCCTTATGAAATTTCATCCTCGGGAACACAACTATTCAGGGACAAGAAAAACAGGCACAGCTGCAAGCTACCCATACCTAAACAAATGTTTCAAAAGTAATACTTTCTGAAAGCTTTCTAAAGAGACTGGATGGCTTAATACATTCTTGTAAGTATAGTTTTTCAAAAGGAGAGGCTTCATTTATATTCCTAACACAAATACTTAAAAACTGATGGGAACATTCTTGCAGGCTTTGGTGAGTTTGGAGTCACCTTTCACAAAGGAAAGGTGCTTGAAGATCAATTGCATCCAATAGAGTATCCAAAGTTCAGTGTTTTGTACATGACTGTAGTTTTACACAGAGGGGACTGTGGCATGCAAGTGTAGCTCACAGTTCTTAGTTTGGTTAGCTCTATAAATCTTTAATCCTCACCTGTGTTCAAAGGAAGCCCAGCTGCAATATCTAAAGGAGCACCATTAGATCTTGCTGTAAAAGGTGTGAATTCTTTATTCTCTTTAAACTAAAACTGCTCTCCAAACCTTAACATGAATGAAGTGTATGTGTCTGTATCACTGGAACAAGAGGATATTATCAAGTTATGTGGTATCTTAAACAGTGACTTTATCACATTACACTGATGTATGCAATGTGTAAAACTGTTATGATTACAGTTAACATCATCTGCCCCATTTGATCACTTAGGTGTAATTCATGTAGAGGTAGTCTTCAGCCGCGTGCAGCTTGGAATCATTGAATGGATTGTAGAGATCATCTGCTTCCAAACCCACTGACATGGGCAGGGAACCTTCCACTGGACCTGGTTGTTCTTTGGATCGCTGACAAGAGGCTTCAGTTCATCAAAAGCCAAACTTTGTGTCCTGATTAACAAGTCCTTTTTTTTTTCTCCCCTGACTACTTCTAATTGTTGGACATGTGTAGCTCCATTTCATGCCCTCCAACTGACCAGTAAACTGACCAGTCTTACTTCCATGTCATTGAAAATTATAGAGGTAATTCTAAATAAATCACAAACATTTAGAATTGTTCATGAACTGTTTTAATGTATTAGTTATGCTAATAGCTAAGTAAAAAAGCATTCTTATTTTCATAATTTTTCCTCAGAAAAATATTTCAGATTCAGCACAAAGATAAAAAAAAGGTGATCTTTTGAATAGGCACTATATCTCATGTTGATAATGCAGACGCTAAAAGTATTCAGGAGAGCTGGCAGATTATAAAGTGTACCATAAGAAAGCATGACACGAAAGTCTCCCTCAAAGAAGTGAAAAAGACAAAAAATTACAAGATACAGCTATGAACAAATTTTAAAAGACATCTCTGAAAATCAAAACATAACACACAAAAATACTGGGGGAACAAAAAAGAATAGTGCCACAATATATGAATAGAAACCATAAGGATGGAGGTACAAGTTAAAACTGGCCAAAGATACTCAGCATAGAACAAAAACACTATACTGCATTTACAGAATTGGAAAAGAGTAAATAAAAAGTATAGGCTCATTGATTGTAGAGCAAGGGAGAAAATAGCCACTGAAAGAGAAAGTTATGAAGTATTAAAATGCCTTATTACTAGCGTATTGAAAACAGAACTAATTACACAATTGATTTTAATGTGGAGATAGGAGCATGAAAAAGGAGTACTGAGCAGAGTCCAACTCAGTTAAAAAAACAAGTAAATTAATTATCTTACTGTAAGAATATTCAGATGTATTGGAATAGTGGAGTTAACTGAGAATAAGCTCATAAAAATATATGGAAAAGAGGCAGCTGTTAATCATTGTGGACTGGTTTCCTGCTGGTCAAGCCCATGAATAAGGTCAAACTATTAACTCTATCAGGGACAGTTGAGAAAATGGAGATAATTTCATAACCACTTAAACTCTTTAAGCATGGTTGTCAGTAGTTTTCTATCACTTTTAAAGGACATACAAGTGGCTTTCTTAGACATAATCAATATTTTTTTCTTATTATCATTTTGCTAACTTTTGAGTGATACAACACTTTAAACAGTAATATTAGGAAGCTTTAACACTTTAAACAGTAATATTAGGAAGCTTTATATGTTTCACAGCTAATGCAGAAAACAGTCATAAAAATCCTCATATGTCAAGCAGAAAGTGTGAAAGGGAAAAAGGAAATTCAAAATAAGTAGATATGAAAAGGATAACTCTTGGCAATATAATGCTGTGAAATAAACCCTTCCAGTTTATACTAGCCAGCAAGCTTAATGATGCTGCTTTCATGAAAAGCAGGTCTCAGTCAAGACAATCTTAGTCAAGAAAGTCTTACTGTCTGCTGTATTTTCTGGAAGGCATGGGAGATAACCATTCAGCCGTACAGAGCATGTCAAAGCACTGGATGAGCTGTTGCCTCAGGTTTTTTTCTGTACTTAAAAGGGGGAGAAAATCCAGCAAAGAAATTACAACAAGGGTCTTGAACTGTGGGAAAATATTAAAAGATCAAACTTTTCTTTTTGCCTGGAAAAGAGAACTATTATATTGGAAGTGCTAATTGTGTTATCATTCTGGTGTAATTAGGGGATGATAAAGAATTATTTTACCATTTGGAGTGGGTAGCTGAACAGTTAGCTCCAACTGCAAAAACAGCAGGTTGGCTAAGGGAAAAAAAGAAACTAAAATTAGCACCATATATATGGCCAGAAGATTTAGCAGTCTGTTTTCATTACTGAATACTCTGTTCAGAAAACAAACTGCAGCTCCAGAATTACCCTGCTACTTCCATAGATTCCAAAGTTTTGATAAAAATCTGCACATATAAGGGGGAAAGTATATTCTTAATTCACAACTGCTTTATCAATATAACTTTCTATTTGCAATGATTAAAATAAAAACCATAACCTGACTTTTGCAAGGTAAAAATGACCTCCTGTACACAGTGTATAATCCTTAATCTGAAATTAAAATACTAACACTTCTTTGTTTTGTTTTTTTTTTACCAACACACTTTATTATCACCTATTATGTAAAAGTATGCATTTTTAGTTTCTAGATGATTCACTTTTGAGAAGCACTTTAGCAACAACCACTGTACAACTTCATTGTGTGCCTAACTGAGTAAAACATTGCACACACTTCCAGCAAGTGCAGAACATCTATGTCAGGGGCAGCAATTCTCTATGACAAACCAACAGCTAGAGCAGAACAAATTAGGAATAATTATCATTCCAAAGACAAATACTTATATATGAAATATTTCTATTATTAAACTAACTCTGTTCTATTTTCTACCAAACTCTACAGCCTTCCCACCAAAAGTGATAAATTTAACCATAATGAGGTAATACATGGAAGTAATCTCCTGATGCAAAATTTTTATTAATACAGTAATTCTTTCTAAAGTCATTAGAGCTGGTGTTTCCTCTGCACAATTAAGGAACAGCTTCTTATATATTTAATACACTCATACAATTTTCTGCTTAGCCCAGCTAAGCAAAAGTGTTGCTCAAGCAAACTTCAAGCTCATTGATCGTTATGGAGAAAATAATACAGTCTCTCCCAACTGCATGTCTTACCATAAGACAACATTTTGCTTGAAAGCAGAGCTCTGTTACAGCACAAAATGCATTAGAGTAGCAATGGATGCCTGTTAAAAGAATAACAATAACAAAAAAGGGAAGATGATCTAGGGTAACTCTAAAAAACAATAGAAACTCCACTTAAAGGGCATATTAATTAAGTTTCAGAGATCCAGCAAAGGGCACATAAAATCTGCTAAAGTTGCTGTGCCTTTGGCAGACATGCTTTAGTGAGTTATAGAATAGCAAATATCAAAGCAGGCTCTGCATTAGCTAAGTGTTGGGCTTTTTTTTTATGTCAGAGCTTTCTAAATTAATTATTTGATAGATCTTTATAGAAATTCACTCAATTTGGGGAAGAAAAGGAAAAAAATGGGTCATTTACCTTGCAAAGGATAGAGTCTTAAGTAGAGGTACAGTATAGGAAGTGAGAGAGGAAGGCAAAGGGGAGAAAGACACCCCAAACCTTTTTGTGGCTTATCCAAGGGAGACTACAGTCATCCTAGCCCTGTTCTTCTGATGTAAGTGAAGAAATTCTAAGGTGAAACTCTAAGTGACTGAGGATAACTAGCCTGAAAATCACTAGCTATATTTAGATTTCAGACTTTTCTGAGGAGTAAATTAGACAAATCAAGAGATAAAATTCCTGTAAGTTTCCTGCTTTAGCTCAGAAAAGACAACCAAGAAAATTACATTGTCCACAAACAGTTTTGGTGGCATGATGAGTTTTTAAATAACAAGGGAAAAAAAAGTTACTATGTGTGATGCATATTAGAATTGAAATGCCTCCATTCAGTTCTGTTGAAGGAGCAGCAAATGTCGAGTTTTCTGCTTTCAAATGGTATTTTCTTAATCAAAACAAGACTCCACTCAGCAATATGGGCCATCTCTACAGGACCAAACAAATGAAATTTAGATAAAGGAATATATATATATATATATATATATATATATATATATATATATATATATATATATATATATATATATATATATATATGTATATATATATGTATATATATATGTATATATATGTATATATATATGTATGTCTGTATATGTATATATATATATGTGTGTGTGTGTATATATATATGTATATATATATATGTATCTATATATTTGTGTGTGTATGTCTCTGTGTGGGTGTGGGGGTGTGTGTGGATGTGTGTGTATATATATAAAAGTAACAGAGGAATTAATTATGCAGATTAGCATAATTTTAAAGTCTAAAGTCTAAAAACATCTATTAGTATTAACTATAAAAATAATTACCATTTTCTTCTGAAGCATACTTCACATAGCATCTTCTCAATTCTGGAAGACATAATGTGAGTATATGTTTGGCTGGATTTTGGTTCAGGTATTATGACATTCCAAATGAAGGAACAAATAATACATATCAGTATATTTTGGGTTTCAGCTTCCTTCAAAGACAGCTTTCTGTCAAACCAATAGTACGAACAAAGGACAAATAACTATCAAAGCTTGCAAAAATATCTCAGTAGATTAGGATCTCATTCAGCTTCAATAAGAAATGACACATAGAGTTTGCTTAAGTAGTAAGTGTGGCAGATTTTCCACGATATCATTAAAAAAAATAAACCATCAGATGAAAAAAGAACAATATGCACAATGTTGGGAAGCTATCTGGATTACAACTTTGAATAATGTTTCATGATTGGGGTTTGATATCCTTTCAACAGGAAAAAATATTAATGGAGTATATGATGTACATGATAAGATTAATTTACTCAGTAGACGATGATAATGGTTAAGAGAACAGTGGGAGGCTGGGTGATGTTCAAGCTCTATAAAAGCACTTGAGGGGATTAAAAACTGACATCTATTACTGAAGTTACAGAACCTGTAAAAAGACCACTTAAGCATTTGGTGGTAATATAGATGAGGCATTTTGTATTCAAATCCTAAAGAGATTTTGTGTTGTCATAGTATCATAGGATTATTTATGTTAGAAAAGACCTTTAAAATCAAGTCCAACCATTAACCCAAAATTCTCAAGTCTACCACTAAAGCATCTCCTAGTCTTTTAAATACTTCTAGGGATGGTGACTCAACCACTCCCCAGGACAGCCGTTCTAATGCTGAACAACATTTTCAGTGAAGAAATTTCCGAATACCTGATCTAAACCTCCTCTGGGTGTGCCTTGAGGCCATTTTCTCTTGTTGTGTCACCTGTTACCTGGAAGAGATTGACATCCACCTCAACACAACTCCTTTGAGGTAGTAGTAGAGACCAATGAGGTCTCCTGTTCTCCAGGGTAAACAACACCAGTTTCCTCAGCTTCCCCTTATAAAACTTGTGCTGCAGACACTTCAGCATCATCATTGTTCTTCTTTTAACATGCTCCAGCACCTCAGTACCCCAGGGTCCTTTTTAACTGAGTTTCCAGCCACTCTGCCACAAGCCTGCAGCAATGCATGGGGTGACTGTTGAACTTCATACAATTGGCCTTGGCCCATCAATCCAGCCTGTCCAGGTCTCTCTGTAGAGCCTTTCTACTCTCCAGCAGATCAACACTCCTGCCCAATTTAGTGTCACTGCAAAGAGGCTGAGGATGCACTCAATTCTCTCATCCAGATCACTAATAAAGATATTAAACAGGATGGCTCCAATATTGAGCCCTGGCGAACCCCACGAATGACCAGTCAAAAAATGGTTGTGACAAGATTCACCACCTCTTTCTGGGCCCACCCATCCAGCCAAGTTTTAACCCAGAACATAACTGCCCAAACCATGAGCAGATATTTGTAATACAATAGCTACTGCAGCACTCAACCAAGCCCACTGTTCTCTGACCCTTCTACTGGACAAGATTTATTACTTCCTCCAGGATATTGGCAACTTGGAATAAAACATGTTTTGTGACTAGATAATTCGTACTAATCATCAGAGCTGTCAAGATCACTCTCCTGGGTCTCCTACAGCTATTTCTCTATTCTTCAGCTTTCTCATATCCATACTTCCTGAACAACAAGACCTTTCATTTTATAGAAATTCTTGCTGCACTATAATTATTTCTTGCTTCCCTCCATCAGTTCACTGATGTAGGAATAAATTAAGCAGGTGTTTATTAAAACATATATGAACCAGCAACATATTAACCACTATAGGACCACATTTATAGAATTGCCATATGCTGTTCTAAAGAGTAGCGGGACATAGTACCAATTCCTCTGCTCCTGCTATGCCAATACAAAATGTTACCATAGAAATGTAATTGATCAATGGTTCTCTGTGCACTTTAGTGTGTTCTGGCAGCCAGGAGGGTCACCTGTGTCCTGGGGTGCAGCAGGCACAAAATCACAGCTGGGCAAGGGAGAGGATTATCCCACTCTACTCTACACTGGGGCAGCCTCACCTTGAGTGCTGGGGGCAGTTTTGGGTACCACAGTACAAGAAAGATATTGAGCTGTCAAGAGAGTATCCAAAGGAGGGAAACAAAGATGGTGAAGGGCTCCTATGAGGAGTGGCTGAGGTCACTTGGTCTGTTCAGTCTGGAGAAGACTGAGGGGAGAACTCACTGCAGTCACAACTTCCTTGTGAGGGAAAAGGAGGGGCAGACACTGATCTCTTCCCTGTGGTGAGCATTGACAGGATTGAAGGGAATAGCCTGAGGATGAGTAAGGGGAGATTTAGACTGTATATCAAGAAAAGGTTCTTCACCTATAGGGTGGCTGGGCACTGGAACAGGCTCCTCACAGAAGATCACCACCCCTGGTCACAGCACCATCCCTGACAGAGCTCAAGAAGCATTTGGACAGTGCTTTCAGGTACACGTGTGATTTCTGGGGATGTCCTGTGCAGGGTGAGGAGTTGGACTTTGATGATCCTCATGGGTCCCTTCCAACCCAGCATATTCTGTGGTTCTGTGAAAACAATAATTTCTGCCAAATTATTCCTGTTTCTAATTCATGAACTGCCAATTTCTCCTTAATGGATAAAATTTATATATAATGGTCAATGAACCATATGCAAATGAAGAAAAATTATATGTTCTTCCAGAACAATTTCTTTCATTCTGTCCACTAAATGTTTTAAAACACATAAACATTACCTAAATGAACAATTCATTCCTGAAACATTAAATTCTCAATTACAGTGGAACAAAAATTACTCTGTCTTCCCTTTTCAAGTCAGGCATTTAGGTATCTTTGTTTAAACTGAGCCACTACTATCTCAATTTTATGGCATCCTTTCAGTAAGGGGAGAAGTGCTGTATATTAACAAAAGATGTTGGTGTAAAGAAAAATATAAGGTCAGTTAAAGGATGATAGAAATAAAATTCCACTCATTTTTCTTTATTTCTCAGCAGATCTTTCCAGACCTGAAGAAAGGCAGATAATATAATAAATAAGTCATCCTAAGACTTTACTCATTTAAATCTAATGACAAATAATTAGTTATGCATGAATCTTCCAGTCCAAGTATGCTTTAAGGTCTTGAGCCAAGTATTACAATTCTGGTGTATTCATGTACAGGGTACATTAGCTACTCTGCTACCCCAGAGTACTTTAAGAAGTAGAAGGGCAAAAATCTAGTGAAAAACTGTGCTTAGAACAATTGAGCTCACTCTAGGAATTCCTGACTTTAATGTTATAGATATCCAACTATGTTATATTTCTATGTAGCAGTTTAGAACAACTCTGACACACCCATATGGCTTCAAGCTCTGCTGCTTCACAACTACTGGAAAAAAATTAACTCTGTCCTGGCCAAAAACACCAGACACTCTACTGTTATGATTTTAATTGCAATTGGTCAAGATGCTTTTCTTCAGCATATCTGAATCTGTACATCCATACAGATTACAAATATAAATTTGCAGATAAGACCAGCAGCATCACTTACTTGAAGGAAAATACAACTACTGGGTTGTGTTCTTGCTCCAAGATCACATCTCAGAGTTTAGTTAATAGACCTTCACAGCTTTCTGAGTTAGGCTTTACAACTGGTTTATAATGTTCAATGGCTACCAGTGCATCTATCTCCCAGTCTCTCTTCCACTGACCTGTTGAAGGACAACTAGAAATTAAATTTCTAAGGATGACATGAGGTAAAATAATATTAATTTCCTTATTTTAAACTAGCTATTCAGTGAGTATATTGTCTATTTTATGAAAGTGCAGTATCACAAGGAATAATAGATAATATCTTCTTTTATTAAAAGACTTAAAGTCTTTAAAATTTTTAACTAAGTAAAAGAAAGATGTAATGTGTTTAAATAAACAATGTGAGAGGAGAAGTGCAACCCCAATATATTACACCATATCTCAGAACAGATTTTTAACTTTTTTTTGGGCATTTTTTCACATTCCTAGATCTAATGTGCAGTGGCAGCTCACCAAAAAAAAATTAGCTTCAAGAAAGCAGGTACTGAAAACAAGACAAGGGTTATAATTTTTCTGTTATACCCATATATTTATAATAGTCATATATTGTGCTTGGATATTGTCAATAGAAAGAAGCAGCTGTCTTAAAATTAACACCAGGAAAGGATGACATCATTTATTTTAGCAACAAGTCTGACATAGTTGATAAGTTTTCTAAAAAAGAAAAGTGAGAAAAAATTGAGGAACCATAATTGACTGTATTCTCTATTCCTCAAAGAAACAAAAGTACAAGAAAACAGCAAGGTATTCACTGAAAATAGCAGATCATCTCTAAATGCACAATAGTGTTCCTTTCTACAGAGGATTGCAAAATTTTAGAATGCAGCACCAGAAGATCTCTGTAGAGGAAGTCAGTATTTGAAGGTTCAGATAGGGGTTTAGACAGTTTTATTAATTTTCCCTTAAATGGATACTTAAAAGGAGGGCAGATAGAGATCTGTTACACAACATCTGAGTACAAAACATCCTTTATGCAACAACTGTAAACACAGAATGGCATATGTACAGACAAGGGAAATTGGCTATTTTGTCCATTTTCTTGAAGCCACATTTTTGGTCTACACAAACTACTGCTCTTATTCAGCAGATATGCCTTGGGCAATGGTCTGTTTAAGTGAATGAGGAACATCTCTTTCACTTCTCTTTTAGTGTGAGCTATCATTAGATAATTGTAAAATGAAGAGGTGTCCACAAGTGGACAAAATTCAGGGGAAAAAAAAAAGTAGGAGACAGAAAATTATTTAATCATCAGTCATGCAGAGGTAAATTGGAAATATTTTTTAATAGAAAAAAAATTAATAAGAGACACAGAAAGGAGGAGGAGTTAGTGGAAAGGTTTGCTTTTTTCAAAATTCAAGCAGTCCAGTCATAATCAGCTGGGCTTTGGGGTTTGGATTTTTTTGAGGGGGGAATACTTAATGTGAAAAAAGAAGCATTCAAAATTACTCAAATTAGTCACAATTATTCTAAAAAAAATATATACTTTGGACAAAAACACTGTCATCATTGCCTAAAGTATCTCTGCAGAATTTCTGCTTTCAGCTAGGTATACAAAAGTAAAACTGTCAAAACATGACAAATCAACTTTTACTTGTCAGCTTTCATTTCCAGTTACAGAGCTATTATGAGTTTAAACCCCAGGAGAGGAGCAAATATTGTTAATTGAACACCTATTGACTTTGAGATATATTGTATAATTTGATTATTATATGTTCTCCACTCCTCAGTTTTGTAATAAAAAAATCTTTTTTCAAAAAAAAAGTTTTCAACCAAATTTATTTGCCTCCACTAAGTTCTAGCCTCATCCCTTTAAGCTGACCAGGTTCATTCATTGAATGTTAAATGAGAGACAGTCAAAGTAAACAGTTTGTGAATTGACTATAAAATAACCTCTGCTAGTCGGCGAATACACAGCAATAGTAAAACACATTTCCAGAAATTAATGTGTTTCCTTCATGGGTTTAATGGGGCTTGACATTGTTCATGTGGGCAAAGCTTGTGAATCACTAGGAGCAGAGAACAAGGAGCTGGCTCCTTCTTGAGTATTGTCTGCAATGAATTATTCAGTCAACTGTATTTATGACCACCTGTGATGAAAATGTGCTACTAACTCCAATCAGCATTGAATTGCCTTCCCTCCCCATACACTGTTGGTCAGAGAATATTGATGAAAATATCTACTGCAGCATTTAATGTTTACTTAATTAACAAGTGCTCCACTTGCTAATTACAGGGTTCCCTTCATGAATCAAGGTAAGAACACTCATTGTTTAAATTCCATGAAGGTTATGTGATTTCTCAGGTTCATTTCCAATGCACATTCACCGAAATGAGCCAACTCCATTCCAACAATGCAACTATTCTCTCAAAAAACTTGGTTGAATGAAGAATGTGGTAAGTAATGAAAAGAGTCCATTGAGCATTTGAGTGTATTTATGAACAAGTGTCACATGTGGAGGGAAATGGGATTCAGTAAACTGGCAGCATTTTGGCCTTAAACTTATAACTCATGCACTCAGGGAGCATAGACATACTCAAAAAGAGGAAAGATTACTGTGGTAGCTATCAGTAAGAAAATATTATTTTGACAAGCCTACTATGGGTAGGAATTTATACACATATAGTAATCGTAATATGTAATGTATATGTATACATATATAGTAATAGTCCAAAAGTAGAGTAGTGGCTTTTGGGGTGGAGGAGCAAGGAAAAAAAAAATGAAAGATCCTAAGCTTTGCAGTCTAGACATCTAAAGAAACCCCCCAGGAGGTCACTAAATCAAAATGTGAGACAGTTAATTGGAAAAACATTTGGGGAAAACCTTTGGTCATTTTGGTTAATTTTTATAGGGTTTTTTTCCTTATTACTAGCTTTTTGAAGAGTGTAAAAGGTATTTGCTTAGATTTGCTATTAGAAATTTCAGCTTTTCTGACTTTTCCAATGCAAATTATGTTGCCCAATTAACATAAAGGCCCCAGGAGGCCACTACACTTAGGCGTAGTGAGACAAGCTTCCAATGTTCCTTTGACTTTGTTGCAGATATCTCAGAAGTTAGCCAACCACTCACCCAGAATGTGCTTTGTTCTCTGATCAGAAAAGTAACAGTGGTTGAGCTGAGGGAAAGAAATCAGGTGAAACCAAAGTCCTCAGCTCAGTCTTATGTCAGAGACTCCTTCCACAGTGATAGTATTTTGTCAAAGTGAGATGCAGGAGCTGTAATAAGGACGCAAAACCGATTGGACAGCAAAGCATAAGCAGAAAATCATGATCTGGAAACCACCAGCTGGAGACCACTTCAGCTGATGGCTTAAGGTGCAAGTTTCAGAGTTAATTAAATCCCTTATATTTCAATTGCACTGCAGAGTCACAAGAACTGTCATCAACTGTCATAGCCACCACATAAGACCAATTTTCTACTGAGAATGGTTCGGACAAATAGATATTTTGAAGTTATAAACTGAGGGTTAGGGTCTGACCAGGTGAACACAGAATGTAATGAAAAGCCTCATTACATTTCCCTGAGGCATATAAACAGCAGGATGGACAGGGTCCGGAGCTGATGCTGTTGCCTGCCTCTCTGCAACAGGTAATCTCCTCTTCAGAGTACAAAGGTAATAAAGGTAAAGAGGTAATAAAGCAATCCAGGATCAAAAAAAACTCCACATTACAGTCAAACTACTCTAATTGTTGTCTGGAGAGCTAAGTTGCAGACTAGCAGGTCCTTCTATTTAATTTTTCTGTCAGCACACAGTAGAAATCTGTATTGCAGTTAAAAGAACCAGGATAGCAACCTCTATGTACAAGCCTGCATACATAAAGGCAGCAAAGAATTACATGGTACATCAAAATATTTCAAGCCCATGAAGACAAAAGCTGTTAGCCTGGGAGGAAAATACGTGATGTTGTAAACTTTCTTCTTCTGGGCAAAAAGGCTGTGAGGGGCCACTAAAGGCTAGGATGTCTTGTAAATAGTATGCCACAGACTCATACACTGGAATTTTTAAATGCAGACTGCAAGATAAACAAGGTTTGTACCAAGAGTTTTAAATTTGTTTCGACTAATGAGGCATATAGGTTCGGATTGGCTGGATTGCCTGAGAATCTAAAACAAATTCCCAGTGCATCTGCTGTGAAGATTTCAGTAATTTCTTTCATGCACAATCAAATCTAGGGACTCCCTTCAACTAGTCAGTCAAAACAAAAAAGAATAAGAAGCAGGCAAGTCAAGCAATGTTGCAGTTAAATGCACCACAGGCTGTCCTCAGCAACACCCAGGTCAGCTGCACACAAGCATATCATTTGAGCATTTGAATCTGTTCCGCTGATTACTTCAGCTTTGGCAAAAGCAGAAAGAAAACTGATGCTGTGTAACTCCACAAGTCAAGGAAGGCCATTGTTTCTGCACTTTGCTGTTCCCTAATATCTGCAGTAAACAAACCAGAAAAATAACAAATGGAACTATTGCCTTTTTTTTCAGGCAGAAGAAACAGACAGACAGCTTCCATTTTTTAAGAGACATCTTACCAATATTACGTGGATTGAAAAGAAACACAACTAATTTGAAATAATAAATTGCATTCTATGTGCCTTATGCATGCATTTGGCTGCAAAGCATTTCTTGGTCTCTTTTCTCCCATGTGGTAAGTACTCATCTCCCAAAACAGAAAGGCAGTAGTTGCATAAATCTGAGTTTTCCAAGAGAGGAGCTTAAATTACATCACACTTGCAGTAAGTGTTTGTCCAGAGGGATTCACATTTCATTCACGATGGAGTCCTCATGCAATACAATGGCCCTGCATATCCAATCAACACCAGGACATGGTCAATGGCAGTCTGATCTCCTTTGGTGGCAGAAACACACAAGGAATCAAACTTGAGACCAACACACAGACATCTGCATCTCTTCTCCCCTTCTATGGAGATACCCTTTTCGAATTGGCAGATGAACTCAGTAAGTTTACAGGGCAAGAAGGCATCTACAGAGACTAACAGAAAATGGTATTTAACAAAGAAAAAATAAGATATTGAATAAATAAATTCTCTCTCTAAACAGTATTCTTACCAGAGTTTTGCATGTTTACTTCCAACCATCCACCAATAAGAAGGAAATAGATAAACAGGCATGTTAGTGTTTGAAGAAACAAACAGAATGCTGGTAACTCCTTTAGAAGAGTAATCTTCACATAAGAGGCTTCAGACTTGAAAAGTCAGGAAATAATTGTGGACTTTATGTGATTAAGAGGCATAAGTCACAAATAAAATCAGAAATTTTACTCACATATATATTACAAGGGTGAACTGCTGAGGTCACAAAGCTTAGACTATATTAACATACTTAAATCAGTATGCACCTATTTGTTAGCAACATACAAATAGCCAGCAACCAATGAAATGCACTTTCAGGACCAATACTAGCAACCCTAGACACTTTTAAAATGTTATGAAACACCAGCAAAACAGCAGACACCCCTCTACACTCTCTCATAGGCGCTCTCATGAAGGTGTGAATCCCTTCTGAATGTTCCCCCAAAGATGCCCTGTCGCAACTGATAGTTTCATCCCAGACTATACAGGAGACTATTCAGTATCCTGTATTTATGCATTGAAAATTTATAGCTATCATTCAAGTAAAGCAATTTTTGTTCCATCATAAAAATGTCCCAAAATAATGCAAACAAGTTAGCTTTACCATTGTGACAACCCTCACGCTTGGGACACACATTTGGATAGCCACACGATCTGTGCAAGGCACACCACTGGCGCACCATTACTGGCTCCTGAATAAAAGCTCCTCTCCTGTTACTAGAAACCTAAGTTGAAAAATAACTGATTTAGTATTAAAGGTTTAAATTAGATAAATATTTCTATCTTCATAGTGACTGTGTATTTAAAGCTCTAATTTTCTGTAAAATGTTTTGATGTCAAAACCAACAAGCCAGCAAAAAGCCATATGCTATATACCCTACACTGGATTCTCCTGAAGCTCTCTGCTATTTGCTGATATTGTGCCACTTCTGGTCTCAACAGTACTGAGCAGATCTTGGATTTGGTGATTTGGTCAAGTGTTATTGCAACCTTACAATGTTATTTGGTCTTTCCTGAGGGAAATGTATTAAAACAAAATTATAAATTAGAAACAATGGCACCTTAATTTTTTCCACTACCACAATACTTCTTTGCAGCTGAGTGCTGTAGCTCATAAATCCTCTCCCAAGACCACCAAATTTTACGTGTCTTGAAAACTGTTTGACGAAAGCACATAGATATATTGGCAAAGTCTGTCATGCATTATTATTGCTCTCAATTTATCAGATGCAAGAAGTAGTTCTTAAGTGAATAAATACCCTGATTTCCGCTGAAATGTTTACAGTTCATGATAGCATCTGTTATTAACAGGATTCCTATAACTGACCAAAAATGAAATAATCATTAATCAGATCAAAAAACTCAGCACTTTTAAATCACTGAACAGTGCTATTCAACTTAAGATAGTTCTTCTATTCACACTTAACCCAATGTGGGATTTAAACCAACTGCTTTGTAAGAAAAGACTGTAATGCAACTAAATACTTGCATTTCTTTTCGGAATTGCTCTTCTTCACAAAGAATGAGATTATGAATATGATTAAAAGATATTCCACTTTGTGGCTTCAGATAAAATATTGGAGTGTATTGCATTTCATCTTGTACCTACCAATACAACAATATTTACTTGGGGAAATCCGGCTGGCAGGTATAAAATCATCCTTAGGAAACCCTAAAGACATTTGTGAAGAAATAGTGGGTAGAACAGAGGAGGAAGCAGGGGAATGCGCAAAGGCTTTAAGTCCAACTCCTTTACTTCTTATACCTGTCAAACCGCATCCTCTCTCCAGCCTTGCCAATGTTAAACCATGAGCATTTCATATTTGTATGCTTACACTGTACACAGACTAGCTCAGTCATAATCAAAATCTGCCACATTTTAATGCTCTCTTCTGAAATGTTTCCAATATTTTTCTTCCAGATGAAAGAACATTTCTTTATTAGTGCTTGTTCAAAGAAACAAGCAATTTCAGATGAGAAGGGCATCAACTGGAAATAAGTGGAGGCAAATTATTGCTATTTGATTTGCTGACTGGAAAGATTAAAATGGAAACAGAGGGGTTCACAGAACAAGTGCATTTTATTTCAGTTTAAAATGATGTCTAATCCTGATTAAATGTGGCTCAAGGTAGGAACAGGAAATGTAACCCACTTAACTGTCATGCTCTGGAAGAAGGTTAAACATTACAAAGGAAAACTCCTTCCCTGGCTTTCCTTAAAAACTGTTCTGCCTTAACAGGAGCAATTTTGGGAACACAACTTTATGTCAAGTAAAGCTATTTCTGGCTTACATGCTTGCAATATTTGCACAGAAAAGTGAACTACTTTTAAAGGACAGAAACTAAAGTATAGAAGGAAAATTCTTCCCTTAAGGCAAAGCACCTTTCATATGGATAAATTAACTAAAAATTTCACCCCTGCCTATGCATTGTCTCCAGTTAAAGCAGTATTCAAGAACAAAGCAAAGCGAGGGAATCTATTTTGCTCCTATATTATTCATTCTTTTGGAAGGACAGGATCAAATACCTTCTTATATGTGCAGTGTTACCACGCCACAGCATAGCTACATAAGTTGCCATCCTACAATCCAGACCACAGGTTTATGAACCCCAGCATAGGCTCAGGAATTACAATGAAACTTTGATAGGGTCAAATCAGACACACTGAGAGAACATTTGGATAACTGCGACTGTTCATTCTTCTATATCTTGTATAAAATTTTTATCTTTCAGTGGGGATGAGAAAATATTTTTCAAAGAAGGAACAAACTGATTGTATACTCCCATGAAAACAAAACAAAACAAAACACTGAGTGAGGAAGCTAAGGCAAATTGTACTAGCTGAAACTTCTTTCTTTTTTTTTTTTCAATAGGCCAGATGTCAGTTTTGGAAATGTTTCAACTGTAAAGAAAGCATATTTAAAAAGGAGAAAATACCCAAACAAAACCGGCTGCATTTGCATGAATTCTTAAAGATTGTGCAAAGAATTAACTGACAAATAACTGCAGTGCTCAAGAGCAGAACAGCTGGTATGGACTGATCACAGAGGCTGAACTCTCTCAGTTTCCTCACAATGTACTTGAGTCACTTTCTGCAGTTTAGCATGGGACTTCAGGTAGAGTGCAAAACATCAGCTGTCATTGTGACAACCAAAGATTTTCATCCAGCATCCAAACACTCTAGAAACTGAAGAAAGTTTGGTCATCCCCTAAGACACCTCCCAGATCTCTCCCTAAATGCTGTGGCCAGTAAAACATTTACATATTGAGGCTTCTCAACTGCACTCTAAAAAAAGGCATCAGGGGAGAAGGGGGTGATACTGTCTCCTTTAGTATTATGCAGAGATGATACTTTCTTTGTTAATTTGCATTTCCTTAACATTAACACTATTCCCTCTTTCTTGCACTGCCTGTTTAAAATACAAGACACTTGATGCATATCTATCTGAGATAATATAAAACCAGCTACCAAGTTAGAGCTCCGGACATTTGCAGATATCAGTCTTTCTCAACAAGCTCTCTGTCGTCTACCACACAGATCAAGTTCCTTTGCTTCCCAGTAAAATCTCACCATAATTACCTTTTGAGAAATCAAATGCCATCATCAGCAAAATGTAATAAGTAGCTAAATATCTCATAATGCTCTCGTTGGCAGTTATACAAATTAAGGAAAAGAAATGACAAAAACGTTGACATTTTGACCAGTTTAAAGGGCTGGTATCCATGGAAGTGAAATACAACTGAAGGTACAAGTATTCTATATATATTCTTTCTCTCTGTCTCTCCCCCTCCCCCTTCATACATATATAGGTATCTTATGTATATCTTATATATTAAAGCCATATGTACTTATATTTTATAAATGTTTATTTATGAATTATACATACATGTATATGTATGTATGTATGTGTGTGTGTATATATATATAGTTCCTTTCTCAGGGATCTATATAACCAGGCAATCACTGTAGGTTGACATGAAAATTAATTTTTTAGAGGTTACCTAGAACATGAAGTGTCCTTGGATGTTTCACTGGGTCATTGTGTGAAGTTTTCTGTATGTTTTTATCTTATATGGCAACTCTGGGCATTTATCCATTCCAAGGATGTTGACAAGGGACACAAAAGAGAGGACTCACCACAATCCAGCCCATACCTGCACAGCCTGACAGTGCAGAGAGCATGTGATGTGATTCAGCACTGGGAGGACATTGCCTCAAGATCAGTCATCTGAACTGGCTGAGTGACTGATTTGAGCATCCACATTTGCCGTTTCTTTGGTCAGGTCCCCAGCCTGCAGATACTCCCTGTAATGCAGCACTTCCACTGTTCTCTTTAAAAGGAACACTTCCCTTTTAGCAGAGTGCCTCAGGCATTTGTCTCTGGGCTGCCCCATGGTCTCATGGCTCCCTGTGCTCAGTGCAGGTCCATAGCACTGCAAGGCACACAGTCCACTGGTTCACCCCCGGCTTGGCCACCACCAGCTTTTGCCCAGAGAGCTGTGGCAAAAGCAAGGATCTTATGAGGTCTGGAGCAAATACGTGTCCAGTGACACACTATCGCTGACAAGAAGAAAATTGTCACCTAAATTTTCTCTCCTTTGGCTTCTAAAGTAGTTCAGTGAAACTGCTTTCGGCATCACCACATAGCTAGGCTCTGGGACAGCTATCACAGTCACTGACTAGCACATGGCCCAAAATATTTGAGAGATCGTTTACTTTTTCTGCAGATCAGGTTCTTAACACAGCTGCCATGACATTAATTTCTCATGGTAACTGTGGAGAAAACCGGCAACCACTAGCTGCGGGTATCCTGAGCAACCTGCTGTAAATAAAAGTGAAAATAGCTTCCTATCCACATATAAAACTCAGAGGTTCCTTTCCAAAGATAGCATTTGACCCAAATTGTACTGGAGGCATTTTCACAAAATGTCAGCTGTCAGGAAGCCATCAGCTGGAAATCCCAGAGTGAAATCCATCATGCCCCAGCCCATTTGGAGGAGAGCTGTGAGTCCTCAGCACAGGCCTGACCCCATGTCCATTGGAGCGGCCTCTGCACAGATGCCTCCTGTCCGCAGAAAATGCCCAACACAACAGAGCTGGAAACCTAAAGCAGCTAAATGCCATCACTCACAAGAATAATTAATCTCATAATCACCAGCTCAGCTGGCTGTAATTGTCAATATATTGTTTTATGAGCTTCCATTGGCAGGAAATGAATGATTTCTACCTTACAAAAATAAAACAACTCCCTGGGTATGGTACAGGGATTATTTATATAGAAAAGAATAAATCATAATGAAAGTGGCAGGAAATAAATAAAAGGGCAATTCTGCTGGCTGAGTGTCTGGAGTTGAAATTTCTATCTGAGGCAGGTTCCAGGGATTTTCTATATTACTTTAGTTATTTAACCCTATCTCCAATTTCAATGGATACTGATTTCTGGTTTTTTCAGATATATTGAGTGTCAAGCCATTTGTGCCCTCAGAATGTAACTATATATCTCATGTGGAGGGGAAAAAAATAATCTGGGAACTACTATAGTCTTTCAATAAAATATACAATTATGAAGAAAACATCTAGCCATTCTGCACTGTCAAAGTTACCCATTTGCTGTACCCCTCTGCCAGGGATGTAGGTACAAAGTCAAATGTAAAGTTAAATATGTTCAGGAAGCAATATTTATCTGCTTCTGAGCATGGTATTCTCTTGTCTTAGGCTACAGTGTAAGATGTAACCAAAAATATGTATTCTATCACCATCTGTTAAAACCAGGTGGGGCAGTTTTCTTTATGTCTTCCACAACCAATCCTCTGTCCAGGAGATATCTTCTGTTAATAGGCCATTGAGTCTCACTGCATGACTGACAAAATCACATCATCCCACTGTGAGATGCTCTGCCCAGGGGGAGGAGCCAAGCATTGCTACATGGATATAATCTGATATTTGGAACACCACAAGAAGACTTATCCGCTGAATTCCCAGGGGACAAGAGCCCCATAACCACCACTAGACCTTCAGAGGAAGACTAAACCCTCTACGTGATCACTGCTTCAACAGAACTACATCCAACATTTCAACAGGACTGCAGCCACCATTTAATCAGACTGTTGCCACCACCCTTACCAACAGGGTGTCAGTAGTATCCTGACTCTGTCAGTGTTTCTGTATTATTGCATTTATTTCCATTTTCCTATTAAATTGTAGCTGTGACTCGGGATCTCCCACTGGTTTGCTTTCAAACTAACACCTCACTTTGAAAAAATTAAATTATCAGGTGAAGTGGCATGATGAAACAAGTTTCACCATGGGAGAAAAGATAAGATTTGAAGCTGAAACCTTCAAGAGTGCTGAATGGGAAGCATCTGTGGAAGAGCAGAAATTTTACCATTTGCTTTGCCTCTTTTAACATCTCACAGATAAAAGCACCATCACTTTCCATACAAGTTTTTTATTTTGATACAGTGGCCACTTTAGCAGATATAGTGAAAATAGAACACAATATGACTGGGCACAAACTTGGCATGCCAGCTTTCCCTTAATCAAGAGAACTGGCATTTGTTTTACTTCTGACTTTCTCACATACAAATAGATTTGTTCAATATTTTGACAGGAAACCATGAGTATATTTAAGTCCTTTTTTCCCTTAATTTTGGTGCCTACTGAGCTCATTCCACAACTTTTTTAGTGTTGCATTAAGATGTTAATTTCATGTTACCTCAGAGAAAGTAGACAGAGTTTATTGTGTGATTTTGAGTTGCAATGGCCATTCTGTCAACACAGTGACAGTAGTTGGAGACCAAATGTCAAAACAGCTTCAAGGTTTGTCTCATAAAGGGAGCAGCCTTTAGAAAATCAACTTATATGAGCAGATATACCTGTAGATGGGTCATGCACATCTACTAGATAACTATAGATCAATTAAGGAAGTTCTGCAGGCTTCTTCCTGTGTATACCTACTCTTGCATTGTCGCCAAGAGTCCATATGGATTTCACCAGAGGAAAGCAGGCTAAACCAAGAATTCAATCAGTAAAAGTGTTGCTGCATGTACTAAAAATAATTTTCATTGATTTTACTTTAAAGTGGTGAGAAAAGGTTTTACTGCTAGGTTAGAAACACTGTCAACAGCAAGGCAGAGACAACAGCCAGAAACTCAAAAAACAGTTTCCTGCCGTGGTAGAGCAACTGAAGACTAAATTTCCTTTTGTCCTGTTTCTATGCAAATGTTGAAATTCGTCTCCAGAAATACACACTCCTAACCTACCACACGTTCTTGAGGAGCAACCATATGGTCTGGAAGGGAAAAAGCAGTCTTCATGGTGCATACTGCATAACTATTCAGAGATGTATGTGCTGGTTTGATGACTGGTACAGCCTGTCTGCTCTCCTCTGTTTTTATAATTAAAGCATTTTTTTTAAATTACATAGCATGAATTCATCCTCTTGTGTCCTCAGTTCCTCCTTATAGCCGTTCCCTCTTTTAAATTTAATATATTTTCCCTTTTCTTTTTTCCCTCTACAGACAAGAACTGCAGCAATTCATTTCACAGCAATCCCTTCTTGCTGCTTTCCTAATACCCCTGTGCATTAAAACCTCATCCATCATTGTTTTCAGAGAGTCAGCTTTTTAATCAGATCTGTATGTATATTGGTTTGAGCATGTGGCAGTTTAATTACCCTCTTGAATATGTGAAACACATCTTTGTCATATCTACTTATATCTGAAGAGAGCCATCCTATAACACTAATTAAAGAGGGATGATGACAATTTTTCCATACTCAAATTATGTCCCATCTGTCTAGTCATCCTCCTGTTCACTCTCTGGATTAATTAAGGGTGGGGAAAGGTTGCTTCCCTGGAGTTTTGCCTAATGCAGGATGAAAAGTCTGGTTTAATGAAGAAACATACCAAATTCCTTTCTTCTTATCCAGAGTAAAACACATAGCAAAGTAGAGCAGAGTCCTTTGTTTTGCTGGACTCTGATCGGCTAGTCATATATTGCATAGCATTGTGAGCCCAGTTCGTGCAAGTTTACTGAATATAGCAGTTGGTCTGAAGGGAGATGCAGCAAGGCCAACAAGTCACAGCTAGATACTGTCCTCTGATACCCTGTTGAAACCAATTTTCATGTTGGTATGACTAAAGGAGACCATAGTACCAAAAGGGTGTGGTGTGAAGGCACAGCAGCTTTTCAGCATTACCTGTTATCAGCATGAGAGTATTTTGCCCCTTTACCATTTTCTTTAGGTATTTGAGACATCTAGGTAAATTGCAAAATCTTCTTGTCTTGCTTAGTCAGAAAAGTTTCAAAGAATTTATTTTTATTAACAAGACTGGCTTTCCATCTTCCTAAACGTACCTGCACAGATCCTGTTGTACATTTAAATCAGACCTCCCAGATGCCTAAGCCATTAATCTTCATGTAAACAGCAGCCAGAAAAGCTTTTAATGCAGGGAAGGATGAAGAGCCCTGAGGAGTCAGGACTGTGTATCAGGAAGGAAGGGACACTACTTGTACTAGATGCTGTCATACTCCCACACTACCCTCAGAGGGCATGTGGCAGCTGATATCACATGCCAAAAAGTGAAAAATGAGGCAGGAGAAGAGGTGTCAGCAAGGCCTGGGCTTCCCAAGCCCTCATTACACTAGTGGGCTGAGTGAGAGAAACATTTTGATCCACTCCTGCTGTAAAACCTTTTCCACTGTGTTTTCCTGCTGCTGATGGTGGTGGTTTGGGGTTTTGGCAGCTTTGGCTTTTGCTCTGTTTGTTTTGTATGTTGAGTGTGTTTTTCTTCTTCCCTTGGCTGAGACTGATGCCAGTGTCCTCCACTCATAAGAATCCATTGTCACCAGAGATTTTATTAGCTCAGAGAGTGACAGTGCTTTTACTACATGATTCTCCAGTTTATACAAGGCACTGCAAATATACTGTATGAAATTAATTTATAGAAATTACTACATGGTATTAATTTAGGGTCATCAATTGCTTAGTCTATTCTGATCCTTTAGTTAGGCCAGGAAATAATAATGGCTATAAATTTGCATAAAACAGGGCTGCTAAATATTAAAACTGCTAAAAGAAATTTCTTCAATAGCCATCATATTTCATTGTCATTTTTCATATACACTATATAAACCTAGTTTGAATTTCAATATTTCTTCATTCCTGCTGTACATTTTTCTTTTCTTTCTCCTGGCCTCAGCTTAATTCAAAGCTAAATGAGGTACTTATGAATACTTTACTTTGTAGATTATCTGTCCCATGCTAATCCATTTCCCAAACTACATGATAAAAAATTACAACTCACCATACATAAAAGACTATTTACATGTATTTTTTTCTTATAGAATGTTGAATCTCATCATTTTATAACTTTAAAATAATTTTTTTTGGGGAAGCTAATAAATTCAAACCATGCTAAATTAGACAGGCATCCTGTGGCTAGATATTTCAGAAGTTGCTATGACATGAGGTTAAAGAGCGTATTTTATGATTTCAAAATTTTATTGTGGGGAGTTTAACCTCAAATTATTAACAGCACTGGACAACTATGAATACCAAGACACAGAAATAAAAAACTTCTGTTTCCCTTTTTTTTTTCTTTGTATAGTTGTTATTGCATTCACACTGCTGCACTACTTTCTCTCAGCATTTTCTCCTCAATTAGAGCCCTACAGTCACTGCTTCTTCTCCCTATTTAATTTCTTATTTTATCTTTTTGTGGTCTTTTGTACAACCTTTAATAAAACCTTATGTTGTTTTCCATATAAACTAAACTGTCCTGATAAGAAAATTAACTCTTCTTTAAGTGAAATTATAGAGGTTCTCTCACACAGACATTCCAGCTTCCTCCTTCATGAAAATCCTATGCAGAGCAGGAGAGAACCACACAAAACAAACAAAAACATCAGTTGTTTTTTGGTTTGTTTTTTTTTTTTTTACTTCTATCAGCCAAGAGAAATTCTCCACATATTTAAAGTAACACTTCCAGATGTCTGAAAATACTACCTTTTCTACTTGCACACGGTTTTGAGCCAATTGCACAGTAACTCTTGCCTAAAATTTGGAATAATATTTTTCCCTACACAGATCTGCAAGTAATCAGCATAAAGTTGCACATTTAGATTCACTTTAGAATTCCATAGGCTACTAGGGATTTTGCACCTGCCTCATACAGTAAGCAACGTTCCTTAAGACATTAAAAAGTTCTGGCTACAAGAATACCTGAATTTAAGCAATAAATTGGTATTTGAGTCCTCAGACAAATATTCTTTCACTAAGTACAGTAAAAAAAAAAATTAAAATGGATCCTATTTCTAATATTTTTTTATACCTCCAACCCAGCTCTACAACATGAATGAGGGCAAAAGGGGACACTTTAAGAGATATGATGAGGGGGTTTTTCACCTTAGTCAAGTATAATCATGGGAAAATGCGCTAACAGAGTAGTATGAAAAAAATGTGACCCTCTTGTCAACACACAGAGGTCAAAATTGCTTTCTCCCACTCCTGAAAGGTCTCAATAAAATATTCAAATCTGATTGTTTCATTCTATTTGTCTGCAAAATAGAAAATCTAGTCTTATACAAAGATACTAAGATATTTTATTTTCATAATGTGTTAGTATGTCTCCTATAAGATTGCAATTTTAGCACTCAATTTTTCCCCTTGCCTCCCCTCTGCTAAGACAGTTAATTGGTGATCCTTTTCCCCCTGTTTTGGACATCTTACTAATTAGCTTTACAAGTATTGTTTACAAGATTTTGCTTATAAAAAAAATGTCATGGTAAAATCTGAGCCTTTGCTTTGAAAGCAATAGCAGAACATTCAATACTAAAAAAGAAATACAAGGTGGAGTGGCTTCATTTGCAAACTCTTTCAACCAGTCCATCATAAGCAAATCCTTATGAATTTAATAAAAGCACCAATATCCAATATACTGAACCTAATGTAATAAATGGTTATCATATTACCCAGTTTTAAAAATTGCTGTACATAATGTAATCACTTACTTACTCTAATTGAATTTCACTTTACATCATTTAATAAATGAATGCTGATCATTTGACATAATTGAATAAGTAGTTCAGCTCATTCTCTGTACTTCTTAGGTCAAAAATTATTTGAATCATCTTCTAGGATGATCCTGAGATATTTTAGTCTTCCTTTCTTCTCTCAGCTTCTTTTTCACCCTGTGTAATTCCACCTTGTAGGAAGGAGGCTAACCTAGATGTGCAAGCCAAATTTTTCAAGAAAATAACAAAGTGGGACTCTAGAAGCTCCTGCTACTCTACATAGTGCAACTCTACAAAAGACCACAAAAGCCATAATTTCAATTTAAGAGTAATTTTAACTGATTTAACAATATCCATGTAAGATAGGCAGGGACTGAGTCTTCAATCCCCTTGTAGCAAAGCATAGATTTTCTACTTTGTGTTTGTGAGACAGAATTTAATATTGAACTGAAAAGACAAGAGATTTGATGAAGAAAAACTCATAATTCCGAAGCTGAATTATGTTCTACTCAGAGTTAAATCAAGCCATCATTCACAATAAAGGAAAAAGGGAAAAAATACAGGGTTCTTGGAAAAAAAGTTAGAAAGAGGGAAAGACAGAAAGACAGTTGAGAAAAAGCTGCAATAATGTCTTTTACATTTCAGAAGAAATTCTGCCTTTCTGACTGTTGCATTCTACAAAAGATATCCCAGTATAATCACCAGCTCATGCATGGAATATATGGGATATATATCTGTATCTTTATATATATGTTTTAAAGCTCTGTAAGAGAGTAATCACAGAATATATTTCCAGCTTTGCACTGGATATCAGTTTTTCCCCTCCAAATCTAAAGCAACACAATTTTCAGAAATGTTAACTGTAAGTCATCTGTGGCCTTCCTATACAGCCGCTAATTTTTTTAGATTCTGAAAAACAGCTGGTGATCCTTTCAGAATGAAGAATACAAATTGCATAGAATGCAATAGCATCCAAGGATTTACATATCTTACAATATGGAAACCAAGTGCACTTGCTTAGAAATAGCACCATTTTTATTTCAAAATAAGTTATTCCTGTCATAAGTATTCTGAATCAAACTGCCACATATCAAAGGGGTAATAAACCTATTGTTTTGTCTTCTACTGTAGTATCAACCATTTATAGCCGAATTATGTGTGTCTCATGCATCGTCACACTTATTACTAGGTTTAAGATGTGCTCTTCTACAGGGAAGGATATGCAAGGGACAAAATAACTACTAAAAGCTATTTCATATATTTAATGTCCAGCTAATTAATTTCCTATTTATATTTTCAATTTCTTAGTACAGTAAGTATAGAGAGAATCATGAATGACCTTAACTTTTAGCAGACAGGAGAATAGATGAAGATATCCACATAAGTAACTCCCTTCAATCACCTTGAAATTATTACTTTCTGCTTAGTGATAAAAAATATGGGCATTCCCCTTCAAGAGACTCACTCTCAGAAAGTGTAAGTAAATTGTAAGGTATAAGATTTGAGAAGAATAATAACCTCCTTAATAAAGGCAAATGGTAAAAAGGTACTTTATCTACTCCACTCTTCCACTTTCTCCAATAAACTCTTTCTCCTTGGGTCTATTGCTGTCACTTCATTTTCATTGCATCTTTTTAATACCATAACAGTAATTTGCATTACAAACCATTTGTGTGCCAGGGTACCACAAAGCCCCTATTGTGGTGCTTAACTAGACAAACTTCATTCATTGCCACACCCATCCCATGTCATTCCCTCTTTATTTAAGAACTACTCTGCCTAATGAATTAGTTATTTTCCTTTACCTAAAGCAATACCTTAATTGTTTGAAGTAGGTTTGGAAGGAGGTGTTTGGATTTCGGTGGCAGTTTTTGGTTGGTGTTTTTGTTCGGTTTGGGTTTGGTTTTTTGGGGTTTTTTTTACTGAAGAAGCTTTGCAGTATATTTCATCTTTGTTGTTTTACGTGGCTAATAATTAGCATTCAAGAACTGACCTAATGTTTTATAGTTTTTTTCTCTTTTCTGCTCATGAAAATCAGTATCTGGTGATTTAGAGTCTGAAATTTGCACTAAGTTACTTGAAGTTTGGTAAAAAACTTTGAGCAATAATGATTGAACTGACTATTACTTCAAGAGCTAAGGGAGCAAGTCCAAGTCCAGCAGTTTTTGTGACCCAGGCTTTTTCCTTGTTTCCAGTCCAGTAAAATCTAATGTGGTGCAGTTGTAGGCCCTGGAGATCTCCTACACACACTTACCAAAGGATAAAGCTGCTAGAGTGCCCATTCCCAGGTCAGCCGAGAAGCTTAAGACACTTTCCAAACAGACACATATATACAAGCCCATACTGCGCAGTCCAATGCAGGTGGAGAAGAGCCTTTGCCAGCACCTCTCTAAACACCAATATCACTCACATAAACAAGTGTATGAGTACTCCACATGCTAACTTAGTCCATTTCAGCGCATGCAGGCTGCAGAGAGACTGACAGAAAACTGGTAATAAGGGGATTTAGTAAGAAAGGCAGACATACCTTAAGAAAAAGCAGTGTATTTCCAGCAAAATTCAAGCACATCCATGGCCGCACATTACTTTTCTGGCAAAAAATAATTGACTCCTTCCTTGCTCTGTCATGAAATAAATGAATGAATACAGACAGACTTTCTTGCTCTATTATTTGGGAATTGTTCCTGTGCAACTCCCAAGACTGCTTTACCTCCTGCTGCTCATCATCATATAACTTACTCTGCTGTTGTCAAACCTATTTAGATTGTACTGTCATGCCATTTCAAAAACTGACATGGATTTTCATTGAAGAATAAGTTACTTAAACCCTCATTTGAGCAAGAAAAATAAAAATATTAAACTTTATCCAAAGGGCTTCTTATAGAAAAACCAAAGCTTCCAACACAAGTTTGGAAGTAGAACAATCTGCATGTTAATTGCTTTTCGAGACTCTAGTACAGTTGAGATTCAGTCCAAAAGTGCAGCTTATGACCTCACAACGAGTTGCCCTGAGCCAGATACACCTTTTCCTACTGCTTCCCCTGCACTCATATACAGTGGTTTTGTGTCTGCACATGCTGGAGACTCGTCCCCACAAGATTTTCAGATACAGAATGCTTATTGAAAAAAACCTATGGGAGAACTGATCTAAGATCATGATACTAAATAAAAAAATATCCAGCAGTGATCAAGTAGATTGATTTACAATTATTATTTTTTATGAAATTTTTTAAAGTCTTGTTCCAATGCAACAATGAAGTAGAAAAAGCTGAGGAAACGTAGCAGGTCCAGTGAAGCAGCTAGTACCTATAGTCCTGTGAGAAGATATATGAGTCCAGAATATGAAGTTCATGGAATGGCTGACGTCTCATAAGGATGCCATTGCTGACAGCAGCCAAGAGCTCCAAGATGCTTAGCACAGTACAACACCAAAAAATGTACAGCATGGAAAAACACAACAGGTCTTCCAGCTTCTTTAGACAGCCTTCCTCAGAAAGCCACTCCACATGGCCTAAGTCTCCCCTGCAGTGAGAATGCTTCTCCTTGCAGCAGCTTTCAGGGATACAAGCTGGATGATACAAAGATGATGCCTTTAGCCAGTCTGTGTAGTTGTGGACCCCACAACACTTCAGCTTCTTCTGCATCACGTCCACAGCACTGTTTCCAGGATCCTGGGAGCATGTCCAGTTGTGCTGGTGAACAAGGTAACTGATAGCACTTTCCAGATGAGAAGCTGTCCTAACATGGTAGGAACATGCCAGAGCTGCTGAAGACATTTCTAAGCAAAGAAGGAGCAGCAGCAAGTACATAAAAGTCCCTTGTTGATTGCGGGAACACTTAACAGAAATAGAGACAGCCAAAATTCCAGTAGGTAGCAATGTAAGTGCAGTTGCAAGAGCCAACCAACCAGGGAGAGACAAGTAAGACTCCTGAAATAAAGATCTGTAGTTCTTGAACATCAGGATCACTGAAACTCCACCAAACATCTGAGCTGCAGCAGTACCCCAGAAGATGAAGCCTAGGAACCCCAGCAGAGATCGAGCATAGGACCTAAGGTAGGCATCCTCATGACACCACAAAGAGGGCAGCCCCACCACAGCCCTAACCCTCCTCATTCTGCTCACTCCAGCTACCTCTCCTCATCAACATTTAAGAGGCTTCAACCCTGTTTACCCAGGTGCAGCAGATGATATCTTCACCTAAAAACAATTTGCAAGAGAGCAACTCAGATAAGGCTCCTTAGGACGAAGACTATGCCCTGCATCAGCTTAACCACATGCTGCTGCTGTAGCTTGTTCAGCACAGCCTGCAGAAACCGGGAAGGTCCATGCCCAGCTTGCTGTGGAGGGTCCCTTACACTACTGTCATTGGAGATATTTACACTTGAAGGAGGACAGCTGGAAGAAGGCTGCACTCCTTTAATGTGTGGAAGACCTAAATGCAGAGGAATAGTCAAAGTGGTAGCCAGCACTGTTTGTTCAGGTTACTTGGACTGCCCAATTCTCCAGCAGTAGCCAGGATGGCGACAAATGTGCAAGTCAGAGCCATCAACAAATGGACGGTTTAAGCAGAGCTATTCAATAAGGAATCTCCAAAGGTGATACTCACCTAGACTCATTATCCTCCTCAACACCTTTATCATTCATTCAGTGTTTTAAGGGCCATAATGATGTTAATAATATTCTGCCCTTTTTTACTCAGCAAGACTTCTCTGTGGATAGCTTCAATTACTCAAGACACCTGGATGAGAAATCCCTGCCATTTCACAATTTTACCCCTCAGCTTGCCTTACCAGTGATCTGACTGACTGCTGTAATGACTGAATACGAGAGGCAGTAAGTGCTATATTAATTTTTCCTTGTGTGTAAAGAAACTGTACACACCAGCTAAATCACTTCACAACAATAACAAAGGGAATTGATGCCACTTATCAGCATTATCAGAGGAATATTATTGCTCAAACTTGTGGTACGCATGAGGCATGCAGGATTGGAAGCCTGCCTAAATCTTGCCACAGGTGCCAGGAAGGCAGATCCCAAGCCCAGCAGTGATTCTGTAATCATCCTGATGAAGTCCCTTAAGGTCTCTTCAGTTTCCCAAGACATAGAACAAGACTAATGCAAGACACATACATAAGGGAGAATACAAAAAGATGATCCTCATTTTCAGAAACATGAGCACCTGCAAACCTGACAGAAAGTCAGAATAATTTGATGCTCACATCCCTGTAACCCTGTAAAATCTCAGCAAAGTGGAGGATCCCACATCTGTCAGACATTTTGCAAGAACCAATTGCTGATATATACACTGTGCATACACAGATGTTGGATGGATTCCCATGAAAATCTCTTTCTATATGCTGTACAAACAAGTTATTAAGGGTAATTATTTTGGAATGAGATAAATTGCTTTTATTATTTTTAATCTTTTCATTAACAGTAATTAGTATGCAGCGATTAACTTGTTAAATCTTAACAAAATCCTTCTTTCAAAGCTGCTCCTGAATGTATGTCTTCCTTCTCTGATATCTGTGTATGCCCTCTCTCCTGTTCTGCCTGCTGCTACCCCCCCAGCCCTCCTGCTGCGTTGGTTTTGCTGCCATTCACTTATTCTCTTGAATGCTTTTTTCCCTGATTTCTGTCTTCTGCATCAGAGAGATGGGGAAGGGGGGCAAAAGAATTCCCCCTCGCATCTGTACACATGTGGAAGCTACACTGATTTGTTTCTGCAATGCAGGAAAAAATTATCAGAAAAGCATGAGGAAACATATGAGAAACACATCAGAAAATACTGCGAGGAGTACCAACTACTGGTTTTTAGCTTGCAAGCTTTATGAACAAAAGCATGTCAGCCTATCTTTTTCCCTTTCTGTTCTTTCCTGTGCCCATAAAGCTAAATGAGATATTAAGAAATTAGTTACAACATATCTTCCTTTTTGCTTATTCTACATCTCTGTATTCATGGCAGAACAAATGGGCCAGAGATCATACCTGACCACCAGCTCAACAGAGGAATCAGAAGCACCAACACTAAACATTAACACTAAACTGACCTGGAGAGCCAGTCCCCAGATCTCAGTGTCCTTGGGGGAAATAGAGCACACTCAACACCATGGAAGAGGAAATTGCAGCATCAGGGATCAATATTGGCTGAGCTATCTAAAACCCCTCACCCTCTTTTTGATATGCAATGCATAGGGCACTCAGAAAAAGAAAGCTTCTGCTTAAAATGTAAGATGAAGAACAAGAAAAACGGAATGGGTCTCTGAAGTAACCAAAAGACTAACTGGCATCCTCAGTAGCACTGCCTTTGTGATAAGTCATTTTACCTGTGTGTGTGGAGGAAAGGTTGAAAAAGCAGTGAGCAAAGCTATCCATCAGGAGACTGTAATGTGACAAAGAGAATGACAGAATAGGAATGCTCCTCTGTTTTCTTTACAGTGGTAAACAGCACAATATGATAAATGCTGTCCCTGTTTTCTCTGAAGTTGTTTCTGCTTATGAACTGATGAGTATTGAAATTCAAATGTGGGTGTAACAGATAATACACCATAGATAAACTATTTTCTGCAATGTTGCTGAAAGTATAATCCTTCAAGTTAATAAAATGTCAACAGTATACTTTTCTTTCGCATTCACTGCTGTAGAAAGCTATAACTGACATTTAACAGCTCTGATGTGCCCAGAAGGTCAAAGAGGCTCATTCCATCTGGCTCCAGGAGTGAGACCAGAGAGCCATTAAGTCAACATTGTGTTTGTGCAGTGTAGGCAGCTGACTAAACTCATTTTGGATGACACAGGCTCTCATACAGAATGACCAGGGAGCACAGCTGAGCTGTTAGGGGCAACAATTCACATCAAGATGGTCAGCTAGTCTCTTCAGGCTTGTGTGAACAAGACAAGTCTAGAGGTGGCATTAGGGTATAGCTACACAAGCCCATCTTAGAATCAGTCACATAATAGTTTGGGTTCGAAGAAACCTTAAAGATTCTCTAGTTCTAGTCCCCCTGCCACAGGCAAGAAACCTTTCACTAGACCAGAGTAGACAATCTTTTAAGCTTCATACAGGCCTCCTATAAAAAGAAACAGGATCGCAAAGCCATACCCTCAGGAACTGCTCCAAGTGTCTCACTGGCACAGACAAACTCCAAAGTTGCTTCTGTAAAACAGCTACTACTTCCCCTGTAACCCATGTACAGATGAAGATGTAGATGGTGAAATTAAAGCACTCAGAAGGAGGGTTGTTTTGAGATTTTGAACTTTTAAAG
The DNA here is from genome assembly GCF_015832195.1 of Motacilla alba alba. Classification (NCBI taxonomy): domain Eukaryota; kingdom Metazoa; phylum Chordata; class Aves; order Passeriformes; family Motacillidae; genus Motacilla; species Motacilla alba. The sequence goes on from NC_052046.1 coordinate 40,371,685, forward strand.
GCCTTGTTAGATTAAGGCACACATAGTATAAGATATGCCTTTAAAACCATGCTAAAAACAGTGGTTTTTATCAGTTTCCTCTACTCCACTTTTACATTAAGCTTCCCCACCACTACACACCTTCTTGGCACCTCCACTGGGTGGAAACTGGTGTGTGACCCAATGGGGCTGGCAAATCCAGAAAAGTGTAAACGGGTATCAGTGGTGTCGCTCCTCCTTTCACTGGTCCAAATGCTTTCTCCTAGTGTTGGCAGTACATCTTTCCCAAGTCAAAGAGAATTCACACACACACTTTTCCACTTTCCAAGAAAAGCATGTCAAGTGGCAACAATTAAATACTAATATGTGGGGGGAGGGGAGAAGGAAACCAAAACCAACCTTAATTTCTTCTTGATCTGGTCATTAAAGCTAAAATAGGCACTCAAAACTCCACACAGCAGAAGGACTGAGTACCAACTGGAAAGCCATTTCTAAAACACTGAAATCTGGAAAGTGCATTGCTTCTTTGAGAACAAAGAACACTGTTTTATGCAACATGTCATATTGTAAGATCATTAAGGCAGCCCAAACAGAAAAAGATAAAAAAAAACTGGTTGGACCCAGTGCCTACAGCTACAGCCATGCACAACTGGTTTCCATAGAAACCAAAGAGAGAGGATATTTCCTTGCATGAGACTTATACCTCCCATGGAAAGCTTGAAGCAAACAGAGGTATGACTACCAGCTCCTATTCATGGAGAAAATATACTCCACTCAAGAACTGATTTACCATTACGTGTTTGAATGCAAGCCTGTCAGTTGTATACCCTGGGTCGATTTGCCACACCAAAAGTACCCTTTTTGTGATTGAGGAAGCACATCAAATGTTTTCAGGCTTTTATTTGGTTTTTAGTATCCCCCCCATTCCTTGGTGTTGAAAATATTCAAAATCAAATGTCAAGAGTTTTGTGTTTTCATGTATTTCCCTTTTTCTTTCCTTTTATGAATGGAACATTAAAAAATGCAGACTAAAAGCTTTTTCCTTTTTTCTTGTTAAATTTCATTTTTCCCTTCCTTTTTTTTTGTTTGCCAGTCTGTAATTGCTATGAAATACCTTGAGACTGGATGAATACAGACTATCAAACTATGAAAAAGGAGAAGAAAAAAAATCACTTTCCATATTTCTGTCTCTTTGAAAATTGGAGAACATTTTAAAACACACAGAATGGCAAAAGAAAAAAGAAATTAAAATTAAAAGGGAACTGCTGTTCTTTTGATTGTCTTTATTGGAGCTGGTAATAAAAACAGGTTTGAAGAAATGCTACTTTGTAAAACCTTCAAAAAATTAAGAAAGGGCTGAATATCAGGAAATTCAAGTCACCTTGACATTTAAAGTATTTTGTGACTTGGTTTTCATTGTTTTCAACCATCACTAGCTACAATATTACTTATGTGAATGATGCAAAAAATTCTTGATTACATTTTCACTTGAACAGCAATTTAGGATTAAAAGAAAAAACCAACATTGTGGCAGCAATGATGTTATGAGTATAGGACTACTTCTGAAGTACTTGTTCTGTCCAAAGACACATACAGCAACTTCTTTAAGTTGAGAGCATTGGATTATCTTGTCATGAGCAGCTTGCAGACCTCTTTAGACTTCTCATGGGAGCTCACACAAAGGAATGGAATTTGTGCAGCTTGTGCTTCATTAACTCATTGGTAATATTTTGCAGGGTGTAGACTCTTCTTCAGCTGATTGGGGGAAAAATCAATTAGAATATTAGTTTTGGTTTAATCTGAATAATTGTTTAAAGGTCACATTTTCCACCAAGAAAAATATTAGCAAAGAATGTTTTCAGCCTACAAGACAGCTGAAAATTGAGCCAAGTGAAAGTAAAATGAGTATTTGATAGGGTCCTTGTCTCTTTTTACTGGCATAGCAGTAAGTATATCTGTATCAAATATAACGTTCATCTCATACCAGGTTTTATAGTGACTATACAAGAGAATTTATTTTTATTACCTTTCCTAAGTCATGATATGAGCATATAAAATGTCAACTTTGTCAGAATTAGTCTTACAGCACATTTCTAAGAAGTGGAACCAATTTTAATGGGATTTTTATGCATCTCCATTCAGATGAAATGCAGGTTTTAGAGGGAAAAAATCAAAAACAAAGATATATGCAATTTATATCTCTGCTCTATTTCTATCTCCAATCTTTCCACCAAACAATTGTCTTCAAGAAGTATTCTGCATTTAAATGGAGATGCTGTTGTTGACATAGAAAGGATCTATTATGTTTAAAATCATACAAGCATCTAAACACACAAAAAAGAAAGCAGCAAATAAATGAAAATATATTTGAACATGGAATGTAAAAATAAATTTAAGGGAGAGAAAATGCGAATGCATTCCAGTACCAGGAATGATGTCTCTGCTAACTTCCAGACCAATGACTAGTAGAACAACTTGGCATTGTCTTGGTAGGAGTCATTTTATTTCAGAATTTAGGTACTCATCAAAACTTAATTTTTGAGCCCAGCTGCTGGGAACCAGGGGCCTTTTCAGAGGTTCCCGTAATGCTAAAATCCAGCTAGGTCTACCAAAAATATTCCATTCTCTAGAAACAGCTTACCCTTTCCCACAGCATCTTGATTTATGTGGTTATTGTTACCCAAGCATCTTCTTCAACACCTTCCAGCAGACCTCCTACAGCACAGTCTGAGGCGATTTTCCACAGTATAAATTATAGTCCTGAGTGAGTACTTGCTCCAGCCTGAATATCCATGCCAATACAAACCAAGACACATTAGTTTTCCCATTGTCAACAGTCAGATAAAAGTCAGAGACTCAGTATGAAGCTGAGGGGTGACAAGGGAAAAAAGGATTTGCAGGAAAAACTGTGAGAAGGTTTAGACAAATTCCATTCAATGTCACTGCCAATGAAACAGACAATGATGAAGAACAAGTTGCTGAATCAGGATAAAAGCTACCAAAATACTCAAAAAAAAGAAAAAGCATTAACTGGATTTTTCTTCTTTAATCCCTTTCCAAAACTTGTTTGGGTGGTCTCTATAACAAAACAAGATAACTTTCATTTTTCTGATTGGCATTGTGGGAGCAATCACTCAGGACTGAATAGAAAATTCCTCCATAATCTTGGTGGTAACTGTGGTCTTCCTTTTGCAGATAATGCAGTGCCACATTACTCAGGGCTACCCTAAGCTTTCATACAAAACAAAGCAATTAGGTATTACCTAAGCTTTCATTGCAACCACCACCCACTCATTGAGCACTATCCCTCACTATCCCTCAATATTCATTTGCAGGTGGAGCATTGGAGAAATATCGGAGTGGTACAGGCATAAGAAGCATTAGAGGTGAAAATCCATTACTTTAGGGAATTGAATAGCCATTTTTGATGAATGATCAGGCACCAATAAACAGTTAGACCAAACAGGTAGTTAGGCAAAAATGTTTATTATGAATCCCAGTTGCGGAGAATTTTCACAGAGTGTGAAATTTTAGGCAGAGAATCTTTCAGAAGTATCTGCTCTGGTCTAAAATCCTCAATGTGTGGGACAGAGCATTCAAAGGAAGATGAACACTGCAATTTCATTTCACTGGCAACCATGTGGGCCTCCAAATGTAAGTGGGCAGGAAGTCCGTCTAACAGCAGTCCCCAGAGTCATGGAGGGAGGCAGAACTTCAAGAGCAAGACAAAGGTTCTACCTGTTCCCTGAGGGCTACAGCTATGGTGGAGGTGACCAGAACAGCATCATTTTCTCCACATGCCATGCTGACATATTTCACCATCAATATGTTCACTTTAGAAACAAAGTGGTATTTACAGACCTGTCAACAATGGAATGCATAAGAAATTTACTGAAGGCACTTAATAAGAGCTCCAGTTTCCAGAAAACATGGGATTCAAAGGGAGTGGAGCTGACAGAAGCTTCTGCAAAGACATTTTGCAGAGGACGGAAGGGGCAACAGCTGAGACCATGCACCTTCCTAGATTAGCTTTGGCACTGATTGGCTCTTGGTGTCCTCTCTTTCCCTGTGTACATAGGCTGTGCAAAATGCTCAAAAAAGATAGGGCATACTGCGGGAGAAAGTGGAAACAAGTTCTTCTGTGTTCATTGCATTCCTAATAGGAACAAGCCGCTCTTACTCAAATATTCAAGCCTTTCTCTGTCCTGGCTGTTTGCCATGTGGCAGCCCCATTCATTTTAACATAAAAATGTAGTGTTGCTCAACTTGTCTTTAACAAGTGCCACTTTGACAAATGCTTTTGATAAGCCTTAAAAATACTGAAATACTGAAATAGCACATGGAATGATGACAGAGTCCATATCCCTGACCAACATGGTAACAACCACTGCTGAAAATCACAGTGTTTCTTTAGATTTACAAACACTGAAATAAAGGCAAACTTACTAAATACATTTGCATTCTAGGTTTGTATAGGTTCAGTCCAGATAATTAACTGCCTTATTTGTAAAAAATGCTTATGCAATTTACCAGACAGAAATATCTTCTGTTTAATTAAAAATATCTTCAATATTGCACAATACTGACTCCAGAAGAATGGCAACTGTGGTTTTGGGTTCACCATGTTTCAATATTATTCTTTCAATAAGTAGTGGTGAAATGTTTGCTAGTGGCTAGTAGTAAAACATATTATAAAAATACATTGTCCTTGCAAACAAGTAGATCTCAGATACCATGATCCATGCCTCTGTTTCACACTGCCCCTCAGGACAAATTTGTAGGTAGCTGTAAAAAGTAGAACTAAATTAAACAAAAAATTCAGGTGCCACAGATGTAAAAGCAGCAGGAATAGAAGGCAATAAAATGAGCTTTGATAAATGAAAAAGCCTGCACTCAGAGAGAAATACAAACAAGCACTTGACGACATAGAGATAACCCAGCAGCCAAAACTGGCACATTAAAACAGACCTACGGTTTTTCTCAGTCATATCCTCATACTTGCAAGTGGCTCTGAGAAGGCAGATTGCAGAAAAAGATACAAGGTGAAAAGTCAAAGTAAACTGGAACACTGGCAGGGATTTCAGAGTTGGCAAAAAAGGGACCAGGCTAAGATTCTTTGCCCTATAGAAGAAATTCTTTATGTAAAATGAAAACTGAAGGCATAAACATAATAAATATTAAGAATTTTTCTTGCCTATAAAGTGAATATTTTCATGCATTTAAGATGGACTTGAAATCATAGTCTAGGATTTCAGATTTCGGGGGAGAAAAATCAAAATCTTTTGCAAGAATTTTTGAAACATTTCAGGCAAGCACCAAAGATATTTTTAAAAATTTACTTTTTACTTACTTTCCTGGCAGATTTTCATTTAAGAATTACCTTTGATTTTAATGGCCTTTTTACAAGTACTGTATGTATTATGATATATTTCAGAACAATATGTTTCAGGGACTGGAACAGTAGTCTACCAGAGTCTCTCTAAAAAATTTCAAGGTATGTTGCTTAATTATTTTTTTCCTGAACCAAAATGAAATGAGATTTTCCAAAGAAACACAGTAGAGGGTATGCTGGCAGTGAAAAAAAGACATTCAAATCTCCATCATTTTAAAGGGGGGGGGGGGGGGGGGGGGGGGGGGGGGGTGGAAGGAGATTTCTATGCATATTTCCCTCTTCTGACCCAGATCTCATCCTACTTCATTTCTGCAAAACTGCCTACACCCTTTAAGAATGAAGAAACTGGTTCCACAACTAGGCTCAATTGCTCTTATTTTCAAGGTAAATGCAGGTGAAATTTTTGAACCCTTTCTGATCTCTCTGTAGACAGAAACATGTATCTTAAACAGATGGGTACAAACAAATCCAGAAACCTTTCCTAGGGAATATGTGCAAGAAAGAACTAGAGGTTACCTACATTAATGAGTTTAATACTTTTCATACCCAGTCATGCTGCCATATGAACCTGTACAAAAGAGAGTCTCTTCCCAGTGGTCTTTTGTGTAAGGAAGAAAAAAACCTAAAAACCTTTCATTGTCAACTCCACAATAAAGTCTGAAGAAACGTGGAAAGATGGCTTTCCAAACGCCTGCTAGGTAATTAAATATAAGCTTGGTTATACAGCAAGTATTCTGAAATTACACAAAATCCTATGAAATCAAAATAAGAGCTAGCCTGCACATGTTTATTTAAATCACCTCACATCACGTAAATTTAAAGTGCTTAATCTAAATATATACTGCCATTTTAGATATTAAAGTGCTGAATAGTCCACACTGACAAAGCTGGAAAAAAGTATAAATGGGATTAAAAGCCTGAACAATATTAAACCATTCGTTTATCAGCAAGGATGTAAGAAATTAATATTCATGCAATAGATAATATTTTTATAAATAGATTAACAGGTGAAGATAGGTGCTTGCTTTTGAATTTAATTTTCACTCTTTCTTAAATGAAAGAATAAATCATATCAATGCAGACTGCTTAGAATGGATTTTACTTGAGTTTTAATAGCTGCAAAAATTGACATATTAAGTAAGGTTCACTTTATAAAATGGGTAGTTGAATAAAGGAAACTTTAATTTGAAATTTAACTTTTTAAAAATATATATAATAAAAGTAATTTAGGGCAATACCTTAGCTTAGGTTGTGTGCTGTTTGTCTAGGAGTCTTTTTAGGAGGATTTTTCTTTTTTATTTTCCCTCTGTTATTTGTAAAATATGAATAAAACCAGTATATCAGTAATACCAATAAAAATAAAAATATATTATCAAATAACAAAAGGTAATCTAGGGTCCAGCCTTGGAAGTTTTCCCAAGCTTGCAGCTACCTTTTCTGCATTTTTTTAATAATTTTTGGGTGACAGAAAAAGGAAAAATTGTATATAAAGGAGATAGTAAATGTTACCACATAGTCTACCCCAAACATATTGTCATTATAGTGAATAAAGAGAAAAAGAAGTTAAGGTTTGTTTTTCTGACTTCTTAAATTTATAGTTAATGCATCAGGACCTGCCACATAATAAACCAAATATTTTAAACAGAGGATGACAGGATTTAAATAATAGATTTTTTTTAACATGTATCTATTTCTTAGATAAATAATCTCAGGGAAGTACTGGCAGAAGGTGATCTGCTAATTATAAAGAATATAAATAAGAGTTAAATAACTCATAAGTAAGAGTTAAATATCTCACTCCTTGTAATGACTTTCAGGGTAGGGAGAAAGGGATGGAACTCCGTAAGTCAAACAAGAGAATGGATCCTGAAGGTGTGTGGGAAAGATTAAGAGAAGATTATATGCAAAACTTGAGTTCAAGCATAAGCTTTGGGAAGGACAAACTACAAGAAAGACCCTTTGCTGCCTTTTGAACTGCTCTGAGATTTCCGTAAAAAGTAAGGATAAGAACTATGATGACACCCTGTACATTAAGGCAGGCAAGGAAAAGAAGGCTGATCTCTTACCATCGTTGACATTATTCCACTTCCAGTCTTGGTGTGCCTTTAAGACTTTATGTTTTCATGCCAGATATTCCTTTTCAAATTGCATAGCTCTGTGTTCAATGGGCTTTAAGTTCACTTGACTTCTCAGGTGAACATAACAGTCCTGGTCATCAGGTATGTGTCTGCACCAAAGTTCTGATTTGCCTTCACAAGAACCTAAATATGAGAGAAACAAAGGCTCTGCTAAGCCTCATCAGTAACCTGTTTGCTTTGGATAGCCAGGATTATGCCTGGAAAGAGCACCACCAATAACACAATTGCTTGGGATTTGGGTCCTGCTGTGATACTAGTCAACAAATATTGCTATGCAACTAAAATAAAAACAGCTAAAACATTTTTCAAGGAGTTTATTTTCTCTGCATGTCAACCTCATCTAGAACACTTGTGATTGTGTGCAAGATTTAGGCTGAGTCACACCCATTTTACACATGGGTTGACATTTACCTCACTGACATTTATCTGAGCAATGGATGCCCCACTCATAAAAGAAACAGTTATTGGATATATGTGGCTATTTACCATTGTAAGAACAGGTAGCTCTTAGAAGAAGCCTTGTTCCAGATTGCACTTTGTCTTCACTTGCCAAGACTTCAATTTTCATACTTCATGAGTTAGATTTTATTTAAAATATGCCATGGTAGTTTTTCCTGATCTAATTTGTGTCTTTTAGATAACACACCCTCTAGTGACCTTTTTTATGGAAAAGTCACTCGAGTAACATGAAAGACAGCTACCTATATCTTCATATCTTCTGTTAGTTATATACCCTACAACAACACAGAGTTAGGGATCCTTGTTCACACCCTCTTTTATATGTTACCTGCAAAGCTTTTCGGCAGTCTCAATTCATTCTCACTTGGAATGCTTCATTGTCTTCAGCAGCCACCCCTGACTTTTTAAGGCAGGTAAAAGAAGTGTTATTTTTCTGTTGAGTTTAAACTTTGCTCTTCTAACTGCATCATGAGAAGGAGCTTTGCAATCATTATCAGTAGTTATAACTGCTGTGGGAAAGCACTGCAACCCTGCAAGCAAGAGACAAATTTTACTGCAGGAGTCTGACCCTAAACCTTTCTGAAATACCAGCACTTACCCTGCCCGCAGTACCTATAGACACCATTCAGTTCCTTTTGGGAGAATTGAGTCAGCCACACACCTCACACCAAGCTCCTCCACAAGAAGGAACAGGCAATATTCTTCTATCAGAGAGATCATGTCTTGAAATTAAATCCTAGATGAAGGATGAAAAGGGGCACTAGGTTTTGAGAAAGTTGTAAATTTAGGTCACTTTGAAAGTGAAATTTAAAGGCCATGCTCAACTACCTACAAATCTGAGAGTATTTTTACTGTTCAGGTTTGAATCTTCAAGAAGAAGCAATTGAGAAAGCACAAGGAAAATATATGTTGAAAAATTAGGTTTACCACTGAGACCAGCAGAGACATTTCAGAGAAGAAAACAGAAACCACAGTGCTGCAACTGAATCATTTAACTCTCCTCTTCTGATCTTGCTTATTGTTCCTAAGTCCTGCACCTTGTCTTCCAGCAGTATTTTGCCTTCAGTGTCTCCTACCAGCCTCCTGCACAATTGACAGACTGATCAACTGGACCACCAGAGCACAGGTCATGAAGCAATACCTTGAGACCTGCATGACCCTCAGGCCACCTACACATTTCTCCCCATGCAGGTCCAAATTAATCCACCAGTGCTTACAACCCTGGACTTGGTAAGCTTAGCTTTATTTAATTATGCAAGTGAAGTCAAGTTTCCCACGGGAAAAGGGAGAGACTCCTACAATCTTATCTTGTGAAGAGAGAAACTAAGACAGACCCAGTCAGTGTGTCTGAGACTACTTCTGACTTCATGTCTCCAGTTTTCACTCACAATCACCCTTCAGTGCTGCAGGCCAAGCATGGGGGCACCCCCAGAGATATTCTGAATAATACAGCTTCAGAACAAAAAACAAAACAAAACAAAACAAAACAAAACAAAACAAAACAAAACAATAATAATAATAATAATAATAATAATAATAATAATAATAATAATAATAATAATAATAATAATGTAGGAGCCACATAGCAAAAACAATTAATTTGTCTGTGGTCTGAAGACATACACTAAGAAGATAGGTGGGCTGTGCTATTTTTCTTAGATTTACAATTAACACATATAAATTAATGACAATTTCACATAACATAATGCAGAATAGTGCTTTGTATGAAGTAAGTGCCATGTAACTAGTCTGTACTAGTTATTAAATCTGGTAAGATACAAACCTCTTTTGCTACTGCTCAGTCCTCACAGCTGACCTGAGATACAGCATGCAAATATTAATTAAGGGAAATACATTTGCCCAGGAGCTGCAGCTGAGACTGCTGAAGCTGCAGCATTTTGCAATGGACCTGGAAGAATCCTTCAATGACAGCACAAAATATTGACCAGCTTTATTTACAACCCCTTTTATTCATTCATTACCTCCTCAAGGAAATATTAAAGAATAGATCTTTAATGCAGACAAGGCCACAAATTCTTACTGCAAGCAAAACAAAGAGCAGTTATACATAGCTGAGCGAACCTGCAAGCCAAGAGAAGCTGTGGCCATTACTGGAGGAATTTGGAAAAGACAAACCAGTTTAATTCCTTTTTCCCTACATCAGTCAAGACCACTGTCTGACAGTGTCCCATACCAGAAAATCTCATAACACAAGCGAGACATGCCGGTGCATTTCGTGTACAACCAGTGCAGAAGGAGAATTGTTACTGTCACCTGCTTCATGCATTTCTGACAAAACACAGTCAAATTTCTGTAAAGCACAGGATTACTTTAGGTGCTACAAAGAATTTAATAGTCTCTTTAAAATCTGATCTACTACTTCCAAAATTTAACCATAGTCACTAGACCTCAGCAAAGTAGATCAATTTATAGAGAAGTGTTGAAATTTTCCTATTTAAGTGATGTTAGTTAGAATCCCAGATAGAGCTGTCTCGCATCAAAGTACTTTTAGGACTTTGCAAGTCTTTTGGAGGCTTTTTCTTAAATTATAAGCTATAAGCCAAATTGCCTGGGGAAAACTCAAGATGAATTTGACCTGAAATTAATCTAGGCCTTGTTAGGTCTGCTTATATGCTCTGTGACAGACAAGCCATAGTATGAAGTTCTCTGATTTCATCTGTCTACAATCTTCAGTGGACACATAAATTCCTATAGTTACAAAATAAATTTTAAAAACACCCTTACAAACACAAACCTTAAGCAGTATCAGCCTAGTCCTTATTTAATGTGACTGATACCTAGAAAACATTGATTTGAGTATCTCTTATTTCTGTCAAAAAAATAATAGCTGGTCCTTGAAACCATCTGAATTTTTTCATTTGAAATCTTTTGTGAAACTTTATATCAAAAAACACCCCAGATTTTCTCTCTGCAGAAAACCTGGATGAGAGGTGTTCACCACACTGTTCACCGGTGCCACAATCAAATGATGAATAGAGCTTGTACCACAAATGACAAAGCCATTCACATTCATTTGCCTTATGGTGGGAATATCTGCCTGAATTTGCATTTTCAAATTAATGCGCAATTGTTTGTACATTATTTGTTATTGGTGTCATCATGTAAAACACAACAGTGATTCTCAGATAGAACAAAAGCAGATGTACTGTATTTCTTTTTTAATTCTACTTACACTCTCAAAAATTCAGTGTCAGTGCAGGTTAACCTTATATATTTTACAATGAAATTTTACACTAAACCAAGAAATACATCCTCACAGCTGGAAAAAGTAGTGGGTTAGAGGTGTACTCATAAATCAAGACTTGGTTCACATTAGCAGTGCAGAAGGGTGCCTGAGAAATATGACATGGCCACCTAAATTACTTGCACAGTTTGTTAAAAGACAGCCTAAAGCACACATTTAAAGCTGCTATGCTGAAATCCAAGCCAACACTTAAGGCTTTCTTGGCAGTTAATCAAACCAGGTAGAGAAGTGGAATAGGTAAAGGGCTGGACACCAAGCAGATTGGAAGGCACAAAGGTTTAAGAAGACTTGCCTACTATTAACCCTATTAACTACTAAGGTTACAGTCTCATTCATCTCTCCAATCACACTGCCATTCTGCCTCCCTAAATAATGAGAAAAAATAAGATGGCTTTGCTTCAATAATTATTTCATTAAGAAATTTCACTTCTGAAATGAAAAAAAAAAATAGTAAAACCAAGAAAAATAAATTAGTTGGGTTTTTTTATTATTATTTCTCACACTTTTTCATTCCTGCAAAGTTCAATAAAAGCATAGAGCATGGATTCATGGGTTGTAAAACCTGAAGGGAGCACTGAAATTATGTAATCCCACGGAGACTTTGTAGTGGGAGATTCATAAAAAAGGAGTTGGTAAAAGATATCAGATACCTCCCATCCTCACTGGGTACCAAACTGAGCTGCTTTGAGAATTTAAAGTAAAATCATACTAGCCATAGGATCAAACTAGCCATAGGACAATTAAATTATGGAACACTTTGGCTTGGAAGGGACCCCCCCAAGATCATCTAGTTCCACACCATGGATGGGGGATCTTCCACTTTGACCAGGTTGGTCAAAGACCCATGCAGCCTGGCCTTGAACCATACCCATGATGGGTATCCACTACGTCTCTGAGCAACCTGTTCCTGTGCCTCACCACTCTCACAGTAAAGAATTTCTTCCTAATACCTCATCTAAACCTTCTCTCTTTCAATTTAAAGCCATTGCCCCTTGTCTTCTCACTACATTCCCTTGTCAAAACTGCCTCTCTGGCCATCCCCACAATGCACTACACAGTGCAGAAGCATGGGAAGGGGCCATCCTCAAGTAGAGGAAGAGCTGGGATGATCTGGTTTTCAAAAACAGAGTCTCATGGGTGCCGTATTGCATGCAATGGGAGTGGTAGCTCCTTAACTATTGTTTTAATCCTATAAACCTGTGATCTGTCCCTTCAAAAAATATTCCTGGAGGTCTGCACTGAAATTGTCATGGCCCACCTTTGGTCAGTACCTCAAGGGACGCACACAACTCATAAAGAGAGGCATGAGTTGCCCAGAGCCTGTGGAGGGCAGGGGTGTGTGTGCAGCTGTGTGAGCATACATGTGACTGCACCAGTGGGGTTAGATTAGACCTTCTTGTCATTTACCATAGAAAGGTCTTTCCAAATTTGTGTGTGTTTCCTCTGGTTTTATAAGTGTTTGTTCTTGTAGTTCATCTGTTTTGTTTCTGATACCAATCCCCAATGTACAGTTCACTTAGTTGCTGATTAATTATGACCCACTAATAATAAATCAAGAAATCACAGCAACTTTCAGTTAGTGTTTTCTACTCAGCATTTCTTTCCATGTGATACTTCAGTGCCACTATGTTAATTGATCACAATGGAAGGTTTTACTTTTTGCTAGTATAAAGAATGAGAAATTCTAATATCTACTTCTTTGCCATCTTCAGCATATGAAACAAAACAGAAATAAAAACCAAAAATGTTTATATACTAATTTACAAATAGCATTTCTAGACATCACTCATACAAATAAACCCTCATAATGAACAGAGAGATGTTAATCTGAACAGAACAAAGACTGCAGATCTTCTCCCATTTGCTCTCAAGCCATATTCAGAGATGATGGGCCTAGGATTTTCTATTGTTCTCCAACAAATATTTTTAAATATTCATAACATAAAAATAAGAAAAAAATTTTGTATTATTGTTATGGATTTATAGTTACTTTCTCAGGAGAAAAAAGTTCTCCTCCTCCAAATCAGGCAAGGCTAGAAGTGCTGTAATTCTCTTCTCTTGACTACTGCACAGAATTAGCAGTGGTTTATGTATTGATGAGGTTTCACAAGCAGGAATGAGCTTTCTAAACCATCCCAAACAAAATTTGTGAAAGGACAATGCCTCACAGGAACTGTCAAAGAGTAACATCTGCTTCCATATGTGACTTCAATGTCAATGTCATTACAGTTTGTCTTTTTAACAGTGCTTGTAATAATTCTGAAACCAGCATTTTTAAGCTCCATTTCCAGGCAACCACTATTGCCATTTATCTAGCAAACTTTTTTTCTTATCACTGTTTCCAGTCCTTCTGCACTGCTGGTGCTTACACAGCTGGATTAATCTTGCATCTTTCTACATAGTATAAAAACTCTCAAAAGACCATGAAGGAGAGATTTTAAAGCAGTGAAATAATAACTGGAAGGAGTTTCAGAAGGTCCAGAAGGACAAGAAAGTGAAAAAATAGCTCCAACATCTGAATTCTAAGACCATGCACAGTGGGATGATTTCAACTGGTATACCAGAGTGGGTTTTACTGCAGTTGGGTCAAAAGTAAAACTCAAACAAGCAAATCTGAAATTAATACAGAGACATATAAAGAGAGAAGCTATGAAGACTTGGTGAACACTCTCCAAGCCTACTTTTTTCCAGAATTTGCCAACAGTAAGGAAATCCTTCTTGAAGCTCGTGCAAGATAGAAAGTCATTGAGGAAGATGTTAAAACCTGCTAATTGACAAGATCATCCCGCTGACTGCTGATTTCTATACCTTCTGGCATTTTGTAATACATGGAGTAATAAAAGCAGACTGATAGCCGTGCTATCATCCTTGCTGTTATTTTTTTCTTCCTTTTGTGAAGATTCCAGGTAGTATATACAATTCATATCTTCTATGACAAAGACTATAATATTCTTCTGAGTGCTGGAATGCTCACCATCAAAAAGGAAAGAAAGTTAACTTAACTAAAGAGTTAAGGCTGGTTTTTGACCTCTTCTTCATCACTTTTATACCACCCTGTCCTTCACTGGGCCTTCACTGGTTTCAGTGTGATCACAGTTAAGCAACAAAAAAGAAATGCAATGGAGGGAGGCTGGCAGGAGCTGGAGACACAAAATGCAAAGATCATGGGTTGAGATAACAACAGTTTGCTCAAAACAAAAATGAGGTAAGAGAAAGCCTAACCCAACTCACAGCCAGTGGCACTCCACTCCAACCAGTCTAAGCATCACACTTCCTCCACCACAAGGAGCACAGGGAAGAGAAAACTGAAGATCTATGGGCTCCCACCACACACCAGCAATCCTTGATGGTAAAAGTGGCTGCATTTAGGAGAACACCCCTGCCACAAAAAAAAAAAAAAAAAAAAAAAAAAAAAAAAAAAAAAAAAAAAGTTGCACTCTTGTGCTTCAGTGAACCCCTGATTGCTTGAAACGTGGCCAATGAGTCCTTTTTTTTGTCAAACCTGGGCATGAGGACATACTCTGGAGAGAGAGACAAGCCAGGCTTTTATCCAGTGGTGAAAGAAACTTACCCAGCTCTCACTCAGTATGTATGAGAGGCCAGGGAGGAAAGTCATGTCTTATCCTGCCATCACCAGACTTCATGGCTGGGAGGATGGTTGTTATTCTTGCCTTTTGAATCACAGCTCCAAGGGTCGAGCCCAGCTGCATTTTCAGAGCCAACTGCAGGTGCTTTCATTGCACAGCACAGCACAGCACAGCACAGCACAGCACAGCACAGCACTCTAATCCCCAGATGTGCTCTCCTTTAAAGGCCAAAGATTTGCAGCAATGTGTTTCACATCCTCTAGAGATCTTCTTTTTTACTGAGTGGCAAAAGCAGTTGTTAGCACTACCTTCCCCTGGGATAGCCATTCAGGTTCCTAGCCCTGTCTCTTTCCTTGTTCCTAATAGCATCCAAAAAGTCAGCATTTTCCATTGGTCCCCAGTCTAACATGTCACTTCTTCCTCCAGACAAAGCAGCTATTTTTGATTTTTGCACAATGATCAGTTAATTCAGGAGTTTCAGCTTTACATTGTATTTGCTACTATCTGACCCTTATTCTGTCTGCTTTGAATTTCTGAAGTGTTATAAGCCCTTTCATTTATTCTTACAATATTGTTCTTTTCCTTTTTATTCACTATTTTTTTCTCTATTGCTGCAGCTCCAAGATTTCCTTTTGGGCTGCTAAGTGACCTAGCTTTTCTAATGAATAGGCCAATTTTAGGGACCTTTCTTAATCCATTCTGATTCCAGCCACTGATTTTTCTGATGTTCAGCACAAACAAGCACAAAATATTTCAGCAGCCTCCCACAATAATCCTAATAATAACAGGCATTCATCCTTAGGTTTCACTTCATAACACCTACTTCATAACACCTATTCTGAGAACTTCTATTATATATTATCCATTGTTCTGTGAAATGAATGGGCATTCTTCTTTGACATGGGAGTTCCTAAAAACCCGTTTGTTTTCTACAGGATAACTGTACCTTTTTAACATTCCCACTTTCTATCTTCCCTGTATAGAACCTGTTTCTCTTTTGTTCTACTCTTAAACATTGCATATAATAATATTCACAATCAGTCACATAAACTGCAGGGTACTTCTTCAAATCCAATAGGAGTGTTCTGAATGATTGCTTCATGGAAGAAAAAATACCCCAAAAGTCTGGTTGATACCCCCTGTCCTCTCCTCTACAGTAGACTTTTATTAAAATTAAAATTAAAATTAAAATTAAAATTAAAATTAAAATTAAAATTAAAATTAAAATTAAAATTAAAATTAAAATTAAAATTATTATTAGGTACCTTTTAGAGAGACCTGGGGTAGGACAAGTGTTAAAAAAACACTTCCTTTTAGCCCATAAATGCATTAAAATAAACCATAAAATAGCTCTTCCCTATTTTGGCCTGCTAATTGTTTCTCCATTCATACCTGGATAATCCATTCATTTATTTTAACGTCTAAATGACAATTATTTTTTTTAAATCCAAAACTTTTTTTTCCTTGACAAGATAGCTAAATATCTAAGCTGTTTATAATAACTCATTCTCATATAAGTCATTCACAGCTAGCAAACTAGTGCCATAACCAGGAGGCCAGCCTTGCAGTGGAACACCACTGGCCCTGAGACTACTCTTTCATGCTCCCCAGTGACTTTCCCTACACAGTTCTTGTCTTGTTTTACCTCTCCAGACCCATATTCCCACATATAACTCTTTTTCCTTTGCACCTTTTTTCTCCTGCAAATCATTTCTTGCTTGTAATGACTGGATTTGAGGTGGGTGGTTGTTTCCTTTAAATCTTTATCAGTCAAGATGTTTAGAACAACACTTCTGTGTATCCCAGCAGAGATACTGCCTGAATTTTTTTACATGGACATAACCAGCACACCAAGACATTGTCAGAAACAGTAATTTAAATTTTGGGGGAATTTACCAGAAAAATTTAGGACCTCAGGCAGCAGAAGAATAAGGTATTTATATCCCAAACTTTGAGCTACATGCTGTTAAGGTATCATTTGAGTTGTGAGTTTTGTCCCACCCTTTTTGCATTAAGCTTCAGGAGCTCAAGGTGTCAAATTCTCTCATGTTCATATGACATTGACACAAGGTAGAAACTTGGTTGCTGAAAGCGAAATTTGCAAGAAACCTTGTTTTTCCCTTCATTAACACTGTTTTAGAAAGACAAGTCAAGGCAAGAAGGAAGAAAATACAGACTATTTTTCTTAGAGGATATTGCAAATTATCTCATATCTCAATATCTGCTACAGAGACCTGGCAGTGTCCTAATGCCCTTAGGAAATAAAAGAAAAGAAAATAATATCAAGGCATCTGGGTAATTAAGAGTGATGGTCTTATATTGCAGGAGGGCTACTATCCCAGCCAGTTTGCTAAAGACAGGATTGGGAGTGCAGCTCTGTGTTTAGTTTACCCGATGAACATCTGCACAGAAATCTGATGACATGGGTTGCCAGGAATTCTTACTGGAAGGGAGCTGAAATATTTAGCAGTTTGATCAGTCTGCTCCGAGGATTATGTGGAAGGGTGTCAGTTCTTGTTATTTCAGCCACAGTACTTTTATATCCTTATCTAGGCGCTGATTTGGCAGTTCAGATAAACTTATACATACCTTAAATGGGACCCCGAGAATCTCCTTGTTTACTCATATTAGAGAGTAAAGGCAAGTAGTTTAGGCAAAAACGCTCTTCCACAGGACCCACTGGCAATGTTGACACAGAAGTTAATCAAAAGAAAAACAAAAACTCTCTTTGGACATCTATATTTCTGTGTGCCCTTACATCATCTAGATCCATGATGATTGTTTCTGATTAAGGTCACTGAAAAGGGTCTTCATACACCAAAAGGTCATTTGCTTATTCAAGTGTCTGTGTATTTTTTGTAGATTAATCCAGAAAAAAACACCACTTGTAGGTTCTTTGTTTTACTCCAAACCAAACAGGAATGATTTGGATCTTTTCAGACAAATTTCATGCATGTATCTGCATGTATCTGTGTGTGCAACTGCACTGAAATCTTGACTAGCAAGTCACTGTACCTAAACATATCCAAGAAAGAAACCTGTAAGGCTATAGGTAGGATTCAGTGCTACAGAAAAAGGTGCACACACTCAGAGGCAAAGATCTGCAGCTTACTTAAGACTTCCATCTACAAGCTTGAATGATGTTGGAATGTTATTCTTCTCCTTAACCAAAAAACCTCTCACCTGGGATCGTGACCATTTCCCACCTCTGCTGTAGAAGCAGATCCTTCCTTGGCTCCCCAATGCCAATTACAGTCTTTCAGTTTTGTGGACAGATCAGCAACAGTCAGGAAATACAAGCCTCTTAACTGCCTGCAACAGCAGTCTCCAGACCCTCCTTTTCTCTTTAAATGCACAAACATGAAAGCTAACAGAGAGATGGTAGTGAAATTGCTGTGTTGTTTGCAGCTTACTATTGTATCTGAAAATGTCTTTTGCCCTTTCTGTACCTTTTTATAAATCAGTGTAAGTACTCTCTAGTGAGGAATGTATGTGTACTATCACAAAATACAGATATTGTCAGAGGAAAGAGCAATGGGGTAAAAATAGTTACATTTCTCTATTTTATGGATCTTTTCCTTACCTATCTTGAGGTAATTTCTTTCCAATCTGGAATACCTAAGTATAAATAAAAAATTTTAAAATAAAAAATAAAAATTAAAAAAAAAACTAAGAAGAAACAGGTAAAATTGTTTCCTAGAAACCATCACCCAAATACAGATGATTTGCAGAAAAAGTCCTCTCTTTTATCTTTCAGGAAAAGGAAGAACCATGCCTTTCTACTTCCTTATACTATGGAAAAATCTATAACCAAAGGCAGTGAAAAATCTGGTTAAACTGAGGAGAAAATCTGGCCAGGAACAGATTACTATATTTGTGAAGACTGCTTGAAGATCTTTCCTACCCTCCACACTCCTAAACAGAATAGAGAGAGGTAACTACTTAAAATCCTGCACCATAGGTACCTAAATACTCAAGATCTCAGCTGGGACTCATTCTGCACACTGTTTTTGTATATTCTTACAGAATCATAGCAAGAGTTTCCCATATTTGAATAAGAATATGACTTCTCAGAGCATTTCTGCAAACATATCTGCTACTTGTGAAATACAAACTATTGTGAATGCCAAAGAATTTGTATCAATTTAATTTTTTTCATCACAGATACAATATGCAGATGACAGACATGTCACATTTCTAGACAGCTTTAGAAATTGGGAACCTCAAACTCTTAGATCAGAGTTTTCTAGCAAGAGAGACAAGCAAGTCCTTGCACTGTTCCTCACTGGCTTTGGCAAGTGAAATCTACAGGAGTGTATGTGTCTCCATCTCTGGATGAATGGTGCTAAAGATCATCATCACACCACAGCACTGAGCAGCAAGTATTCCTGATGATCCCTTCCACTATTTCAGGTCTCCCCAGTCCTCTCCCCATGGTGTAAGTCTGTAGATCCTCTGTTCAGTTTTTCCACCAGCTCTGGTTCTGGCCCAGGGTTTAATGTTAGGACTTGATGAGGTAAGTAGGAGTAAAAAAACCATCAGAAAAATTAATCTCCAGAAAGCACAAAAATCTTCACTTGTTTAGAGAGATACCAGGAGAATACATCTAATTGTGCAGGATTTCAGCACAGACTTTGTATTTCTCCTGTCCCTCATGTGCAACATCTCTCAAACAAGCCTCATTGTCTCTTTTCTAATGAATCAAAGCTGTTGGGAAAGTGAGAAGGATCGTGCTGAGAACTGTAAATGTTCACAACTCCTACATGCTTTGAACAAACAAGGAAACCTTACAGGTTCCACACTGGTTGGAAAATGCACTGTCCCTAAATCTCACAAACCATGCAAGAACAGTTAGATCCATGGTAGACACAAGCTGTGTGAAACTTCTAAAATAGATGGAGCCCAGTTGCCCCCAGTGATAATGAATATTATATATCAACTTCATATTTATAATGGCTTGAAAATATATTGACTTAAAGATATTTACACTAGCTGAGCATTTTGCTCTACAATAGTCTTGGTAACTAATTTTTTAGGTTAAGTAAAGCAATTAAAAAATCAATAAATTAAAAAAAAAACTCATCACAAACTTTCTAAGTTTAAAACAAAATGCTCATGATCATGGAAAAAATAATCCTAGGAACGGTGTGTAGGTTACCAGAGTTCCACATCAGCCCAACAAATCTGTTTCCAACACAACTTGAATAGGATTCACTGAAACCTCTATCATTGGGTAACTTACCAAAATATTTCCACTAATTATAGTTTCCAGATACATGTTTCCCTCTTTCAGATTATCCATCTTGTTTAGAATAGTGGCATAGTGACATTGGATGGGAATGACTGGATGAGAGGTGGTGCCACCTAGAAGAGAAAATACTGATCAGTGAACCCTGCCTTTCTCCGGGAGGTTGGTGCTGACCGAACTGTGTCAGAAACACTACTGAGACCCACAGAGCCATTAGGATGTTAGTGCATTATTAGAAATTAAAATATTCCATCTTGCTATTTCATTTTGATTCTAACTTTCATTTTAAATTACTTTGTCTCTTGTGCCCTGTTAAATTGATTTGTTATGCTAAATTTGTGCCAAATAAATAATGAGCTTCCTAATTAGCTTATGTTGAAGCAAGGCAAGGAAGAAATTATATCCAACTGTCTTGGTGTCTGGGGCCCTATGAGAAAAACACACTGAAGATACTAGAAACTGTGCAACTCCTCAAGACATTAGTTGCTAGCATGTTGATTCCCAGTGCTTTGATGCTGCAGGGAAGTAGCTGCTTTGAATGCTTCTAAGAACACAGAGCTTAGCTCTAATCATAGCAGTCTCACAGATAGCTACAACCTACAGACAAAAATCCCAGTAAGTAATTGAAGGAGAATGTGCATTCACATGAGTCTCCTGAACAAATACCTGACACAACCCTCTGAATTAACAATTATTACTTTAGTTTACTTTACCGTAAATAATCTACAACCTAAGCAAACAGGCATAAATAAGCTAGGAATTCCGGCACATTTTCAAGGCTTTAAAGGGATCTGAGCTCCTATCCCATTTTTGATATAAGGTCTCGGCCTTGTACAGCAGATAAATGCAATGGAAATTTTTCACCAAAAAGATCAAGAGGGAATCTCTTCCTCTGCTTAAGACAATGGCAAAATCTTTGTTGGCCACAATCTAACATGAATCAACAATCAATAATCAACAATCTATGCATCTTCTAAGATGAAGATCCATATATCCCCTGAGACATGAAAGAATCAAAACTAAGACTCTGGTATGTCTGGCTTTCCTACAAAAAAACATGTCTGGGACACAGCCAGTTACTATTGCTATCATAAGGATTACTAGAATTACAATCTTTTACTATTACTATTACTTTCAAAATTGCTAATATTACTGTTGTTCGTGACGTTCAGATGAATTACTACACTGTCTAGACAATTTTTAGTATTTTTACATGGCAATATTTCTGACCAGATACATATACATCTCTGCTGCTCTTTTCAAGCATTGTATTTAATGAGAAATCCAAGAACAACATAAATTTTTGTCGGGACTTACATCCCAAAAATAGTGTAGATGAAGCAGAATAAGCAACTTTTATAGCTAACAAGGGAACACACCTAATCTATCAGCCACGACAAGCATTTTCTTTCTGCATGGGAGAAGCCTCATGAAAATACATTATGCAATGTAATTAGACACATGCATTAACTCTTTTGTCAAGGAAGAGAAATACTTTTTTAGCTGCTAGAGTTCACCATTAGGTGGATAACCATATGGCATTGTTAGCTGAAGACTGAATCATGGAAAGGGAAGCTGGTCACCAGATTTAGCTAGAAGCTAATAATGTCTAACCAGCAGAAAGAGGAATACATATTTTAAAAGCATCTCTGTTTGCACCAGATGAAAATAAAAGAGAAGCATAAGTTTTTACCTAGATAGCATTTTTTTAGAATAAGCTTATAAACCTATGATGCAAGATTTGCCTTAAAAGCACAGAACAAAAGTCCACCAAGTTCAGTGTAACTAGACTACAACGTAAGCTAGAAAGAGGCACTGAAACAAAGAGTGAAAGAATGAAGGAATGAGGTTTATACTGAATATAGGCAAAAACTTCTTCATTGAAAGGTATACGAAGAATTGGAGTAAGCTGTTCAAGGAAGTCGTTGACTTACCTGTGGCATCTATTTTCCTAATGGTTGCTGCCAATTACTGTTGTTGTCATTGTTAGTGTTAACATTCCTGACAACAGTATGTCTAGATGGTCAAATTAGTGTTCTCAAAAAGAAAAGAAAAGGATAAAAGCAGTGGGTGAAAACAGGTATTCTCATAAAAATATACATCACATCACAACAAATATTCAACCTGTGATCTTGAGAGATTAAATCATTCCAGGAATAATAACACTAAGACCTCAAGTTTAGTTAAGAAAGATGAACCATATAGCTATATAAAATAATTTATCTTAACTTAACACATGTCCATATATTTTCTGTAATGCTAATAAATAATATGAAATAAAATTGTTATCATTTACAAGAGGATATGATCTAGGCTGTTTTGCTGTCACCAAGCTAATGTAGGAGGAGTCCACTTCTTTTAATAAATTTGGTCACAGTAAAGTCATATTTTTTACTTTAGTTGGTTGTGGTTTTTTTCTTTCAGGACACAATTTGGAGAATATTTGGACAATTTCGGGAAGGGCCAAAATAGAGGAATACAGGAACAGTAATTGAGATTGAAGAACTGGGTGTACAGAAATCAGAGTTATAATAAGATCAGCTGCAAAGATTCAGTTGGGTTCCCTCAGCACACTGAGCTGTTTGGCTGATAGACAAGTTCTGTGAAGCAAGATGCATGATTGTAGGTGTAACAGGGAGGTTTCTTCATTTACACTCTTAAACACTGCCCTGAAGAGTTGCATTTCAGCTCTGGTATCTACTTCAGAGTTCCTGAGTAACATTAGACAAGTTGCCTCAATTCTTTACAAATCTCTAAGTGTATGACACATTTTTTCAAGTGCCACTGAACATGGGGGAATGTAGAAGAGCAGAGCTCTCAGGGCTGCCACTGAAGGCAACAAGAACAGGTCTTTGACATCTTCCTGTGGCATATGATAGTGAACCACTTTGTAACAACAAAAATTGTACCATAAGTGTTTTTCTAGTTGCTGTTAAAATCATTCTCCCATCAGTGAAACAGATTCAAATATTCCTTTTAATTCACAGGAATATGTGAAGTTTCATGTTTAAAGCACCTAGAAAGAGTGACACATTGACAGACACCTTTTAAAAGCTTGTGAAGAAATTAATTATTCTGTCTTCACAGTAGAGTTTGAAGTGTGTACAATAAAGAAGATTAAAATAAATGTCAAATAACTGTTCATGTAACCAAGCACCAACTGGTCATGGGTCACTTTGAAGAAAAACAAGTGTACATGTAATTACAGTATCAGAAGATATAAAGCGGCAGCTGAAATGAGATTGGAGACATAATTCTGACACTCTGTGCTGTTTAAGTGTTTGGCCTTGGAACCCCCTAATCATGTTCTTTTTCACCAAGGGTGAAGTGAATTCATTTTTTAAATCAACAGAAAGCCACTATTTAAAATAAAGCAACTGCTTGTCATTGATTAGACATAAAAGTACCTTACTCTGAGGACATATTCATGAAGCTCTTCAGCTACCTCACAGATAATCTGAAAACACTTCATAATGACACCAGGGTGATTAAACACCTCACCCAAGCTCAGAGGCCAGATTGGCTAAGAAATTTTGCAAATGTTCCTGTTGGTCTGTGGAGCTGCTTGTGTGAATTTTGCAAACAAATGGAGACTTCTGCCTGTACCAGGATGCTCTCAGAACCCCTGTGTCTCATGGCCAGGGCTGTATTTTTAAATAAAATATTAGCAATCTCGCAAGCAACTGGCTACACTGTGTAAAGAGCTTAATTTGTCTGTTTCTGGAATACAGTTTGGGTTAAGACACATTAGCAGGTATGAAAGATATTTGACTCTCTTTTTAAAGCTCTGTGCTCCTTTGTCTCCCTCTTCCAACTATTTTAGAAGCACCAAGAAATGTTTTCAGAAATGAAATGCACCATTTGAATATGCCATGCGCAAGGCAAGACTGTTGATATTTTACTCGATCCCAGATCAACACCCATCTCCAGGCAGGAAAACAGAACCTTTTTTAGAAACTTTCAGAGTTGATACTGAGAGAGTATAGTGAGGCCCCAGATACCACCTGTCACAGTCCTTGCTGCACAACCAGACTTTGCACAGGCTGTTCTTCAGGTAGCTCAGTGTCACCGTTGTTCCCATTCTCAGCTGACAAAAGCTGGTACCCATCTCAGTTGGGAGGGCTCAGACCCTCTGGAGAGGAGGACGCTGGGTTGGAGACAATGTGGGTAGGGGAGGGTTCTGTTTTCTAGCTGTTTATATCAGCAGCAGGGGTCCTTGTAGATACTGAGGCCCATCCGAGGGTGTAGCAGCAGAATGGCTGCAGAATTTAACCCGCTTCTTCCACTCCTCCTCATTTCTTATTAAATTATTTCTATTCATTAAGAAAGCTATTGGCTTTTCCTCCTCCAACACAAAATCTACAAAAATTATCAGTTTAAAAGGCTGGAGCAGGGAGGCAGACAGAGAAGCCAGTCCTCTAGAACAGGATCCTTGTAATTTTTGCATGAACAAAGTCAGTTTTGTGCCTGCTGTCACATTGTTGTGTCAGGAGAGCCATGATGTCTGAAGAGATCAGTATCAGCTTAAGGTGAAAAAAATGAAGACAGACCTAAGGGCTGTTGCACAAACACTCACATACAACCAGTTGCCGAGGAAAAGAAATTTACTGAGATCTTGGCAAGGGAAAATGTTCACTCAGGAAATCAAATCTTCCAAATAAGGTGGTAGCTTGTTTTCTGTATGGTGAGAGCTACCTCTGCAGTGAGAGCCCTTGCAGTAGCATCTTGAGCTGAGTCAAGAGAGATCACTCATACCTCTTCCCATCTTAGTCCCTATAGCCCAGCTGGCTACACTCCTATGAGACCGCTCAAGCGCAAACATAATCCATCACTACATATTTTATAATCCAAACACAAAATGTCTTAAATAGCTTAATCATGTAGAAAATACTCCACCACATTACTTCTTCTGCATGAATAGCTTTGAAATGCCGGCTTACAAGAGATTTAGCTATGTACTTAATCAGTTCTGCAACTAGGTCCACCTTTGGAAAGAAAGGTCAGATTGTCCCACCAGGATATTGAGTAGTACCTTTAAGCATACGAATTGGACAAGAAGAAGGTTATACCAGGAGGGTTCCTGCATCTTATAGCTGAATACCAAATTGTGAAGATGGCCAGAAGTTGAGTTTTGGTATCTAGCTGCACTATGGTAGATGGGTAGATACATGGATGGATGGATGGATGGATGGATGGATGGATGGATGGATGGATGGATGGATGGATGGATGGATGGATGGATGGATTTATCTTCAGAAAAATGCAAGGTCTAGACGTCAGCCTCACTTAGAAAATATCCATACTCCATATTCAAGGCAGGCCTCTTGAGAAGCTTCTGATTATGTCCAACATGATACTTTTTGTGGGCTACATATTTTTTACCCTCTTCTTCATGTGGACCTTCAGGTTATAAAACAAATTCTATTACTGCCCATAGCAGAGCATTGTGAGCACTCTGGGCAAACATAGACACAGACTGTGGGGGCAAACATAGACACAGACTGTGGGAATTAATTGGTTTACACAAGGGCTGATGTTGAAAATGCAGCAGCAGGCTTAGATGAAGTCTGCTGCTCCACTGTCTCACAACAACTGCTGTCCTCTTAGTGGAAAGCAGCAGGAATGGGGCTTTGCACAAGGAAAAAATCACATTGAGGTTTGTGAAAGTATACTCTGCTGGCAAGACAAGACTACTCTAAATTATTTGCACCAGGAGACAGATCAACAATTCCTAAGAGAAGTTTTACCCTGACATGAGAAATTAAATTTTAAAACATACTCTTTCTGAAGACTAAAGTCAGCTTTTGTAAACCAAAATACACCACACAGTAACAGTCCACATACAGTGCATGCAACAAAGGAAAGCAGATAGTTTTCACCCAGTCTCTGGGTAAATTAATAATATACAGCTTTCAAACAAAAGTTGGGTATTAAGCACAATTGCTGGCTAGTGGTGAGAAACCAAATGCAGGACTCATAGTCAAGAGTCCTAATTGCTCATTAGTCAGGAAACATAATTGCTCATTTGTTCTGGACCAGCAGTACTAAAATCTGTCAGTCTTGTGTCCTGCTTGCTACAGGACCATGAATTAGACTCCACAAAACTTTGCTTGCACTGGTAAATTTTCTTCAAACAAGTTTTACTGGTCTGACATTTGCTGTCATTTGCAAGGCTTCAGGAAATGAAAACCTACTAGGTGACAGATTTGAGTAAAGCGGAAGCTTAAAAGAAGGCAGAAAGCATAATGTGTTTGCTTACTGCGGTGGCAGGCTACATACCTTCTTCTGGATGAAGGTGAACAAATGGATCTGAAAGGCTCCAAGAAAATAATGAACACTGGTGCAGCAGATATTATAATGGAAAGAAAGCAAGAGCTAGACGAAGGGATAAAAAAGCAAAAGTATGTTGCCATACATCTTTAACTCATTTGGCTTCAGCAGATTACTTTTCAAGCAGGCTATGAACTCCACATCACAGGAAGAACAATCCTCATGAGCACTGTTGGTAAGAAGTGTGGTGACACAGTTTGCAGGCCTAACATGAGAAAGGCTGTAAGAATCCCCCATACTAACCCCATCATGTGTTTCTGCTCAGTGCGCAGCCTCACACAGATGCTGCACCAATGGGGACCCTTTCCTCACTGGTCTTTGAACAACATTTTGTGACATCACAGCTGAAGGCACCAGAAGGAGGAAGATTTCTGCAAGGAAAATGAAAGGTGCCATGTCCTTTCCCAAAGAAGTGCAAACTGAATAGCCCAGAGTGATCAGCACCAGAGGAGAAATCAGTGTGACACATTTGGTAAGTGAAATACCTGACAGACTAGAAAGTTTCTTTAAAATACTGAAAAACATAGTGTCTGCAAAGCATAAAAATTTTATACATATCTGAGTTTCAGCCCAGATCTTCACTCCCAAGATCTTCTTAAAATAATAAAATTTGGCATACTGAGAGAAAAGCTGTTTAAAAAACACACTTTGCAAATCCCTATTCCTTCTCCCTGCACTATGAGAGAAACTCTTTCCAGATGAACACCTGGAATTTCCATTATTAGATTTCACATGCAATGATAGTCATTAAAACGGTCTAATAATTATGCTGACTGTATTCAATAAGTTGTGAGAGTTACCTGCTCCTGGAGTGTTTCCTCTCCAGTGATTACTTTTTCCCTTTCATTAAGTGCTGCTATTATTTTATTTTCTTGGTCCCAGGGAAAAGGTGTACAGAATTAAAGGGTTAGATGAAAAGCTTTCATTCCAGTAAGTGCTTAAGGGGAAACTTGCATAAACACCAGGAGAAAATAGAAATAACTAATTTCCATTCCTTTTTTTCTGAGGAGTGACTGATTTCTCTGTCAAACAACTTAACAAGGCTGGAACAGAAGTTGTTTCTCAAGTGAATAATAATGAGAAAAGAATGTGATTTGAGGTGGCTATTTAATTCTGACTTACATATTGGCCTGACTTCATATTACCTTAGATCAAGTAGTTTTTACACTAAAATAAAACAGAGTCTTGGCCAGAACAAGTCATTGGAAAAATCCTAGCTTTGAGTCAGGCCTGAAAAGGACCAACATCTTAATGCGTATGGTGAAAGAAGGCTACTGGGATTCTTTTGTGTTCTAGTAACTTTTCTTAAAATTAGTATTTTTACTTTTAAGTTTTCTTCTGTCCTTCTAATAATGACTTTAAAGACCTCCAATATAGCTTTTGCAGCATGTAAATAAATACACAACTTCACAGTACAACTGTGAAGTTTTATTTTCTGTTTTCATATTACCAACATTTCACCTCAAAGACATCTCCCAGACCTAGAGTCTATAAGTAAAGAACAATGTCTCTGATCATAAATCAGTGCAGAAATATGCAATAGTTTGTAGAATTAGAGTTGGTATGAATCCTGTTTCTGGCAGATGAGCCCACAGGCCAGACAGTCCATCAGCAGAAGACCTGCCATCCTCAGACCAGCAGAATAGCTAAAATGCTGTTATGTATCCCTTATGCCTCTTTGTCCACAGGACCAACAGGAAAGGGCTGTAGACGTGTCTCATATATATAAAATGAAGGAGGAGAGTCAACAGACAGCAACCTGACCCAAGATTTAAGAAAAGTGAAGCAAGCATGAACTGAGACAAAGCATTAGCACATCATAGCTGATGTTTCCTATTGGATGTAAAACATCTGTCTGAAACACCTTTTGCTGTTACCAGCCAAGCAGTAGTCAAAAGATGCAGATAGAACCCCTTATCCTTGTGCTTTGACCAAGTACCACAACCAGACCACAGACATCTTGGCACTTGTGAGTGTGAGAGCTTGAAAGACCTGAAATCAAACTGATAGAAAATTCAGTACAATCAAAAAAAAGCTTCCTTTTCCTTAAGAACGTGCAATAATTTTTGTGACAATTATCTTGCACTGAAGTCCTGATCATGGAAGGGAAGACTTCACAATGCATTGTAGAGATGAAAGCATCTAAGGATTTATAGTGATAAGGATAATCTTACAGTGATTATTATAAATTACAGAAGTTTGAGACTCAAAATCACAGGCACAGGTAATTAGGGGGGAAAACTATGGCACCAGCTGAAGCTGTCAGGGCCCTGGCCTCAAAATAAAAGCTAAAGTTTTATCCATCCAACCATATGAACCTGCAGGAGGCAAAGCAAGATAGAAAAAGAAACCCTCACAATCACCCAAGCTGACAAAAAATGTGCATAGTTTGCCTCAAACAGGAAAAGCTATTTGGCTGCAAACATGATGGGTGTCTGGAGGGCTCCCTCAGGTCAGTGGCATCTCCTCTGACTTTCAGCAAGGAGCTGCATCTCTTCCTTCTTCTGGATTTAACTGCCCAGCTCTAGAGGCCAGACTGCAACAACAGCACAATGGCAAGCAGAACATGGAAGCACAGAAAATCTTCCCCCTAACTGTAGAGCTATATTAAAAAAAAAAAAAATCATGACAGCTCATCTGAAAGACAAATAACAGCTTACTTTTAACTATCTAAGTAACACTTTTTTATATCATGCAAGGAAAAATACCCAGCAAAAAGGACATTAAATAACCATTAAGGATGCCAAAGAGCGGACAGAAGTGACAGCTCATCTGGACCTATGACAAGGCTGACCCTTTTCTGCTTTTGCTTAAAATGTCTTCAAATACTTCTTGTGAGCTAGGGAATTTTGGCGGTTTTCTTTTGTTTAACTTCAGTTATTTATTCTCCTATTAAATACATCATATATCTATTTGTTTATGGGTTTATTTTTGTTTGTTTTTACAACCCATTAGGTTCATAAACTCTCTTCTATATGTCTTTCATTTATTTGAACTACAATAGATCAGACAGGATTAGTTGCTTAGCAACTTTTCAGTGACAGAATCTATTTTGGAGAATTTGCAATGTTCATACTAGAGGTCAGAAAATTTTATAACATCATAAGATAACCAGAAAATATGTTTCAATGACAAAGATTTCTTCCAAGACTTCTATTTCAATAAGAGAGGATTTCAGAATACCACCAGAATGTTCTTCTGGAAAAGGGATAACATATCTTTAAAATGCAGAAAGTAATAGGAAGGAAGGAAAATATGAGTAGGTTTAGATGAAGTAGCATTATACCTTTCTTAAGTGCATTTCATATCTTCCTGCAGTGCAGCTGTACTCTTTCCTCCTACGCAGCCTGCATTCTTGTATTTGCAGGAAGGATAAACAGAATAAAAAAGTCTAGCTTTATGAAAGTCTAATCAATTTTGATTTCTACCTGCCAATAAGTACAAAAGAGGCAAAAACAATGGCACAATTAAACAAATAGAATGTACTGAGGGAACAGAAAATATTTTATGCAGTGCTGAGGAGGCTGTAGATTGGTTGGGAAAAAAATTCCCTCCAATGGCAGATTAGATGATGTCTCTTTTGTGATATTTCCTGATTTACAAAACATTCTTGAATTAGTTTTGCATGACACTTAGACACTGTACCTTGACACATACAAACCACATCATCCTCCGATCTTTCCCTGAGATATTTCTAACTTTCATGCTTGGATTACAGTGTGCAGTACATCACACCTGAATTCCCCAAGCTTGGAGATGAAAGGCATCAATTCTGTGTTGTTTTGGGTTTCTTTATTGTTGGTTTGTTGGGTTTTTTAATGCTTGCCTTAATGTTCTTGGGATCATTACAAGTAACAGAATAAGTTAATACTTAAGTTGGTCTCTGCAGCACCCAAGATGCAAGGGTGTAACATAAACCCAAAATGCCTTTTGCACTGGCATTCAGCTGATAAAATACACATTTTGGGAATGTGCTACTTCCATCCTACTCCAAGTGTCCTTATGGAAATCATGTGTGGTTCTTCATTTTTAAGACTCTAGAAAGGAACTGAAAACCAAAATCAAAGTAACACAAGCTTCATTTTAACAGAAAATTTTCCCAAGTATAAGGTAAGAATCTTTCCATAAAATTCTTCTGTGGTGTTTTCTCCTGGATATATCAACAGTACTCTGCATTCTTGGTTTGCCAAGTTCCTTTGCATTTCTCTGGCCAAAACTGGTTATGCTGGGCCAGGAGATGATATACACTAACTGAAAAACTGAAAACCACAGGAAAAATTTAGGAAAATTGTTGTGAGTGAAATCAGATATGGTCAGCAAGCTTTCAAAGATAGCAAGCTCCCAGCCAACTTTACAAATATTATTTTTGACTGTTTCCTGCCTTATATAATCATTTCCCTTAGGTCAGACAGTTTAATGCATATTTTGGACTATATGGATGACTACACAACACCTCAAGTAAGGGAAAAGACAATCAGCTCTCTTTCCTCCTGTTATTTCCAGCATTATCTGAAAAACTTGCTTTAAAGAAAGAGAGGAAACCACTGCATTAATACAGGGGTCAGAAGTAGCCACTAGGTGTTGTTTATCTGCTAACAGGGTATTGAGTAGTAATAGAGAAAAATGAGGTTTAGAGATAATTAATTTCCAGACACAGAACACTGTTTATGAATAATAGAATTTACACTATCTCTTTTAGGCAGCATCTTAGATTGAGATTTACATTATTCAAGGTTTTTTTTGAGGAAGAGTTCATAGTAATTTTTCAATGAGAAAACTAGTAATGTCTTCTAAGTAATCACTCATAAGAATAAAACTGCACTTTGATGTTTCACCATTTTAAGTTTAGTTAAGCTTTTTATTACTATTTTAACAGAGTAAAATAATATGACAGTTGCATGGTATTAGTGCATTGGCTAGACAGCAAAAGCTCTAGTTAATGTTCCAGTACAGTTTCACATCTTTAAAAATTAATGAAACATTCATCTTTGCAAGTGGAACTTTCCATGCAGAATGTCACAGTTACAGTTTTTGAAAAACTGAGCCAGTTTTCATCTACTGCTTTCAAGCCAGCTAAAGGTGACTCTTTCCTTTCATTACCTTTCATTTCCTTTCCTTTCATTTCCTTCATTACAGAAGATTCAAATACACTGCATAGTCCTTAATTGTGGGCCAATACCTCTAAAAGGTCTGACTGCCAAGCTGCACTGCAGTTGCAGTGCTTTATTTGCTGGTGGCACAGGGCCTGGAGGAACCTTGAGGGGCATGGCAGGGAAATGGGAGGCTTTGCAGCCTTCCTATCCGGCACTACAAGACAAAAATCTGCACTGTCACCTTGAAAACAGTTTGTCATGCCAATTCCACCTGCTGCAGCTGATGGAGGGCTCACTTTGCAGAGACTCAGGTCTTGCAGAAGATGACCCAGTTGTCTTCCAAGAGCTGCATTAAACCAATGAGCTTAAGTTATACCTGAGTGGAAAAGCTGCACAGTAAAAAGCACTGATACCAGCTTGAAATTATCTGCATGGGAGAAAATGATCCTTTTTCCACTGAGAGAAGTGAAGCTTCAGGATGCTGCACCACAAAACATACATTATGCCCTCAGGAACAGCGAGGTCCATAAACTGGGAGCTGGAAATGGATCATGTGACAGCTCCTTATTTTTACTCTAACAGCATGATTTACTTCAATCTCTTCAGTTCCTGTCCAATGCAACGAGTGTAAGTTGATAATGACAAAAATGCTTAGAAGGTGCCTTATATGATTTCACAGGCAAACATCTGGGATATTTAATGCCTGATGGGGAACACTCCCTTTGTGCTCAAACTGCACTGACTGAACAAATCTCACTTTCATGCCGTCTGCTAAACACCCTTGCTCAAAATGAGTATGCAAATTGTTATTTCCCTGCATCTATTTGCCAAAACAATCCAAAATGACCACCTTAAAAAACAAATAAAAGAAATCAAAAATTTTCAGGCTGACACTTCTTTGTCATATGCTTAAATCAAAACAAAAAATTCAAAGACAGGCAAAGGTCTTCTTATATACATCTAGCTCAGTGCTTGCTGCACTCTTTGACTGTGATCTGAACCAGCCCATTCAGACTTCCAGAATAGTGCCGCATTGGAGCCACACAGACATTTCCCCAGCTGGAGGCAGTTTCCTAAACGCTGATTGCTCTGGGAGAAAAACAACCATATATGCCCACACTGAGAAAGCACCTTCTTCAGTAATATTCTCTGTTCAGTCCACCGCCTCATTGCATTTCCAAAAGTATGGGCACTTCAGAAATCTGTCTCCCAAAACGTTTTCCAAGCACTGCTTTGATTGTTTGGTTCATGTTTTGGCAGCATCCAGTGAATTCAGCTCAACTTGGCAAGGAGTTTTTCTCCTTCTCCTTCTCTTTCAAAATACATGTATTTTCCCCATATGGTGATTCACCAAAAAAATGGGCAGAAACATTAGCCAACCAAAATAATAATAGTGTGATTTTAAACACATAAATGAAGAAGATTAAAAGGTTTTGAGACTGCCAGCAAACTGTTATATAGGTGCACAAAGAGACTTTTTTTTCATTTTTCACAGCCATTCCTATCTAACTCCAGAGAAGCAAAAACCTGTACCTTGTGACTGCTTACTAGTCCAATGTATTATAAGTGCATGGAAGCAAATGTCATAATGTGTAGAGGCTAGGGAGTCACTCACTGGCTTCCCTCTATAACTGCAGATATTTTCAATTCCAAAATCTGACAATGATGATGGTACTCCTTAGTTACTAAAATTTCACATTCATGGAAGGCTTTAAAAATTGGACCACAATCAATTAGAGGCACTTTAGGACAATATTAAGTCAATAAAAAGAAGGCTTTTAACTGGCATCAATTGTCACAAATGGTAAATAGCTGAAAGAAGGAAGACATGGCAGGAAATTGGTATGGCAACAGTTCTTTCATTGGGAAAATCTGATCACATCTCAGTCCTACTCAACACATGTACAGGTGTCCTGGTTTCAGTCAAGGTAGCATTGATTTCCCCTTAGTATCTGTTCCAGTGCTGTGTTTTCAGAATTCAGAATGGGAATGGTGTTGATAACACACTGATGTTTTGGGTTTTGCTGAGTCATGTTAATCCTGAATCAAGGACTTCTTTTTTCCCTGTCCCAAACAAAACTGGGGGGGAGGATAGCTGGGACAGGTGACCGAAACTGATTGAAGGGATATTCCATACCAGGAGACACCATCTCCACTATATAAATTGAGGGAGTTACCCAGAGGGTGGCCATTCTGATTTTGGGAATGGGGTCTGGCATCAGTTGGAGCAGGGAGAGCAATTGTCTTGTGCATCACTTGTTGAATCTTTTCCTTTCCCAATATTATTATTATTATTACTTCATCTATTATTTACCATTTTTATTGTATTTTACTTTTATTTTAAATATTAAACTGTTCTTATATCCACCTGCAAGTTTTACTTTTGATTCTCCTCCCCATTCCACTGTGGGGTGGAAGTGATAGCGAAGGACTGAGCAAAATGCTCTATGGTGCTTAGTTTTCCATCTGGGTTTAAAGCACAACAACAGGGTCAAAGCATATTACTTAAACCACAGTACAAAGCTTTTTGGATTGTTGAGGAAATGCATTCAACCCAGAGACAGACACATGCCCAAAGGCACACAGATGATCTTTACCAAGTGAGGTCAGATCCAGGGTTGCTTCTGGCACAATTAGACTGTGTTTTGTGTTGTCTGCACAACATACAGCACCAGTCTGTGCCTCATTACTGAGGTTGCAAGATTAATGCACAGGTCCTAGAAGCAGTATAGTCTGGTTATTTTTCATCTTGTCTTCACTGAGGAAGACCAGGCTGACAGCTTTTAATCTCACTTGGCATTAGCTGATCCCTTAATAGATGTGAAGTCAGAATCTGTCCCACAGATATTTAACTAAAATTAAGCTTTCACAGCAAACTTCAGATTTTACTTAGAGCTACAGTAACATCTAGATAATTCTTGACCATACTGAAGACCAGTTTAATAGCATTTTCATCCAAGTAGTTGTACTGTTCGGTTTAACTTCTTCAACTGAACTGCAGCAAGGAAAAGGAGTAAATCCCAACAGTGAGATGCTGGCTTAAGAAGTGGTAAAATTCCAAGACTGCTATAGACATCCTACAGGATCTGGCCTTAGCCTCATCATTCATCAAAGCTATTGGTGATGTAAGGTCCCCATTTCCCTTTAGCAGAAACATAACTAAGAAAGTGAGGCAGAAAAAAAAATCAGAGACATCATTTCTAACATGGGGAGAGATGATGACAGGAGGAGGTGGCTGATGGATGTGATCAAGACCGGCACTGCAAAGGAAAACAGAGCTCCACAGAGTGGGATCCTATGCCCTGCCTCACTAGAGAATTTGGTGCTATCCACAAAACTTTGTACACTGGTTGGGGATTTTATTTGTCTGGGAAGTATTGAAAGTGGACGTAGATACTTCAGAATGAGTAGCAGTTTATCCATTAGAAGATTGCACGCCTTGCATTGCCTGTAAGTAGCACTGCTGTATCTGTGAGGGTTGTGGGATAGACCATGCACCCCTGGAGCCACGGGACTGAATCAAGTAAATGAGGAGACACCACAGGAGAACGTGATTCCTGACTGAGAGCAGAGCACATGTTAAGATGAGAATGTTAAACCAGAATCTAACATTGGGTCATGGTTCAGCCATCTATGGCTTTTAGTTTAACATATATTTACTTTTAAGGTCTATTATGATATTCGTGTCTAAAAGATTAGACTGTTATTACTAATGTATCTCCATTTCCATAAGGCTGCAGATCCCACTCAGACAAAATTTCCCATGTAATAGATTTGAAGGGCATGTAATATTTGACCCAGTATAAACTTTCAAGTGTTTATTTTTATTCAGAGGTAGAAATTCTTTCTGTGTTTTTCCAAGAGTATTACTGTGATGCAAAACAGCTTGAAGTCAATCACATTGTCACTAGAAAACTATCTTTGCTATGTTTTTAAGGAGATGGAACCAGTATACTAATTACCAGCCATCTGTGATGGGAGCTAGGGATTCTCTCTCTCTCTTCCCTTCCTGCTTTTATATGTAGACAGATTCAGATCAGAATCCCTGGAGCATCAGCCAAGGGATAAAACCCACGAAGAAAGTCCCTGTTGTGAGCTGATATGTGTCCCACAAGTGAACATCAAAAAAAGGATTGGCTAATCACCGGGTTTCTTTTGAATATTAAGGACAGTGAAAGAGCACAAGTCTTCCTGGCTGATCCTGTGATGCATCTATTGAGCCATAGGCCAAATCCGCAGAGCAGCACTGAAACCCAGCTGACATCTGCAGAAACCAGGGAGGCTTGTACCCAACAGCTGACCCCCTGACAGCTCGAGCCCCTGGTGAGACAGTGGGATATATTCAGCCTGTGCACAAAGAGGTTTCCAAAGCTTGCATGCCCTGTGGAGGGCAGAGAGGCTCAGAGATGGGCCTTGCTGTTCAGACAACCCTTGTCACCACAGCAGGGACTGTCATTCCTGGTAGATGAACAGGTATCAGGAGAACAGCTGAATTTCCCTAGAAGTGAGAGCATTCCTTTGCCAGACACTGCTCTATATAGGACCTCTTGATTTTTACAGATTCACATAAGATAAAAATAGTCCTGGACTCATAAATCAGACAACTGCATGTTAAAGCACTACCAGACAGAAAACCTTAAAATAAATTCTCCTCTGGAAAATGTCTGACTATGAGGCTATAGGGGTTATGTAATGATATTTCAGTACCTGTAATCTTTGGGAGAGAACACCTCATCTACAAACTCTCTCTCTGTCTTTAGGAAGAACCTGAGCTGAATTTTTGAGATTATTGCTCAAACACATATGGTCTTAGCACAAAGCTACCTGTGATACACATTACAAATTTCTCTCTTTTCCAGACCAAATGAGTTGAAAAGAGATTTTTTTCCTACATTAAAAAGATAGAAATTAACTGGCTGTTTCATTGAAATATTTCCAAACTAGAATATCATTAAATACTAGACACCCTAAAACTTTTAAGCAATCACATTTTTCTGGATGAAAAAAAGGCCCAGTGATGGACAATTTTAGGAAAGAAGAATGGTAACAGAAGAAATACGAGAAAGGCGTTTGAACTTGCTTCCAGCAAAAGGAAATCTCAAGGAAATCATCAAAGTAGCAGTAAAAGCATTGTTTTATACCAACAGTAACACTGTGGTTTGAAATTTGGGGAAGTCAGTTTCTTTTCAGATTCTCTGTGAACAGCCTTTCCAAAGCAGATTTATCAGGTGATGTAAGGAAAGTTGGGGTACCCTGTTCACCTGCTCCTCTACCAGCATCAGCTATCACAGAAAAATCCTGTATGGTGGCTAATACTTACACACATACACACACATCAGCTCACACTTCCTTCTGTTCCACCTGCTTCTACTCTTATCCTGAATTCCACTGGAGCTCATGGGGATTTTACCTGATAAGATTAGGTCCACAGCATTCTGCAAGGCACGTAGAATATCACGCTCCAGGACACCATGTTTCAGAATTGGGATGCAGAACAAAAGTGAGGGATTTTCTTATGTGAAGAGAGAAAGAAAAATCAAGCTCTTAGCATTGCTGGAACCTGAAAAATTGTCTCTGGGAGTTGTGAGGATGAAAAGAGATACAGATCTTCTCTATCTTTATTCTAAGCTGATTCACTCCTCAATGGTATAAATTTTCTTTTGTGCAACTGCTATCTCTTAAATAGATCTTGCTGTGGATATGATAGGAAACTTTAACTTGCTTCTAAAAACATAATTATGGGTGCAAATTCAGGGAGCAGGCTGATATTGCAAACTGATAATGCCATTCCCTGTCACTACACTGCTGCTATAAATCAGAATTAATGACACTAAAATCAGTAAAGATTCAGTGATATAAAAGAAGTTGGATGAGTATGAGGACTGTTGCAGTTTGAGAGCCCTGACTTTAGCAAGTGCTTCATTTTGGCTGGAGTTTGTTGTTTGTGTTCATTTTTCTCTTGACATTCTTCAGTCCAGAATGAAATTGCTTCTCATAAGAAGGAGAATCCATATAAAGTTGCAAGCTGCCCCATTTCATGCTTTTCTTAGGCACACTATCGTACCCAGCCCTGCCCAAAGTCCCAGGGAGGCAAGCCTACAATTTACTATGATGAAGTGGCTCATGTTGAGATTGTGTGTGGTTGTAAAACTCTAGGATAGTAGCAGACTATTCCAACACTCAGTATAACACAAGCCATTACTTGGGGAAAAAACAAAAACAAAAACAAAACACTGAAAACAAACAAACAAACGAAAAAAACTAAACTTTGAATTGCAAGAAATTAAAAGCAAATACCTCAACACACACCAAAAAAACCTACTCAAATTCACTGAACTTCTTCTTTCTGTAACAACCACTCACCTTTCATAAATTAATGAGCAGGACAAAGAATTCTCCTTTACTTTTGCCTCAATCTCATCCTTCCCCAAAAACCGGTTCACAATTACTTACATTCTTGATTTTCTTTTGCTTATGTTTCTTGGACTTGCTTCTCCTCTGTTCACTTACTAAGATTTTGTCATCCATACTATTTTCCAAAGAACAACTCCATCCAACCAAGAGGCCAAGATTTCGTGACATGGGCCATGATCCTTATGGAATTCTGGATTAAAATATGAAGGGCAATATGGGAGAGATGAGTCCTAAACCTGCCACCGTCTACCAGATAGTTCTAGTTCACCTGTCTGGTCTGCCTCATCTCTCTGCCTGTAAAATACAGATAGTGACAAAATGGAAACCAGTGAAGAGAGGTTTTCAGAAACCTCTGGAGGCTTTGCTTGGTGGAAAATAATGCTGCATAGTAAACCTCAAAGAAGAGCTAGCTGGCTAAAACTGTATTCATCCACCTTTTCCACTGAAGTCAAGACAAGCTCTGACACAGTTTTAATGCTAGAATTTCCTGAGCTTGTGACTGTAGTAGCTGAATCTGCAGACTTCTCAATAGGATCTTTGAAAGGCTGTTGAAGAAATATTTAAATTATTTATACCAGTTTATATTTGGGCTAACCTTCCTATACCACAGCTGAGAAAATGCAGACAGAAGATTGATTTAGGAAATTATCTTTTCCACACATATAAATTCAAAAATGCTAGGAAAGAAGGTACTCTACCATGTGGGGCAAAGTGACAAAATGTCCCCTTAAATGTTTCAAGGACCTCTGCCATATTAAGTTCTGAAAGACATGGTTTAAAACAAGGTAATTTAGAAACCTACTGAGAAGTTTGTCTGTGGTCATCTTTTCTGCATTTTACACATTTCACTCTCAATCTTCCCAAAAAGAGGTCAATGTCAAGCTGTTATCAGTTGCAGTAGATGCAATGCTGTCCTCTTCCAATCAGCTGAATCCATGAAACTGTGCAATCTCAGTACCTTTTCAGGGCAAATTTTGCCAGGCAGTAAAACACAGCGAAGTGCCCTGGGCCAGACAGCAGATTGCAGATGAGGCACAGACAAGGCTGGCACAGTCTCTTCCATAGGGAGTGGGGGCACAGCCACTCCAGACAGTATGGGAAGAATATACCAACACAACAAAATACCATAATGATATACCAGCAGGGGCTTCCTGGGGAGGGGAGAGGTCTCATTGCAGTGAGATGCCCTGCAGTCTCCTCCTCCCTGAGAGCAGAACTTGTCAGATCTACCCAGTGCCTTTCTCCACCAGGAGGTAAAACCACAGTTGACTTCTGAAGCAGAAAAGTTATAAAAATGTAATGGGGAAGCTGGAGAAAAGGAGAGGTGACAGCAATGTTAGCACATCTTAATTGCAGAGAATTTTGCCCTCGAGCCTTCACATGCCTTTGCACATCACTGTCACTCTGAAGTGGGAATGATCTTGAGAGCAGAAGCAAAGCTTTAAATGCATGTTTATAGATTTATAGATATATAGATATATATGTATACACACACATATATATACACACACATATACATACACATATATATGTGTATGTGTGTATATTTGTGTACAATTATTAAAAATGCAACTGTGTCCCCCAGTCTGAGAGTTTCAGAATATCTAATTTATCTTCAGTGAAAACACAGAGGCACAGAGCAATGAACATCCCCTGCTGTTAACTGTTTTTGAAAAGAGCCTCGCTTAGCTTTTCAGACGTCTCCTCCTCACAGCAGTATTGCCCTGTAATTTCAAGTCATAAAACTAATACTGAGAGCAAGCTAGAGTAAATACAGCTGCCACACTTTGCTCCCACCCCTAGACATTCCTCATCTGTCTTCTGGAGGGAGTCCCTTTAGAGGCTCACCCATGCATGCTTCATCTGTCTCCACAGTGCCTAACACAGCTGAGGGATTATTTTCCTCAGGCAGAGCTGCGGAGGGTTCAGAAGAGCTGGTGTATTACCTGCTTTGCTGGTTTCCCCCTCATGTCAATCACCTGGTTTTGTACATTGAAAAGGCTGCGATGTCCCAGTTAAATGATGCTGTCACTGCAGAGGCCTTTGGAGGATCATTAAGAAACACTGCAATTGAGGAGTGGGAGTGAAAAATCCATCAAGTTGGCTAGAGGGGCTGTATAAGCACGTTCATTAGAAGTCTATTGTGAAATCCAGGGAAGGAAAATCTAAAAGGGGAAGATGGTCAGGCCACTGTATCACTGCCTAGATGCATCCTCCCAGGAGCAGGGAAGAAGAAGCAGGATTGTAGCTCTG
The DNA here is from genome assembly GCF_015832195.1 of Motacilla alba alba. Lineage (NCBI taxonomy): Eukaryota > Metazoa > Chordata > Aves > Passeriformes > Motacillidae > Motacilla > Motacilla alba. The sequence goes on from NC_052046.1 coordinate 40,411,843, forward strand.
CATCTGCCTCTTCCCTCTGTCTCATGCTGCTAACACAGCAGCAATGCTGGAAAGATTATTACCTGGATGTACCTATACCAGAAGTCAAGGAAGGGGAGGAGACAAAGGAGAAAATAAGAGGGATGTTGCTTTTATGCAGGAACAGAGGAAGACACTAAATCAGAAAGGAGGAACCTTCCCCATCTGCCCCAAGCGAGTGGCAAGCAGTGAAGACTGATGCACCAACAGAGTATGCACCTGCATGGTATCACAGCATCTGCTGGAGGTTTGTGCCACCAGCATCTCTGCAGCAAGTGCATACAGATGTCCCTGACTTCCAGCATATCCTTATACATCAGGGGACCTGCAAGGTGCCGGAATGTAGTCTCCTTTGAAACAGACAAACCATGTCCAACAAGGCCACCTCAAGAGAACACTACTTGAGATTTCCCTATAACCACTAAGTATCACAGTCATTTGTATGGTCTCATCCCATCTCAGAGCAATTCAAAGCACGGAGGTAAATCTTTGTCATCTGTTCAAGAGGAACTTGAAATTTATTGAATGGAAAAGGCAGATTTATTGCAGGTCTTTCTGGATGCTCAGTAAGAGTCAGCATCACTACAGATCTTTATAAGGGGAAGGGCTTTTGTATTTCTTATTTCTGCATTTTCTACAAAACATGGATATTAAAGGGTAATAATCCAGCTGCTGCCTGTGCTAGGTGCTCAATTTCTGCATTATTCATGAACAAAAACCCCTGCTAAAAGGTAATAGGGCCTCTTGTGAGAATAAAAGAAGCTCAAGCAACATGATTTGTACCTAAAAGGAATTAATGGAACCAATCAATATACCAGCCTAGAAAATTAATCTGTATATCCAAAACAAGCAAAAGAAAAGGTAAATTGAAGACACAGTCCCCTCTTTTTGAATGAGTCCTATTGATTTTGTCCAATCCTCCCAAAGAAAAATGATAGTAGAAAGCATCTTGACTAGGCAAAGACACAGACATGCTGACAGAAATCCCACTTGGAGCAGAAGGCTATACTGTGGACCTTCAGAGATTACTTTCCACAACTCTAGGTTTTTATGAAAAGCACTGAAAGCTTCTCCCTAGAGAGGATTGAATAAGCATCCTGAAATCCCATGGATTTGAGAGCATTCAGCCTTCTTGATATCAGTCACAAAATTCAATTCTTATTTAACAAAACCTTCTCAAAATATGTCTGATAGCAAAGCTGCCATTCTACCCAATTACTGTTCACTAAAAATCTATGAAAAGCAACTATCCTATTACATCACTAATCTTCTATATGCAAAAAAGTAACTCATATGCTGATGCCCTTAAATGACCACTTCCAGGAGGCTGATCTGTTCAGCACAAAGCAGAGAAGCGCCTTTAAAAATGAACAATTATTTCTCAAAGCAATACCTATCAGTAATAAGCTGAGCACTCTCTAGATGCATAATTTAATCTCACAGTCCATTAACTTTTCCTCTTCTTAGACTGCCACTGGACTGTCATTATCTTGTAATCTTTAATACACTGTGGGAATACTTCAACCGTTAACCTTTAGGCATCTCATAATTTCTTATCTGATACCTTATGTCCTCTATGTTTAAATAAAATAAAGCTGAAAAAAAACCAATTCATCTATGTATTTTGGTTGACAGCCAAAAACAAGATTTTTGAAAGAACATTGAGAGCAGGAAGAAAACATCCCATATGAAAGCCCATGAGTTTCCCAGAGAGACTGTAATTAAGTTGCAGTTCATAGAAACATAAGAATTGTCAAAATGTCTCCCACTAGAGAGAACCAAAGAACACTGCTTCAGGGGAAGAGACACATTATGCTACAACAAAATATACATTTATATTTTAACAAGGAATGCACCTCATCTAATCACTGGTCAACACTCTTAACCATAAAATAACAATAAAACTAAGAGATTCAAACAGATAAAGGGAAACAATTTTAAGAATCTTTTTAGAAAAAGGTAATAGTAAAGGCTTTCATTAAAAAAAAAAAAAAGAAAGAAAAATAGGAAAAGGAATTTCATTCACTTTTCTGTTTCTGATATTATGGCTCAAACCAAGTATGTTTCTCAAAACTGAAAATGCAGAGTTGGGCAGGGGTGTTTACCTCAGCCATGAGTCTGATTGCCACAAGGCAAATCACAACAACCCAAAGCTGACTACCGTCTGAAGATATGCAGCTCCTTTCTTGACTTTTCAGGAAAAAATGGCCCCTGCTATTCCTTGGATAGCAACTATCAATTTTGCCTAGTTTTGTGCTTGCCCAGGCATGTCTCCTTGATTTCTTCTCAGGAGGTTGACTTTTTCTGTTTTTTAAGTGGGCAATGAGAAGAGTCTAAAATATACATGTACACAAAGCAGAAAATATGTAGTGCAGAACATTGCTGTGTTGTTCCCTAGCCTCAGTTTAAAGGCGTTCAACAGCTTATTAATTTCTGACTGATGCTGAAAATTGAGCAGACATCTTTATTGAACTTCCCACAATGCAAACCATAGCTTATTTTTTCCCTGGGAGGTGACAACTAATTCAGAAGCCATCGATGTATATAAGGAGATTAATTTGTTCCATCTGATTTGTATTCCCTTGCAGCCAGCAACAATGAATGTAATTTACCATCACGTTGCCCAACTGTCTCAAGCTACTTGCAGTAGTCTTTTCATCAACAAGTTTGGCCTCTTCGCTATTAAAATCCCTTCATTCAGTGAAAGTTTAAACCACAGCATATTTAGGAAGGGTATTCTCCTCTAGGTAAATTAACACAGAGCTCCTGGTAGCAGTCAATATATTAAATGGGGCGTAAGAGATAAATTATTCTGTGGGTTGTATATGGCATTCTTACACATCTATGAAAATGAAATTGACTGACTTCTTCCCCATCAACACAGCAACACATTTCTAAGGTGTGATACTGTTATTATCCTTTTCTTAGCTGTGGAGAGAGCAAACGGATTCAGGCCTTCAATGCCTGAACATGCTGCTGCTATTCTGTGGTACTAACTAGTCAAGGGCTTGCTGTGAGCATGTGCAAGCCAGGAGGCCTTTCAGGCTCAAATAGATCTTAGTGGATCTGTTTTGTTACAACTGATTCATGTTCATGGCCCAGAAGTCATTGTGGACAGGCATGCATCCCACAACTTAACAGTGATCTCTGACGAGGCCGGGGTCAAGCAAGAAGTCAACAATGGAGCTCATAGCATGACTCAGACCTACAACAGGTCTTCAAGTATTCTTCCACTCAAAAAGGAAGTGAAAAGGGCCACTAGTTGATGAAGTGAGTGATATGAAGTACTTCTTTTGTAGTCCGTGTATTGTGTGGACACTCTGTCTTCCAGAAGGTTAACCCCATCTTTCCAGATCAGGACTGCATTAATAAATCCCACAAGGGGCATTGCTCAAGACTGTGCTAGCGCCAGTCTCCATTACAGTGGCTGCACTTTTCAAAGGCATACAGAGCATGATAGCTTGGACTGTTAGAATGTGGAACATCTGAAAGCCTCAGAAGTGTGTTATGAGTGTGATTTGTAAGTTACATATTGGAATTATGTCAAAAAACATACCAACCTGCCAAATTCATTTCAGAAAGTGAATTTCATAATCCTCTTAGTTCCAACTTTCCTCTATGTTTGTCCAGATTTCTTTCAGCTTTTAACACACAATAGTCAAGTCCTTTCACAAGGAAATGAAATAAATCAGGCAGTGAATGTCACCTTTAATTGACACTAGCAAGCTTCTCCCCAGAGATGCCAGGAGACCCCCAAAAGGAGTCTATAAGGACAAGAGACAGACTGGATGCTATTGTGGGGAGACTCACTTACTGCTGTGGGAGGGAGAAGAACAAAGAAAACAGGAGAAGTGCTTTGAAACTGCTCTACATCAATGGTGTCCCAAAACTTGAAAGGAGAATTTCGTATTCATGGAGGCTGTCATTCAATTCACAGGCTGGAGACATATGTCCAAATGCCTGTAGCCACAGGTGACAGCTGCAAGAGCAGACTCCCTTTACTACAGGTATTGCCAGCGTGTGTCTCAGTCCTGACTTAAAATTGTTACCTCTAGGTTTGTCAAGGTTACCTGCACTGTGGCAGTAAGATATTATCTGCAATGTCTGCTTCACTTGATTTAAAGTGATAATGTCAGCTGACAGCAGAGATGTCTAGCACCTCCCCAAGAATTTTTCTGGGTAGAGAAGGACAGACACACTCACTATTTTCTGACGAACCAGCTCTACATCTTTTGTACTCCCATGTAATGATTCCAAAATGAGAGATTCTGATGATGAGAATTTATCAAACTACTCAAAGGGACTAGAAGAAACACAAGGTGCCTGGGTGCAAAATATGTTTAAATTTGCAGGGGGTGAAAGAAGGCCTGCTAAAATCTTGTCTGTGCATGAAAGGGAGAAGGCATATGTGACTTTATGGTAAAGCTCATAAGAGTTATCAAACTTAGTCTACATTCAAAGGTTCACCTGTCCTAATATACACCTAATAAAAAATAAAAAATAAAATAAAAAAAAAACCAAGCCAAACAAACAATACCCCACCCCCCAAAAAAAACCAAAAACCACCACCTTCCCCAGGTGCAGTGCTCTTCTGTGAAACTCAGCAGCACATGTGCAGATAACATTCAAGAAAAAATGGAGATGGGGATTCCATGCTCTGTGGGATCTCTGGCTTTTATAGTCAGTGTAGGCCTTATTCACCCAGAAAACCTACACGTCTACTCTCTCAGAGCATCAGCAAGTTATGTAGTAATAGGGAAAAGAAAAGAAAATTTCCCACATCTTTAGAGGAACCGAGTCACTCTCGGAAGGAGGTCAGAGTGGTGAGGAAGAGAGTGAGACACAACCAGGTATGCTGCTGTTGCACACCACCACACCTTCAGGAATAAGCATCTCAAACAGGTTTCCTGAACAACCTCACACCTTGAAAAGCACAAACAATAATCACAAAAAGATAAATCACCAGGGCCAAATTAAATTAAACAGAGAGAATAAGAACAGACTAAAATAGAAACCTGCAGACTGAAACTCAGTGAATCCCAAGGAGATCTCTCCGTTTTTTTCACATTAATATTCTAAAGACATAAGTTTGAGGCTACTAGCCTTGTGAAATGATTAATATCTGCAGGCAAGGCAGAGAAAGCACTTGCAGTGATGAACAGCATATACCTCTAAAGTACATATTTTCACCTCTTTTTTGCAGGGAGTTAAGGCTAGAGAGCCAGTCAACAGCTATCAATCTGCCAGGACTGCAGAAAGTTGCACTATGAATAGGTTTTGCTTCCTGATGGAACCCAAAGTGCACTAAAAATTAGATAAAATAACTACAGTTACTGTATGGGGCAGAAGGGTTTCACGGAGGTAGGAATTCATTGACCACAGCTGTGTCTTATCAAGCTGTTTGGAATGCAGCCACAGGAGAAAAACACTCCATGAATGCCTTGTATGATACTAGACTGAGCCTGTGTGACTTGCCCAGGGTCAAGCAAGGAGTTTACAAGGGAGTTCACAGTATGGCCCAAACCTGCCACACTTCTTTGGGTATGCCTGGAGTTTTCCACCCCCAAGCCTGGCTGGACTCTCTTCTGGAATTACCCTTTGGTGGTCTCCACAGAAGACTCTACAACCACCGTGGCAGATGGACTGAGATGGGAGAAACCACTCCCTCTAAGACTGAGACATGAAATCCCTATGTGGACAAGACTCTTTTTCTCCTTAAGGACTGAAACCTGTAATCTGGGGGGAGGAGGGCAGTGTGTGTGGGGAGAACAGCTAATCGAACTGATCATGTTTGCCTGCAGGCAGTGAACCAGGAAAACAATAGCTCTCCCTAATGTTGAGATTACAAGACTATTGTGCTCTTTCCCCCCCCTCCTTCCCAACTTTTAACATAAAAGGCCCCTCAAGTCAGCTAGCCTTTCGAGATCTCCCCAATGTAAAGGCGACTCCTCAACTGGACATCGACTGGACTTCGAAGAATTGCATCGCCTCTATGTTGGTAGATATACCTACTCTGTCTTTCCTTCCTTTCCTATAGGGTTCTTCCCTTGTGCTCCAAAAGTGCCTAAGCAGAGCCATTTGACTATCAAGTGGGTGACATGAAGTACTCCGGGTACCTGGTAGTGAGCCATACTCCTCTTCCAGGAGAAAGGAAGATCAAACAGGTGACTTTTCTTGTCTCCAGTTCACCAGACACATCACCATCCTTCAGTTTTCACAGTTTCTATTTAAAGTATCTGTGAGTTAATGCTGGCACAGTCAGTACTTACACTTGGACCTTTAGTGGAAATAATGAAAAAAGAGGATTAGGTATCTGATGATTCTGTAAAATAAATGAAGATTCATTGAGTCCTTCAAGGAAAGATATTAAGAACTCATAAGATAAAAAATAAATCATGCTTTTTAATAAAGATAATTATTTACCAAGAAAAACTGCACATCAGTTTTCTCAAAACATCAGGAAGTTATGCATATCAGCAGAGCAGAAGCAAACTGTACTGGCACCTGGGATATGTCTATGCAAAGAATGCCTGCCTGTTCTCAGACTCTCAGCCAAATTACTCTATCCAATACCTGCATTCTCCAATTTCTTAGGTGAAATACACAGTTAAACAAAGACAGATGTTCATTACACTTTTGGTACTGGTAAGGCTATGAAGAGCTCAATGCACAGTTCTATCCTCTTCCTCAAGAGTACCAAGAATGTGGCTCCTTTTTTTTCTTGTGTACAAAATGGTTTTGCAGCCCGACAACCAAAAGCATATTGGTCTCAGTATGCTTTTCTCACTTTTATTTAAGATATTCTGGACAGTAACGATATAAATCCCTTAACACATCCACATCCTGAAATGTTTTATGCAGCCAAGGAAGTAAGTACAATATCATTATTGAGGAAAATTACATATAACATTCTCCATTAATTATTTCAAAACCAATTGCCACAGTTCTGAATCTGTCTTAGTTCTGTGGATTAATCTTAATCGTGTAATACAAGATCCATTCTTCAGCCTACAATACAATCTATCAGCAGTTATGCGACCTGAGTAGTACATTTAGCATTGCAAAGTACAATGTATAATTAACTGGCTATATGCACATGCAATACACCAATGTTGACCAAATTACATACTGTGGCTTGCCCTTTAGTGCCTCATAAATATAATAAGTGAAAATAATCAACACGCCATTTTGACATGAAATTGATTTTCAAGGTATGCCATTTTCACATATAACATTGCATTCTGCATTACACTGAAATGTCTCCTCTCAATAGCTACACAGCTTGAGATTGATTTATTTTGTACCTGGAAAAGACAAACTTAGAATGAGCAATTAAGATTCTATGCCTTCAGAAAGACTCCACATCAGCAGTTGCTATTCTTGCTAGAAACAAAGATCTCTCCTCATAACCACACAGTTAAAGAAATTCACTGCTGGGGAGGGAAGGGGGCAGGTGAAAACACACATATGAAAGATGAGGTGTTTTTCTAAAACAGGTGAGGTTAAAAGCTTTTCATGTAGTGCAAGCAGATGTCAGAATAACATGATTTTCCCAAGAAGTTCCCAGCCACCGCTGGAAGAATTGTCACAGTCTGATGCACTGAATATGGCACAGCTGGTCTAGGTAAAGCAGTTTTTCCTTGTCTGCTTGTCCCTCCTACACATCACAGGCTACTTCCACCTCAGAGCTCCAGCATAATGTCACACATGATCTTTCCCCATCTCAGTTAACAAAGAGATTTGAGCATTAGAAGAAGTACTTAGAAGCAGTGCCCTTCCAAACTGGTTTCACCAGCCTGGTGATAAATTATACTGAAATAACAAATTATTGCTACAGCAAAGCAGCCAGGCTTGCCCACTCTCATATCCCTCAGCATGCACCAGTGTGGTTTGCAGCCACCTCCAAGAGCTCTGAAATTTTGTGAAAATTATTTCCAGTGCTTCAGGGAATATTAGGCCAGTGTTCAACACAGAGATCGTGCCATGTCACAGAGAGGTCCTTTAGTGGAAATACAAGCAAAGATTCAGAGACACAATCCAAAGCGTCTCTTGCTGTACTATACTCAAAAAAGAGAGAGGGGAAAATAAACACTAAGGGCTCTGTGGATTTTTTTCCCTCAAAGACAAGAGGTTAAGAACGTTAGAGTTTATACCTCCCCATTGCTACTCCTTTCTTCCTCCTTTCCAACAGAGGATCACAGGTCTGAGCAAGTGTAAGTACATCTACTTCTTCATCTACTCTGTAGTCTCAAAGGTGAGCGAGCAAAACTGCTCGCAACTACTGTGCCAAGAGTTTGCTGCAGAATAAACATGCAGAGTGATTTTTTAAGTGTTTTTTTAACTAAGTTGCACAATTTTTTTCTCTTTTCCATTTTCCCACTAATATATAAGCACAAATTGAAGGCTGCTTCATAGAAAAACATGAAAGGAAGGCATTAAGATTGACACCTATCAAGTAGCACCTCCCAGGTTTAGTACACGAAAACATCAGGTTTGCACATCAATTTTGGGTTCCTAGCATTCACAGCCCAAACTAGTTTGAGTCTCAGCTCAAACTATTGTCCTCTGGACAGTCAAGGAGATGCAGAAGAGCTGGTTCAGGAACATTCCAGCTAGTCTGGTGGCTAATCTGGGTATGTTACCCAATATATCCCTCTTTTATATGACCTTCTGCCCATTTACTCAGGGCCTGTTCATACACCAGAATACAGAAGTGATCTGTCTATTTGCCCTCTAGACATAACTACACACCCTGCAAAGGCTACAAGGGTTTGATGAGGTTACTGAGAGGTCAGAGAAATTAAATCCTACTTTTCAGCCCTTTGCATACTTGGAATGAATAAGGAAACTTTGCCTGTGATGCTCTGAACCATAACTGTGAAATTTCATAAAGCATAACCGTTTCTTAAGATCTAGCAATGGAATTTTGTATTATTGCTTTTGAAATAAAAGTCTTGTTGGTGCAAATCTTTCTATATCTATCAATGACATCAGTAAGAAAGTATTAGCATTCTGTGCAGTAGCAATTTCCATTGAATTAACCACTGACTGGGAAAATCATTGTGCTAGGAAGCAGAGAATTTTCCACAAATGCCAGCATTGTTCAAACTGAAATATTCTATAGATATTCTCTGAAATTAATGTAGTCTGCAACTTAAGATTAATACATTACTAATGGCAAGATGAACATGAAATAGAAGGAAAGTGGTTTCTGTGTTTTCCCACCCATAAAGTTGCTGTAGTGAAAGGTAGCCTTCACTATGGATATGTAACTAGCAGTCCTTTTCCATGTCAGGGACTTTCTTGTAACAGTTTTGCAATTCACTGCTAAGGGCGTTGCTAGGGTCTCCATGCAATATGGATTTCAGTGCATGTTTCAGTGTTAGTGAGGTTAAAATAACTAAAGTTAGTATTATAAGATCCCCAAGGTCACAATGACAAGTTTCCAGTAACATGAAAGAAGATGTCCATTTCTGTATGACTGTGCCCACATTCCCATCATTCCATACGACACATCAGAGGTGATATCTCTCAATACTGCTCTCTTGTTCTCAGTCACATTAACCCCTAGTCACTTTTATGTAAACTGAAGCCATCCTATTCTTTGTAGAGTGAGAAGTCTGCTCTTCTACTTTCACGTAGAGGTCAGTGATATTTCCAGCCCAGGGGTTGGGAGAATGCACCAGCACCTCTCTCTCTGGGAGAGAATTTGCCAGTATCTGATTCACAGCATGGTGGCCATTCCATCCAGCCCCCTCAGTCTCTTGAGTGCTCCCAGCACGCACATGAGTTTAACCACCGTGAGGTTCATGTTTAAAGTCTCTCTCCTCACACAGTTCCCTGAAGCTCTCTCTACCCAAAAAAAAGAAAAAGAAAAGCTTTAACTTCAGATAGGAAATCCCTGTTCCATCACTCCCAGGAAACTGCCTTCTACAATGCCTAAATGACAAGCTTTCACTACTCCCACTGCTACAAACACATGAAAGTATTTGGCTGGTTCTCAGTAGCCATCTCCATTTTCCCCAGGTTTCTTCCCAGTGTGCCCAGCCTCTCTGATCTCAGAACCACAAAGACACTGAATAACAAAGCCATCAAACAAGCTGGATGGGAAGGGATTTATGGAGGGCATCTTGTCTAGCTCCCTCAAAGTAACATCATCTTTGAAGAAAGATCCTGCATAGGGGGAAAGGAGATAGAAGAAGGAGAAAAGCTATGAAGGAAAAAAGGGTGAGGAGAGACAGGTTCAACAAATACAGAGAAAAAGCTCATTTCCATTCCTATTCCTCTAAGAAACAAAAGGTTTAAACAGAAGAGCAAGAAAATTTAAATATCACTAGACTTTTTGTTAGCTCAAATTTTGTGACAGTTACATAGAACCTCTGGCCTGAAAACCAGTCAGGCAGAACCCTTTCAATTCCCACAGCAGATGCTTTCCTTCTCTAACACACATTTAAGATTCTCAGTACCACCTCTGCATATACATGGACAGCTTGTAGAAAGCGCCACTGACTTTCCCCACTATTCCACTGTAGTTTTTTTCCCTCTGGCAAGGTGTACCTTCATGGCTGCCTCTTGCGTACCCTTTAACACGTTCACTTACAAAGGCAGCTGTGAAGCTCAAGATTTCTGTTTGCACGCTGAACTCATCACACAAAGCAGAAGAGAGCACCATATGCTCTTATTCGCACAGCAGAATGGGAAATCTAAGGTGAGAAAACCACTTAAAGTATTATGATGCCTTTTTCAACCTAGAAATGAAAGAACACACACTTCTGAGATAATATTGGCATGGCAGGTAATATAAAAGTGAATCTTCATTTAAGGCCTCCAAGGGCAGTTATGGGAAAACAAAAAGCGCAGTTATGGGTCCACAAAACTGCACCTCTCAATGGGGGTGTGCATTTAATTTTATAAGTTTGGTAAATTAGTATAATTGAAAGAAAAGCACAAATTAGGAGCACACGTGGTGATGCAATTCCCCCCCAGTCCAAGCCCCTTCTAAATTCTTCTCCCTTAGATGGGAGTGTATTTTGTTGATGAAAATGTGCCTCAAAGAGGTGTTTTTTGGCCTTGCTAGCAAGGAATAACCAAGATAGAATAGGGGCTTTGGAATATGTTTTGTCTTTCTGCCTAGGAAAAGGGCATGGAAAACAACTGGGAAAAGTAGCCACTAACACAACAGTTTACCAATATAAAGGTAAGGAATACAGAGAATATGTATTAAATTTAAAAGGTAAAAACCAAAACAGCATCATTAAACAGATACACATAATTCAGCCTTGCAGGGCTGGCTGCCATCCATGCAGAGGGCCAAAGCATGGCCTCTTCTGAATTTGAATGAATCTTTTATGAACATACTAACCACCTAATGAATTGAGAATTAGGTTAAACCTTGTGTTATTATGGGTTGCTATACTGCACTTGCACCTATAGGTGAAATCTCTACCTAAAAGTTTGTTTTCTTATTTTCTATTTCTTAAGGAAGACATCATTTTTGGTACCAGCATGTGTCTGTCAATTCAAAGCGCCTTAATAAGTCTAAGGTTTCTGGGGAAAGCATGGACAAAAAGCTCATTATACCTATTTGCAGAAGAAAAAACAAATCACCTTAACTGAACTTATTTTGTAGTGTAAGTATAAATAAAAAAACTGCCTGAGAATAAATTGCTGCAACACAATTAATATTCAGACTGAGGACTTTCTTATCAATCCATTATCTATGTCAATCATTTATTGGAGTAATTCTGAGGAAGGTGCCTTCATGCACAGCATGGCTCACTCTTAGTCAGCCAGAAATTCATTAGGACAGCTCTTTCTAGTATGCCACAAAATCCTCAGGCTTAGATAGGATCAGTAACTTACATTAACATCTTTTGATAAAATCCTGCATTAATAATGTTAATAATGATAATACTGTGGACAACAACATCTCTAGAAGTGTATTATAAATGTGGTAAAAATTCACCCTGTTGGGACATGCCACAAAAAAAAAACCAGTTTTCTTCCTTACCCTGTTGTTCTTCATGTGATCTAAGTTCATCTGGACATTTCTGCCGGTGTGAAAAGTTTGGAAAAGATTTGTAAATGTGAGGTGATTATTTTTGCACATAGAACCATTGGGTGAAACAAGAAAGTTCATTCATTTTCCCTTGAGACTTCTAAGAAGCATTTAAGTTAATAAAAATACAGTCTGGCCCAAAAACATAAACAAATACAAAAGAAAAATAAAACCAACCAAAATTAAAAAAAAATCAAAAAAAACCGAAACAAACAAAAAAAGAACCCTAAAGCCAAAAAACATAAAACACCAAAACACAAGTCTTTGGAATACCATTACCTCTTCATATTAGTTTTACTAGTTTAACTTAAAAGAAAAGAAAAGAAAAGAAAAGAAAAGAAAAGAAAAGAAAAGAAAAGAAAAGAAAAGAAAAGAAAAGAAAAGAAAAGAAAAGAAAAGAAAAGAAAAGAAAAGAAAAGAAAAGAAAAGAAAAGAAAGAGTGTGAAGTTTAAAGATTTGGGTATCCAAAGCTATTCTTTTTTAAAGGTTAATTTCTTTATATTTTTAAAAAGAAATGTAAGAAACTGTGAGATAATGGGAATGCTAGACAAAGTCTGGGTATTAAGTTATTTTCCCTTCCCCTCTTACATGAATAAATATTAGCCATCTAGTATATTCCCTGATGTCAGCACATTGCACTGTCCGTTGTTAATAACAACATACCAATTAAAATACAAAGTCAATGGGAGACAAGAATCACCCCATGATTAGATTGTGAGGGTTGCAGGATCAGCCAGGTTAATCTGGGTTTGGAGCTTTCATAGAGCTAAGTGCTGGACGAGTTCAGATGACATGTGAGATAATTAAAAAGCATTAGAAGGAGGGCTTCACATTTTTGCATTTTGCAAGAAGCCTTAATGACACCCAGGGTGTTAGAACATAGCATGTATCTTGTTGAGAGAATAAAATCTCAGTGTTACAACAAAATTGTTTGATTAGACTGTGGAGATGGGTGAAGAGAGAGAAAAGGGATTAGTATTCGTTTCGCATTTTCTGAATAGCCTAAGGGAAATATAATTAAGTTAGGTCTGTGTATATTTTTGAGACAGCATGTTCATTGCTAAAAAAAATGTCCGCATTCCCAGGCAGTTAGGCAGGAAGAATGCCTTACTGTGCTTTCACCAAAATAAATAAATTTTAAAAGACCATAGAACTGATTTCCTAAAGGAAGCTGAGAACAGTCTGAATGAATTGTGTGGTGAATAGCAGTTGTAAATGAAAAATAATGAGAAGATAGCATCCTGGATTTAAATAACTCACAGGCAATGAGTGTAGGAAATTTATTACACTGGCTGAAATGCATTGAGGTAAAACTGAGAAGTGGGACTTCTACTAGAAAATTTTGCAAAGCGCTTTGGAAATTTATTCGTATGCATTTGTATGTAGATAATTATCTTCAAATTGGCACTGAGCCCCTGCTATAGGAGTAGCTCATGCCCATGCTATTTTCTTCCCATCACAGTAAAACACCTTGATGGGCTTGACATGAGAATAATTCTGAGCATACAGAAGAGCTCTGATAACATCACAGCCTTGTGGAAAAGCAGCCAAAAAGACAAAGGTGTGAAGGCACAGGGTTAAAAATCCATGGATGCACATCCCCTGTAGATACAGCTGGGTAAACCAAAGCTGCAATTGCCTTCAGGTGCCTCCCCAGTAGCTAAAAGGGACACTTCCCTGGCCTTTCCAGATAAGCCGCAGAGACCTGAAGTCCTCCAAAGGATTTGGCTCATTTTTGCTCGAAGAAAACATCTTTGACAGAGAGACCTTCCTATGAAAAAGTGATGAAAACCTAGAGAAAACCTGTTATTTATCTGAGAGGAAGTCAGAGAAAGACGCTTAGGAAAGGAGAAAGGGTGGATGCCGGGGAAAAGTGGTTTTTATTTAAAAGCATATACGCACATGTATGTATGTATGCATGATAAAAATAAGATGACTGAGAAGGGAGGAGAATAAAACAATGATACTTATTTATTTGTGCACAGAAGTCACAAATGAGAGAAGGCAAATGAGAAAAAGAAGATGTATGTTCATAAGTCTGATCAGTATGTTTTGCCATGAATATTTTGAAAGGCATGAAATAAAAGTCTAGATCCACTTTACTGGTTTTGTTGGACAAATGTTACAAATAATGTGTTGGAAACTAGAATAAGTTCTTTTTCTGAATTTCTTCACAATTTGAAACAAATAATTGTTTTGGTTTTGCCACAATACTCTAAATATAGGTGTGAAGGCACAGGGAACTGAGCAGTTTGCTTTGTTTATTTTGCAAAAACTTATAAATAGTCACTTCTTGGTGAACATGATGATCACAACTAAAATATATGTCCCTGTAGTCCTTGATCTAAGGATGATGGTGCTCTACATTTAGCCAACTCCCCACCTTGACCAACACCTTAGTTGCTGTGGCAGTTTCTGGGATATCCTGGACAATCCACTGAATGATGTCAACTACAAATGGACAAAAATTTTGGCTACTTTTACATCACCTGTTCAAGTTAATTCTCTCCAGATTACTCTCACATTCACAAGTAAATGGAAACAAACAAATTTCTGCTGTCTCAAGAAAATTGTATTTGAGAGTGTTGTGAGTCAATGAGTTCTGGTCCAGACTTATAGGCAGGGAAGCCAGTTAGTGGGATCAAAAAAGGGCATATTTATCTCGACTAAAAACGAAATGAATGATTCCCATGTCATACAACGCTAATCCACAGACCTTCCATATGCATGTAGGCTATTTTTTTTTCTCATAGCAGCTCCAAAACTCACCTCTTCCTCTAGTTTCACCACTAGACTTCTGATTTGTATTTCAAGGTCCTATCTTTACTCCTATTCTCATCTTCAGGCTTGTCCAACATGGCATCCACCAGTGTCCCTTCTACCTAGGCCTTGTACTGCACAGATCTGCTGGGATGCCACCATGTTTCCCACCTACTGCTTCTGGGAACAGGCTGATATTCCTGGATGTAAGAGAAAAAATGTGAATTGTGTCTGGTTTCTGTCTCTGTCCAGCTATATTTCAATAGCTGGAGAATAAGAATCAGAAATGTGCATTTGTGGCTTCTTCTTGGTTTTGCTGCCAACTGCTCTCGCAGCTCATGGTATTTTGCTTCACAAATAGAACCAGTTACTTTTTACTTACTAAAACCCTTTATAAACACTGCAATTGCTAATCCTCATGTTTGTGAAAAGAAAGAAGCCATTTAAATCTCAGAAGTTAAGCCTAACCCTTCCTGAACTGTTGCGGCTTGTGGGAGGAACCATGGGGGATGCTTATCCCAATCGCACTTGTAGACAGCTGGATGCATGGTCATTGAGTGTTCGTCCTAAACAACTTGCGTTGCAAAGTTCTGCCTAGTGCTAGTGCTCTGAAATGCTTCGTGTTAGCTGATCAGAAAGCAAATTCCATTTCTAAATGCTTTGCAGTTCCCTGGAGATGACACTTGCCTTATTTTTGTCAGTCTTTCTTGTATTCCCACAGGATGAGATGAGAACAGCTTCATGGATTGCTGGGTCTTGGTAGGACTAACTCAGAGCAGACACGGTTTGCCCAAAAGAAGAGCCTGTGACATTTCCATGCCTTAACAGCAATTTGAATTACAGATTCAGACAACACAGCCCATTGTCTCTGGTCTAGATTTTTATTTGCAATGGAGTCAACTTTTTTGAATGAAGTATGCACAAAAATCTAGGAAGCAAATGGAGTAAAATGGGAGTTTGACCAAGATGTAAATTAACTTATATATCAATTCCACATTTCATAGGCTACATGTATGTTTGCCATGGCACACCAGACCTCTGAAACACACTGACAGGCTGCAATGACCAGCTCACTAAGCTGCTGCAAGTATGTAGGAGGTGCATGTGCTCCCCTCTGGTCACTTCCTGCCCCTCAGCCCATCCTGGGATCTCCTTGAAATGAGCAGTTCAGGAGGTGCAGCACATGCACTGCAGACAGCAGGTAAGACTGGCAATCATTTCACAAACAGAAATGTTGTTATTCTGACTTCTGTCTAATTTGGGAGAAAATTTGGTGTTTTGGGTTTTTTCCTAATGTCTGTGAAATCCTCTTTCCATTAAGAGAGAGCTGTAGAGTAACAGGAGAGCCAGACCAGATTTTTTGGCTCTGGTTACAGCCTCTTTTTCCCTGCAGGCAGCATAAAAATGCTAAAAGCCTTCCACATGGGTAAAGCAAAAGCTGTGATTTTGACAGGGGAAGCTCAAAGTGCTCAGCAAAACACAGAGCTTCCCTGCAGCTAATCCCTCCCACCACTCTCCACCACTGAATAAAGGCTGCTGACGTGCTTCCTGATGATGACAGATTTCTGGGCAAAGGAGAGATTGATCCCAGCATTGTGACTAGTAGGAGAAGTAAGACAGGGGCCACCATGGAGTCAGAGGTGATCTTTTCAGGGTGGCAAAAGACAAGTAATTCCATCAACACATCTACTCTTATTTCAGGCTCTCCATATTCAGCAAAGAGCATCAGCACAACCCTGTGAGGAGACACAAACTCCTTAGAAGAGCACTTCAGATGAAGACTCCTTGAAAGATTACTTCATTGTTGTTTCTCCCTCTGCTAGCACCCTGGCTGCTTCAGCACGGCTGGCTCTCGCACAGCGGTTTCCTGGGAAAGTCAGCCAGCCACACCCAGTGAGCCAACCCACAAAATCATGAGATCATAGGAACCCAAGATTCTCCAGTCTCCCCTGGCTCAACACACAGGGGACCAAATACATACCAGGTTCAGGGCCCACTCCCTGCTTCATGCAACTGCTGAGGAAGATGCCTCTCACAGTCACTCATTTTCTATCTCATGGGTGCACAAGAGTCTCCCTTGAAAGATACACAGTCCTCACCACTGACAGATATTAACAGTGTTAAAAAGGCAGGTGGAAGAGCAGAATGAACCCCTCACTCTGTGTGGTATTGCTTCACTTTGGAAGTGTCTCATCCCATGGCATTCACCTTCCTCCTCAAAACAGGCTCCAGTATGAAGTATTTGTGTTCAGATTTCACTTGAAACAATTGGTTTCAAAACACATTGGATTCTGCATTACATCTATTGTCCACTGAGGAGGAGGGGAAGACAATAAATTTAGAAATAAACCAAGAGTGACCCGGAGCACCAAAGAAAATTAAATCAGAGGGAAACCAGGGAAGGCTCATAATAAAAGCATATCCCTTTGAAGCCACCTTCACATACATACTTTTCCCTCTAGCTGCAGCCATTTTGCAGAGCTTTGTTAAAATTGCATCTCTGCAGAAAGGTTACTTAAAAGAGAGAATTGATTTTTCAGGACCGATGAAAAAAAAACCCCTAAAAACAAGAGTGGTTTTCCTGGCCATGCAGGAGTTCTTCAATTTCTTTCTAATCTGCATTCATCACAGGAATGAGAGGGATCAAACTACAACAGAGGTCTGTGATGATGGTGCTGTCAGCTGCCTTGGGAATGCTCTGTCCAGTCAACAAACTAGTTAAACCACCAAAGATACTGCTGCTGATGTCCTGCAATCCACAAGCAGGTGGCAACAGTGCCGTTTTTGAAGTGAGTAATGGGGCCACACTGAAAAAGTGCTTCAGTCAAATTTTGTATTGTTGGTTTTGGGCAGCATTTCAGCAACTTAAACAGGAGAAGGAGTGGGAGGATGAGTGGTCTCTCTGGGCAGCCTGCTGTCTGTTGGAATGAAGCAGAGCAGATGCAACCCTTGTGTGCAGCTGATCACATTTCTGACATGCGGAGATATTTGAATTGCAGATTTGTGGCTCTTCCTAATTTCTTGGGCTTTGTTGTTTGCTTGTTTTGTTGTTGTTGTTTTTTATTGAAGCATCAATTTTAAGGAGGCTTTTTTACTATTTTTTGTATCAACTATATAACAGTCATGAATGAGATGCAATTACAGAATCACAGAATCCCAGAATAATGAGGTTGGAAGAGACCTCTAAGATCATCAAGTCCAACCTATGCCTTAACACCTCAACTAGACTATAGCACTAAGTGCCATGTCCAGTCTTTTTTTAAACACATCCAGAGATGGTGATTCTACCACCTCTCTGGGAAGACAATTCCAGTATTTGATTATTCCTTCAATGAAAAATTTTTTCCTAATATCCAACCTGTACCTTCCCTGACTTAGCTTGAGACTGTGTCCTCGTGTTCTGTCACTTGCTGCCCAGTGGAAGAGACCGACCCCCACCTGTCTACAACCTCCCCTTAGGATGCAGTAGCAAGCAATAAGGTCACCTCTAAGCCTCCTCTTCTCCAGGCCAAACAACCCCAGCTCCTTCAAACGTTCCTCATAAGGCTAGTGTTCCAAGCCCCTCACCAGCCTTGTTGCCCTCCTCTGGACACACTCAAGCGTCTCAATGTCCTTCCCAAACTGAGGGGCTCAGAACTGGACACAGCACTCAAGATGCAGTCTCTCACCAGTGCTGAGTACAGGGGAAGAATGACCTCCCTGGGCCTGCTGGCCACACAATCCCTAATGCAGGCCAGGATGCCACTGGCCTTCTTGGCCACCAGGGCACACTGCTGGTTCATATTCAACCTGCTGTTGACCAGCACCCCCAGGTCTCTTTCTGCCTGGGCACTGTCCAGCCACAGTGTCCCCAGCTTGTAACGTTGTAGGGGATTTTTGTGGCCAAAATGTAGAACTAGGCACTTAGACTTATTAAACTTCATGCTGTTGGACTCTGCCCATCCATTCAACTAATCTAAGTCTCTCTGCAGAGCCCTCCTTCCTTCCAACAGATCGACACAAGCTCCCAGCTTAGCGTCATCTGCAAATTTACTAATGAAGGACTCGATACCCTCATCCATGCCGTCTATAAAAATATTAAATAGAACTGGTCCAAGTACAGAGCCCTGAGGGACACCACTGGTGAGCAGCCACCAGCTGGATGCAGCACTGTTCACCACCATTCTCTGGGCCTGGCCATCCAGCCAGTTCTGAACCCAGCAAAGAGCGCTCCTGTCCAAGCCACGGGCTGCCAGCTTCTCCAGGAGTGTGCTGTGGGAGACAGTGTCAAAAGCCTTGCTGAAGTCTAAATAGACAACATCCACAGCCTTTCCTGCATCCAGCAGGAGCGTCATCTGGTCAAAGAAGGAGACCAGGTTGGTCAGACATGACCAGACATGACCTTCATAAACCCATGCTGACTGGGTCTGATACCCTGGCCAATTATACTGGAGAAAAATGGGAATACTTCCTCTGCTTCCAAACATCAGTGAAAACTACAATTAGTTAGTTAAAGGGTAACCTGTTCCGATTTCCTTACTCTAGAAGCTTGTGTGTGGATGAATTTTATCTTGTTTCCAATTATTAAGTATTCCACTGGGTCTTGACAGCTGTGGGCTTGGCTGTCCCTAAGCTAAATGTCTTCAAGACTTCTAGGAGCAATGAGGGAATCTCAGAATAGATAAAGGGGGATGTAATTAATTGTAATTGGCTTTCTCTCAAAATAAATATTTTTATTTGTCAATCAGTTTCTCTTAGCTTGATATCTGGTTGCCAGACATCAAGGCTGGCTGCCCCAAAATGGAGTCCTGACCCCTACAATGAATCAATAAGGCTTTATCCTTAGAAAGTGGGTCCAGTCCTGCATACTACCTGATCTCTGAGAGAAAACTCAGCCAGCCAGTATGAAATAGTGGATTTTTTTTTCCTTCACAGTTAAAAAACCTCCAAGACCACTTCAAGCCCATTAGGGCCATTAGTGCTTCACTGGGAATAGGAAGGGCTGAGCTCATAGGACACATGGTTTGGCAGGATTGCAGAAACACTTGGAAAACCTTCTGCACCTCTTCTTGGAGGTGTGAAGAGAGTGACCCTGAGTGAGACACCTTGACATACTTGTGCTGCATTCACACCTTCGGGCATGGGAATGAACTTGTGAATGGAAGATATCCAAGATGATGAAAGGAATGTGGTAAGGCAATTCAGCATTTCATTCAGTGCTGTCTAGAATTGTTTGACTGCAGCAGGGTCACCAGCCTTAACTTGCCCTGGGGATTCTTTTGCTCAGAAGCCTGGGGTCAGAAAGCACCCCTGGATTTGCTGTTGACTGAGAGCATTGCTATCTGAAGAACAGAAAACTTCTGACAAGACTGATGATTTATTTCAAAACAAAAATAAAAGGGTTAAGAAAGAAGGAGAAAAAAAATATACCACCACCTACAGATCATCCGTTATGGATACAGCTGTATAACAGAAGCACCAAAACTAAACTCTAAATCTGACATTAATGTTCAAGACAACATCCATTACTGAAAATATATTTGTTGTTCTGCTAAACTGGGACACTGCATCTTTGAAAGGAAATCTCTCTTTGTTGGAATTTCTGCATTCTGCAAGAAATCTTTTTAGAATCTAGTTCATTCCAACATCCTTTGGTAAAAGATGAAGGGATCAGAGAGCAAAACCATTACAACCTCTGTAATGTTAGAACTAAATCCCTTCACCCTAAATAACAAGCTTTTTTTGACAAATAACTAAGCCTGGCTTTTTTGACTTCTGCTTCTGCAAGCTAGAATCTTGAGCTATTTTAAATCTTGTAAGCAGACGAAAGCATATTATTCTTATATTTCCCCTCTATTTATTGCCTCCAGACAATGTCTGGGATAGCACTTTACCTGCTTTCAGGCAGTTTAACCAGGCAATTACTGATTTTCCCGCAGTTCCCTGGATGAGAAGTACTCACTGCAGGCAGAAAACAAACTGGGATGAACAAAGAGGTAGAAGAAGAAAGAAAGAAGAAAAGCTGATACTTTTTCTAGGTGTTCTTAATTGTTCCAGCTGCTTCTGTGAGTCTACTTCTCTGCCACCTCATTCCCTGTGCCATTAATTTCTGTGGCAAGCTAGAGATAGGATGATACAGCAATACACTGGATATAGTTTTCACAGTTTTCACAGAGAAAAATTCTGGGCCCAAATCTGAATGAATGGATCTGCTTCATTCCTTATAGTACGTAACAGGGTTGAAACCTCTTGCAGGCACAGCTATAACAAATACCAGTCCTGACGAGTAATACCAGTATTGTGGAAGTACTGTATATACCTGCAATTACAGCTCTCTTGTATCTGTGTCTGCACCCAGTAAAGTTATTTGTTTATGGATCATGAAAAATATTGGTTCTTGCTTTTATCAAAATGAGCACTCTGAGCTGACCCAGGTAGCAGTGTCATAGCAAGCCGAGCTCAGTTATTTGCCTATGCAGAAGTTACCAGCCCAACACATCCATTTTACCTTTATGAGATTTGATTGGCTGCAACAGTGTTAATCCTGCCTTACAGGGGTGCACATGGAAATGATGCCCAGAGTTTTCATCCACTCTGGTGATTGCTGGGACTGCATTATATAACAATAGCTTTTTATTCTACTTAAGTTACCTCTGACAACCTGAAACTGCTCTGAATTGCCCAGACATGCATTTATTTACTAACAACAGAATTTCTATCCTCTTAAATACCCAAGGAATCGACATAATAAATATTCTCATATAAAATATTTATGTAAGCCTTTACAAAAATATTTAAAATTAAATTAAAGTACTGATAAAATAGTCTAATTAGTGAGTAAACATAATTTGTGAAACCTAGAATATTGCTAAATAAAGTTCAGCAGCTTAATCATAGCTTTGTTCTGGCCTTGTATATGTGTAATCTGCCCATCCCTGTATAGTGTCCTGTGAGAAGACAAAACACATAATGCAAGCCACGTTTTAGCAGGCTTCGCCTTCATATCCGATGCTGAGTTGTCAAAGCTGTCAGAAGTATACGTAAGATCATGATTTTATTTATATATGATGGGGGGGAAGGGAGTGCGGGGGGACACAAATAAATGGCATAATGAGCACAGAAACTTTGAAAGAACAGCTTGGCTTTCACACAACAGGCAATGGTACCCTTGAAAACTAAATAATTTTCTTCAGTAGTTTAATGACTGGATGTCTTTACCTTCCTGTGATGCTTGCCCCCACATGAAGTGAGAATGGCTGTCGAATCCTGTCACACAAAAATCTTCACAGGCTTAATTAACACTAGAAAGCATGTTAAGCTAAAGGGCTAAATATAAATTTAGCACAAATCACTCACACCTACTCCCTCTCAGTGTCTTTCCCACCTGCTGAATAGTCCCTTTCAGCAGAAGCTGCTTTTGAAGCTGACAAAAATCTGATAGTCAGCAAAACACAATAGTGAAGCTGCTTGTTTTCTGTAGTGTCTTTGCTACAGAAAGAACTTCAACCTTCTCTGCCCACCCCTCTTTAAGGATTTCTCAATCTCTGAAGAGAAGAAAGAAGTGCATGACCCTGCCGAATCAATGCGACTCGTGGAAGGCTGCCCCCACTTGTATCCAGTGAGTACAGAAATTATGCCAAATCAGCATCCACACTGCTCTACACAGAGTAAAATATAGGAAGGGAAACGCTGAGGTGAGTTAAGCTCCAAGCTCCTCATTCTTGCCACTTACAGTTAGTGCCACAAATTTTCTTCAACTTTTCTTTACTCTTTTGTAAATAAGTCTTTCTAATTCTACAGGATCACAGATTCTTCTGTGATCAAAAGATTTTTGAATTTAGAAAGTGTTCATTCACTTTTTTTTTTAATTAACTTTCCTTCTCTTATGAGCATTGGGAAGGTATTTGCTGGCGTCAATGAAGTGATGTCCTGATGCCTTAGGAGAATTTAGGCACAGCAGGAACCCCCAAACACCAAGGGAGCAAAGCCCATAAACAGTTGTACAGCATGGAAAACTCTTACTGAAAAATAAAGAGAAGAGCTGTGAACATCTGGCATCACAGGCAGTGCTCTGAATACTCTGCATTTATAATGCATGTATGCACAGTGGTGATTGCTTAACATCCTCCATTGCTTCCTGCCAAGTAAACACCCAAGAGCACTAGAGGGCTTTTGTTGGATCTTTCCAAGCTGGAACACTGGTTTAGGCAGCTTTTCATCCAGTAGCCCCACTGGTGGGGTCATTTTACTCTTCTTGTAAAAAGTACCTCTGGAGCCCACTTTGGGAATGGAGAGGAGCTGTTGAGGGGATGCAAAAAAACATTCCCATTTCAAGACTCTTATCCTGCTGCTAGAACAGGAGAGAGGGGTGTTGGCAGCTGTCCCAGTTGCCTTCCCCATCTCTGGCTCCCTGGTGTGTTGTTGGGTGCTCTCAGCTCATACCCAACAACATCACAGGGAAGGACACTTTGCCATCCTCAGCTAGACCAAACAAATGTGTGTTCAGGCTGGACATTAAACCCAGCTGCCTTTCAGCTGCCTCCTGTGACTGCCACACTTTCTGCCTGCAGACAAAAT
Organism: Motacilla alba alba; assembly: GCF_015832195.1. Lineage (NCBI taxonomy): Eukaryota > Metazoa > Chordata > Aves > Passeriformes > Motacillidae > Motacilla > Motacilla alba. The sequence goes on from NC_052046.1 coordinate 40,435,235, forward strand.
TATGCAAACAAGCCTGAGAGATAGCACAGCCATGATTTCTATATACATATTTTATATATACATATATAGATAGATAGATCGATAGATAGATATAGATATAGAGATATATGAAACTATGCAATACTAATATTCATTTAATTGTAATAAGCACTGTGTTATAGGGCCTGGATCCAAAAGTAGAGAGAGAAAGCAGAACAAATCCACAAACCTTGTAGAATTTTTTTTTTTATTAATTTATTTATTTGAAATGTCAACTGTCATCGAAATTTCTCATGCACTTTGCCTTCAGCCAAACCTGCTTTGTATTTGTTGTATTTTATTATATATTTTGCCATTGTTTTTCAATTCTTGACTTCAGAGGCCTGTAAATAGATCTTCAATAATAAATATTTCTTTCCTTGTCATTCATGTTGCATGAAAATTAGTACACCACCAGTCTGTTTTTCTGATGTTCCACACCTGTATAAACACTTCAAGATACTGCAAGGCAAAATCTAATACCCAGAACCTTAGCGGTATGTAGATTCTTCGCTTCCATTGATTTCTTTGAAAATAGTTCATTAATTAGGGAGATTGGTTCTTACTCTACTGATTTGAATCCAGACTAATTTTCCAGTGATTTGTGTCATTCATTTTTTAACTTTTTGGTTTGTTTGTTTTTTTAAACTATAAGATACAGCTCAGGTAGAGTTTGAATGAATGCAAGAGAATTACAAATCTTTTTCAAATTTCTCAAATGTGCCAAAGTGAACTTAGAAATGTAATTCGTGCAGGATCTCCTGTCAGCTTCCCACACAGGCCTACATTAACATAAGAACCCCTATATTCGCCTGACAGTGCTTCTGTGTTGTTACCATACTCTTTGTTGGACCTATTACAACTGGGTAATCCTAAAAAGCTGGTCAGACAGGAGTCTATTTGAAAATAAATAGTATGAAAGTTATAAATAAGATTTTTGGGGCTTATGAAGAATTGTCAGATGCCCAAATTAAAAAAAAAAGTTATGTCAATTTAAATGAGAATCATAATCCATATGCAAGAAAACACAACTGAGATGATATTAGAAATTCCATCTTAATATCAGTCTAGAAATTTTGTCAAATCCTTTGTCACAGTGTGATCCTTTCTTTTTCTAGTAAGGATCAAGGCTCCACTTTCACTGGACCTCATACAATCAGAAGCACATCTGGAGAATTTGCAGCATTGAAAAAAGAAAACCAACAGAATTCTCTTTGCTTCCTTGGAACTGCTCCTTGACATGAAACTGTATTTTGTAGTGTACTGTTGACTGCCAAATTCACCTGTAGACTTCCTCTGGGAATTGAATGAACTCTGGATCTGTCACCCTGCAGCACTGCCGCATTCTGCCACCTTCGGACAGACACCAAGACACCTGCTCAGTGAAGGCTGTTAGATAGTAACTGGCTCATAGTAATCTATAGTCATTCAGGCTCTGCCACACAGCAGCATCAAAGCCATAGTGACAATAAACCTTTTAAGCTGAAAAGTTACTTCCCCTCCAGAGCTAGTGATTATCTTTGGGAGACCTTGAGGCATGTGTATTAATTTAAAGATGTGCAGTGTCCAGGGATTTGGTAGTGAAAGATATCAATCCTAAATCACAAGTCCAAACCCTTTCACAGGGCTACTGCCAGACTTGCATCATGACCCAGTGAGTGTTTGACAAGCAGGCAGATGCACACTGATGCTCCCAATGCACAGGCCAATGCTCAAAATCTAGGAGAGAAGCGACAATGTTTAGTTTTCTTGCTGTGCAGGATGCTGCATCAGAGCAGGCAGTTGTTGCCTAAAATCTACACAGCTGTGCCCCACATCTAAAAAGAACAAAAACAAAGTAATCCAGCTTTTTTTTCCTGTTGGTTAAAAGGGTCTGTGTTATTCAGGGTAAGAATGACACTGTCTCTGTGCCAAACTATGTTCTTTGTCATGGGAGGCATGAAGATGCAGCTTCTCTGCAGGGAAAAGTACTGATGGCGATGTATTATTGAAGAAAAACATAGTGCTTTGGCTCCAATTTTTATTCCCATTATAAGGTAATGCTGTGGCAATGTTCTGTTAATACAATGCATTTTGGCAGTGTTTTGCTTCATTGTCCTTTTTAATAAAATAGAGGGTAAAACAGTAGTGATAGATCTGCTTAGTAAGTTAACTCAGGTGGCAGTCTTGTTTCTCATATCCAGACCACAGAAGAGCCCTTTTGTCTGGACCTTGCACCTGCTTGTACTTTGTGACGGCTTCTGTTCCCTGAAAGACAATCTGATCTGCATTGCAGATGATACTTTAATCCTCAGGTCCTACTGGAGCATAACATTGCAAACAGCTGGCTTGAGAGCTACAGGCCATTCAGCATGATTTGAGGCCATGAATGCATATCATCTCCTGGCTACAAGTGTGTCCACAGGTTGCTGCCCCTCTGCCACCCCTCTTCTGTGTCACTGCCTTCCTGCTCAAATGAAATTCTTAAACAGGAAAGAGACAGGTCAAAGCCACTCTGAAGAAAACTACTAGATTGCATAATAGCAGTTGATTTCCTTACCCCTTTTTCTGCCTCAAACCAAATCATAAAGTCATTTGCTGAACCTAATTAGAAAATGACTCAGTAGCTATCCCTAGTGCAAAGCTTTATTTAAAAATCAGACACACATGGGCAAAATCAGCAGCCATTTATCAATCAGCTATCCCTCCAGAAAGAGAATGTAGGGCTTTGACTGTCCTCCAAGTTTTATTATCTTGTCTCTCCTCTGGTATTGAGTTAGACCAATGAAGGTGAGGGCTGCTAATCTTTGTCACATGTCAGCCCTAGTTTGCAGCCAGGCTGCTAGTCTCCCTCGCAGCCCTGAAAGCATATAGCAAAAGATTCTCATGTTTTTTGAGAAACCTTGAATATGGATGAAATCCATCTTTTGACTACCTGGTTCTCTCATTCATGTTCAAAACACAAGAGAAGGAAAATCAACTCAGAGATTTTGCATGGCTCACTTAGCAACCAAGTAGTGAGCACAGAATCAGTTTCCATCTGGGACCAAACACCAGGTGTCGAAGGAATGTAGAGAGAAATATCCTTTCAAATTTGTGGTAGTTTTGGTTAAAAAATGTTGCAGTGTTTTCCTAAGATGAATGAGGGAAGCTTCTTTTTTACTTTAAACTTGAGTTAGATACTGACATGAGTCCCAGCAGAAACAAAATGCTATCAGATAAAGAGGTTTCTATACCAACAGGAAATTTCTGCTGGCTGCAATGGCTGGGGAGTTTGGATTAAGGTCTTTTTTTCTGAGAGTCACAGTATTTGTTCTTTATCTTGTCATTTTGGGATCACAAGTGCAGCCTCTCATTGGAGGAAAAAAGGAAAAAAGAAGCAGAGAGAACAAATATGGTTAGTAAGATGGATAGTATAGAATAAGTGAGAAACATTGTGCAAGAAAGACGTCACTCAAAGGAGCTTCTGTGAGCTCTGAGAGATACAGGTCTTCTTTACCCATCCCTGCCCCACTGCACTCCTGGTTTTGTAGTTAATTAACATCTCTACCCACTGAAATTTCAGCATTAGCAATTCACTTAATATCAAGTGAAGTGTGTGAGTGGCACTGCTGAGAGGGAAGCAATACCAGAGGTTACTCAATCGCACTGAAAGGTTATTTTAATATGCTGCTTGTTTACACTTCCTTAATTGCCTACAAATGGTTACAGCAAGTGGACACTAGCAGTAGCTTTTTGCGACACCCGGGATGAATCAAACATCCATCAGCTCTGCAAAAAAATGAGTTGCTATTTGCTGCAGAGTGACCCTTTTAGTTTACTAGATTCTTGAAGAAATCTGATACATATGCTCTAATTCAAATGCATGTCACCATTTTTGAAGATCCGTGTATCTCTTACTCTGTTGAGAAACAAGAGAATAAGCACTAAAAGAAAAGATACATTTAATTCTGTTATACCAATATATCATCATCTTTTTTAAGCATCTCTCTGAGTGGTTTCTTCCCTTTCATTATCTAAAAAGCCTATTTTAATGCATGGATCCTTTGACATTATTTCCCTTTAGGGAAAAACCTTTATTTTTCTTGGAAAAAAATAAAGGAAAAATGTTCTCTTTTTTTAAATAAAAAACCTGGTTTCCTTTTTTTTTTCTCCTGTGGTACTATGTTCAGCTATACTCTGCATCCTTAATATCCTTAATAAAACACTTATTTCTGAATTTATTATTATATTTCCTTTGATACTTCCTAAAAAGAGAAAAAAAATTGAGTCAAAGATGAATTCAGAGAAATTAATGTTAGGGAAAGGCATTTAATTAATATTTTTTTACTTTAATGATACAGACCCAGTTGAAATTCAGGTAGCAGCAGAGAATTATATCTGCCTCACATTATTGTCTTCAAGCATAACTTTTATAATTGTGATTGCTGGGAATGTAATTATTAAATCCAGAGATCTCATCACCATATCTGAATGAATGTATTAGGCTGCCAACTTTAAATATTTTTAGTTTTATAATATCCTGCAAACAAATTCAGTTTCTGTAAATAGAGCCAAAAACCTCACAAACTACTGTGAGTCATAAAACCTGAAAAGACTTATAGGATTACTTGTAGCTTAAATCTAGATTTTTCTAATTCTGACTTCAAAGGCTTTCATGGATTATAGAAAACTGTTTTTAATCAGACCACCAAATCTCACTTATTAAGGGATTTCTCCACCATCAGGATTTCTCCACCACTCAGGATTTACCCCAATTATTTTAAAATATAAGTGTTTCCTTAAAATTGGTTTTCAGTAATTTTGTAGCACCATAATTAGAATGGATCCTCAAAATACAGATTAAATACTCAATGTGGTATACTGGCTGCAAAAGATCACTCATCGTCATCTAATGCAAACTACTCATCTGAACCTTGAAAAGGGAACTCAGAGGAAAGGTTTGCACTAGCTTTCTCTGGGCATTAGCTCAGGTGAAAGATGAAATTATAAACATCTGTAGGGTGCATCAGTTTAAGAAATATCACTTTTAAACACCACCTACACCAGAACTGCAATTCTTTGGAGCTGGATTGGTAACTTTTGTTATTTGTCAAACAAGCTAAGTTTGTTACCAGCTAAAAGTTCTTCTTGGAAGATACATCTTGGCATCTTCAAGTTATTCATTCTGTAACATCAAAACTTCCAAAATGAGATGTGCTTATGTCTTCCCTCACAACAGAAAGGCTAACACAAAAGTAGCAGAATTCTCCGGGGAACAATAAAAAAGCCACAGATGAGTCATTTTGACTGGGTTTTCCTCTTTTAAGTAAAATCTAGCTATATTAATCCTGGAGAATATATATTACTCCTGGAGAAGCTGGCAGCCCGTGGCTTGGACAGGAGCGCTCTTTGCTGGGTTCAGAACTGGCTGGATGGCCAGGCCCAGAGAGTGGTGGTGAACAGTGCTGCATCCAGCTGGTGGCTGCTCACCAGTGGTGTCCCTCAGGGCTCTGTACTTGGACCAGTTCTATTTAATATTTTTATAGACGGCATGGATGAGGTCATCGAGTCCTTCATTAGTAAATTTGCAGATGACACTAAGCTGGGAGCTTGTGTCAATCTGTTGGAAGGAAGGAGGGCTCTGCAGAGAGACTTAGATCGGTTGGATGGATGGGCAGAGTCCAACAGCATGAAGTTTAATAAGTCCAAGTGCCGAGTTCTACATTTTGGCCACAAAAATCCCCTACAACGTTACAAGCTGGGGACACTGTGGCTGGACAGTGCCCAGGCAGAAAGAGACCTGGGGGTGCTGGTCAACAGCAGGTTGAATATGAACCAGCAGTGTGCCCTGGTGGCCAAGAAGGCCAGTGGCATCCTGGCCTGCATTAGGGATTGTGTGGCCAGCAGGCCCAGGGAGGTCATTCTTCCCCTGTACTCAGCACTGGTGAGAGACTGCATCTTGAGTGCTGTGTCCAGCTGTGGGCCCCTCAGTTTGGGAAGGACATTGAGACGCTTGAGTGTGTCCAGAGGAGGGCAACAAGGCTGGTGAGGGGCTTGGAACACAAGCCCTATGAGGAACGTTTGAAGGAGCTGGGGTTGTTTGGCCTGGAGAAGAGGAGGCTTAGAGGTGACCTTATTGCTCGCTACTGCATCCTAAGGGGAGGTTGTGGACAGGTGGGGGTCGGTCTCTTCCACTGGGCAGCAACTGACAGAACACGAGGACACAGTCTCAAGCTAAGTCAGGGAAGGTACAGGTTGGATATTAGGAAAAAATTTTTCACCTAAAGAATAATCAAATACTGGAATTGTCTTCCCAGAGAGGTGGTAGAATCACCATCTCTGGATGTGTTTAAAAAAAGACTGGACATGGCACTTAGTGCTATATTCTAGGTGAGGTGTTAGGGCATAGGTTGGACTTGATGATCTTAGAGGTCTCTTCCAACCTCATTATTCTGGGATTCTGTGATTCTGTGATGTTGAAACCAGCACCTCTTCCAAAGTGTCAGTTCCAAACACTGACTTTTCTGCTCCTTTTCCTAGTTTTTTCACTTCCCCATATCTTCATCCACGTAAAAGATTTTGAATCAGCTGAGGTCACTGCAAAACTGCTTCTCAGCAAAAGACAGCTGCCTGCAAATTTTTTGTTGTTCTTTATCAAATCACACATCAGTTTCATAGTGTTTCTCATTATCTGTCCCAACATAACTTGCACAGTTCAGTAGAGAGAGATCATTCTGGGTATATTTCACACCTTTGTACAGAGAGTTTTATTTTATATCCAGTAAAGAAAGTGGTGGCAGATGAATTTAAATGGCAATCCAAATAAACCTGATCAGTTTCTTTTTGGTTGTGTATGTGCTCTCCCACATCTCTTCTCCTTGTAAATAGAGAAGGAACAATGCAATCTGGTTCAGGTAACTTTAGCTAGTCACTCTGAGCTAACTCCAGATGGTATTTCTTCCACTAAAAATAGATTTATATTGGATTCAGTGCCCCACAGGAACAACAATTAATCCAAAAGAAATACTTGCTAGGAGAGGAAAGAGAAGAATACTTATTTGACAGAGGTATGATCAAGATGTCTGAGGCCAGGGCGGATAGCAAAGATCCCACAGTGGCCAATTCAGCTTCTTGTGCGGTCAAAACTCCTTTGTTTCAGTTTTGCAGCCTCTGCAGCAGAAGTGATAGTTACTCACTGGAAGTATTTTACAGGTCCACTCTGAAATTAATCAGTAACTGTAAAGTCCTTTGAAGATCAAAACAGCCATGAGAAAACGAGGGGCCAGGATGACAAACAGACCTTTTCAAATTCAGTGTTGTAGCTGAATATATACCTGCTGAACCTGGCGGCATTTTTATTTTCTGCCCCAAATCCATTTCAAGGAGCCCAAGCAATTATTATCATGTAACAGTGGCACTGAGATCAATGGCATGACAGAGCTGAATTTGGCCCATTATGTAAAATCCCAGAGAAGTCCTTTAAAACTATGCACAAATCCTAGTCTATCAATGTTATCTTGCCCTTACAGGCACAAACTGAAGTCTTAAGTTTTCTGAGCTTGTGTTTTATGATCTCTCCCTGCCTGGACTCAAAGCAGTAATTTATGCAGCCTTATTTGGCTGGGGCGTGCCAGGAGGCCTCATTGTATGTTGCCCCATCATCTAACAAGACCCCACATGTAAGAATGTTACACAACACTACACAAGAGGTGGCAAGCTGACTAGCAAGTCATCACCCAAAATGTATGGAGTGTTATGCCATCAAACAGACACTGAGGAGTTCAGCCTGCCTATTTGGCATTGTGAATGCACAGGTCTGCAATTTTCAATACTAGTAAAGACACAGCACCAGGTGAGAACTGACTTGGACTGAGTCAGTCACACCTGCAGCACTGGACATCACATTTTAAAGCCAAACGAGGAAGGCTTGACCTGAAGATAGCACCCAAAAAGCATTTTGGGATGAATCCTAGAAGCAAGGTAGAACCCTCTCTTCGTTCCTTGCTCCTGTACTTAGTGCTGCTCAGCATCCTTCCAGGAGTATTCCTCACAGCGCCAGTCACATTCATTAACTGACCAAGACTCATGCTCTAAATAACAAGCTTCCTCTTTTCCACAGCAATGCCTTTCAAACTTAATAGTACAACACACAAAACACATGCAGCTATGCCTCCCATCCCTGTTTCCCTTTCTCTCCCTTTTGATTTAACGAGGTTGAGCCCAGCACCTTTTGTCTTATGGGATCCAATCCCTGTGGATTGAAGGTCTCAGAGGAAAGAGAAAGAAAGGGATATTTTTAACTTTAGTCCTCTGGCATTGCACTTATAACGGTAATGAAATTTTTGGCTTTCAGAATAACAGGGCAGTGTTCTAATTTAGAACATTAGTCACACAGTTTAGGTGACAAAACAGTGAGCAAATTGTATTTTGAAGAAGAAATGAGGGGATTAGAGAACTGCTACCAGTGAAATAAATTCTAGCTATTATTTCCAGATATCAGATTTAACACAGGTAAGGGAGTCCTTGACCAATCATAGGTAAACTATTTTATCATTGTATCCCTGTAAAATGAAAAAGGTTTCTTGCTGCAATTAAATTCCCCATCTCAAAGCCTAACCAAACTGTGCATTACATTGGCAATGTAAGGAAACTGATCTCTGATTATCCATGACAATAATTTGGCTAATGGTTGCACTTTTAGGAGCCCTCCTGCAAACAGTTTGCCAGCTGCTGACATGCCATATGCACTGAGAAAATTAGCCTAATTGCTTTGTCTGCAGCTGACATAATTCCCAGTTAGTATATGTGGGTTTGTGGAATGCATGTGTAATTTAGACTATGAGGATAGCTGTGAGCACAAGGTATCTATTTGGCCAGGCTGACACCTGAGGCTCTTGCTCCTTCTGCAAACCCAGTCTGTTAACCTTGAGTTTGCTCTACTGCCCCAGCAAGACCCAGGCTGCATGCAATTTTAAGAGCCTGGGCCTTTGTCACACTATGGCCCATTTGGCAAAAGATCACACTGCCTCAGCAAAGGCCCCGCAACAAAAATTCTGAACAGTGTCCATTTCAGATACTATAGCAAGCCTGAAGGTGACCTTGCTTCCTTTTTCATTTACTCACTACGAATTTATTATACAAGATATTGGTATGCAGGAAACTGTTCCTATGCACTGAGGAACACAAGAGCACTATTAACATTTTTTCAAATAAAAATCTGTGTTGTAGATCTGTAACACAGGATTTAGCAAAGAAATATACAGAACAACACATACAATGTCCAATATGTATTTTCTTGGTGAACAAATAAGCAATTATTGAATACTTGAAAGCATTACAAATGCTACAAGTGACCCTACAGGACCAGTGAATTTTCTTTCAAGGGATTGCAGACTATTAATTGCGAATGGTCCCAGCCTCCCTTCAGACAGAGGATCTCTGTAAGAGGAGGTTCTGTCTTTTGACATTGTGCAAACCTTCTTCTTCTTCTGACCTCTTTATTCAGCCAGTGACTCAGCCTGATATCAGAGGGCAAACACTTACCTGATGAGATTGAAAGCTGAGGTCCAGACCTGCTGTGATAATTAAAGATCATCAAGTGTTTTTTCTAAGTGGAGGTTTGTTTCCTGGCTAAATTGCACTTCAGGTAATGGCACTCTTAAATCACCTTAAATCACCTCCCTGGCTCAAACAGAAGAGTTTCATCCCAGGCATACTTTCAGCTGGAGACAGACACCTTCACTTTCTCTTCTGCTGGGATCATCAACATATTCAGCCTTACACAATGCACAATTTCCCCTCAAAGGCTGCAGAATTTCAAGCCACTTGGCTCCAATCCCGTTTCACAGTTTGTGTATTAATTAATGAGACACTGCTACTCAGGCCAGACACTGAAGGGTTGGGGCTGGCACTGTGGTGATCCAAGGCTGCATGGTCTGTAGGAAAGTTGAGTCAGGTTCTGAATTTCAGGCAACCAGGGAGATATTTTTTTTTCTTCTTAAACGGACAGGAAATGGTGCTGTAATGACTACTTTCAACTAACTTAGAAGGCTTCAGAGACAAAGTACATGGCAGAATAAGGTCAGACGATTAGCCCTAATTTCCTGCCACTAGCTGCAAAATATTCTGGTAAGAAGGAAGGGTATGATTTAATTTCACAGTCACTCACTGGGTTGCTACAGAGGCCCCCAGTAGCAGTGTTACAAGCAGTGTGAAGGTCTAGAGAGTTATTGCCCATACTCACTTTGATAAAACACAAGATGATGTCTGTAGCAGGCTCTGCCATCAACATCAGCTGGCTGCTGTAAGACACCAGGGTGTTTAGCTCCCTATTGCTTGACACAACAGAGCTGGGGCTCTGAGGTTTTTTATGGTCTCTAGCAATAGGCACATTGCAATTGCTGTGCTACCAGACTGTCTCTGTTCATCTTAGTTTCTGACCTTTCTTTGTCTGGTATTTTTGTCTGTCTTCCTTGCCAATCTTCTCCTATGACATACTTTTTCCTCAAGAGCCCTAGGATTTTGTGCTTCTGATCCTCCTCTGCTATGACCCACATCTACTTCATTTCGTCTGTCAACATTAAAATTTCCATTAACCACACTAAATTTCTCCTGGATGTTAGCATAAGAAGCCCTTCAAAACACAAGGCAATGCATTCACTTCTACAAAGACAGGTCCAGAGAATGCCCACAGCAGTAAGCATGGTGTCCCAGTATGAATAGCAGAGAACAATTGCATTGACCTCCCTAGAGACAATGGATCCTAGTCCTCCTCTTGTGCCAGAAAGCAAGTTGACCTACTCCTGGAGCTGGTGTCCAGGACCTCTTCAGGCAGACCTTACTAGTACCTTATCTGGAATTACAGATGTGGAAATAACAGCCCTTTGTGTTGAACTTCATGACCAGCACTGGCTACATGGGATACATGGGATACATACAGGCCCTCCCAGCTGCCCCGCTGATATCCAAAAACTACAACCAGCCATTACTCTATGCCTGCTCTCAGATCTGATGATGAGTCATTCTTAGAGGGGTTTGTCAGCAAAAGGCTGAAAGTGTAGTCTCACCGCTAACTTTTAGCAGCCAAAGTGAATAGCACTTTCTAAACAATTTTGTGCCAGGTGAAATAAATCTAAGTACCTTGAAATTTCAATGTCACTTTCTTTCTTTGTTGTTGACTACTCTTACTATCCTGCCTCATGATGTCTTGACAAAAGGATTACAATATCACAGAATACACCGAGTTGAAAGGGACCCACAAGGATCATCAAATCCTCAGCAGGATCATTCTCAAGAGCCACACCAGGTGCAGAACAGCATTTTCCAAGAAAATGCAGAATTACTCCATTTGATCCTGCTCTCCACATGCCGCAGAATTACTTCATTTGCCAGTAGTCTGAAGTGCTTTGGGCCCAAAATCTCTTAAGGGAAGTCTGAGCAGTCTGCCATGGAAAACACATAGGTCATACATCAAAATAGCATGGGGGAATGTGAGACTTCAGCAGGAGAGAGCAGTACTGCTCATTTTATAAGAGCCACATCAGATCACCTCATGTAAACAAAGCCAGCAAGGGTTTTCAGAAGGCAAACATACCTGTATTCACTTCATGTGGAATGCAGGTGTTTTCCACCAAAACTATACCTGCAGGATCTTCTCTTATTTGGTGGAAGGGAACTAAACCCAAATGGTGTTCTAACTTCGAGATGCAGCATTTCTTTCATCTTGTCCCATATAACATTGCTTTCTGATTTATGTCCCATATATTAAATAATTTACAACCAAGGAACCTGCTGGGCCAGCTGACACTCATCTTTTTGCCAGGCTCATAGCACAGAATATTTGAGTTTCTTTTTTTCTTTGTATTAGTCTGAAGAGAAAAGGATTTGATTCAGTTAAAGAAGTGGTGTGGTTTCCTGCTTGAGCTTTCATTTGTTTGAGTATTTTTTGTTGTTGTTTTTTTCTTGCAATTAGGGATACACAGTTTATATTGCCTTTAATCACAGCATATGCACTCTGTAATTATTCTGTAAATACATGCATATGAATTGTTTATATGTGTGGAGGTGGGAGAGCAAGAAAGTAGAGGTAATTATGTGTATAGGGAAATGTAATGATTAATTATCTGGAGTACATAATCTTACCAAGAGCCTCGATAAAGTGCAAGCACAACTGTCTCTCCTGTGTGTTAATTACTTATGGAGAGTTTGATCCAGCTGTCTGTACTCATGGAAATTCCCATTCCAGTCTAACTGAAGGGGAGTCCATAGGCTGAACCTGTTAGTGCTTTCCTTGAGCAAACAAATCACATCCATATACATTCACCCTAAAATGTGTGAAGCCGCCGTTAGGTCATGGGGCTGGTTATGCATTAAGCCCAGTTTAATCTTTCAGCCTTGCACCAACAAGGAAGAAATGAGATGTGTTATTACTGCAGTTCATCAGATTCAGGGGAGACAGAAGAGAGCTGTACACAGTTGAAAAGATCTAACCCAGGATGTCTGAGTAAGCACAACATTTGTCATTGGTCTCTGTAACAACTAGGTACATGAAAGAAATTTGCTTTTTGCATCAATTGCAGAGGGGACTGAGCCAGATTTTCACACCCTTCATCAAGGCAGTTTTCCAAAAGAACTCCACTGACAGTGAGCTGCTTGTAGGGAAAGCCTGCTTTTTTCTTCCAGAGTTCAATGCATTAGCAAATAGTACTTTGCCAAAAAATTGCAATATGACTTAAGTTTGGAAATTTTCAAGGGAGATGCCAATGTGTTGATGAACCAGGCACCACTTCCCTCAGGACCTGGTGGCCAGTCAAGCAGTATGACTTATCATGGTGTGGAGGTGCTGCTCTGCATCAGGGAGCAGAGAAGAAGCAGACAAAGACCCCCTAAACTCCCTGACTCTAATAAGTTTGTGCCAGCCAGGCATGGCACGGTGATACAAAACTGACTTATAAGATTTCTTACCACACATACAAACTACTACAGATCTTTCATTTTTGCTTAGCTAATTTTAGCACAAGTTTTTTCTTTTCTAGTGTTGTGGAAAATTGCTCCTTAATGGGCAATTTTTGTAAAAATGGGACTGATAGCATTCTTTTTGCCCACTGAAGGAGTTGTGGGAGAAGAGTCTTAATGGTTTTCCACAATAGAGGTCTCCTCTATTTTTTCCTAATATGACTACTGTGATATCCTCAACATTTCTGCAGTACTATTAATGGTCCTGATATTTTTTTAATTATGTATTGAGTTATTGTTAATCAGATGGAGGCACAGAATTCATCAAATAACCCAAGTTTCTTTAAAAAGTTTTGCTAATTGTTAATGCTACAGCAGTAAGGAACCACTGTACCTTGGACTCACCCTTGAAGGTATGAAGAACCTCCTTTAATTTTGGAAGCCAGAACATCAACTTAACTAAAGCTATTTTGTCTTTTTTTACCTATGGGTTATTAATATCAAGTAAGTCCCTGCTGGTTATTTGAGAAGTTGGAACTCTTATGATGTCTCTTTAAACAAGCTTTTGCTTGGGCTTACACAATTAAAGCTTATACTTTGAGTTGTGCAATGCAATTCTGTGCAGTCCCAAAAAGCTGGAAAGACATTTGTATCTAGTACCTCTTTACTCTATGAGCTGATCTACCTGTGCTCTCTGGATGGGGAGAGGGAACCAGGGAAATCAGGAGACAAATCTGCAGACCATCGCCACATATTTAGCTGGTGTACTCTTCTGGGAGTGGAAGGAAGTGCTTCATGAAGCTAAATTTGTTAAATTTAGTTTGAAAGATCTCATGTTTGTAGAAGTTATTTGAATTTTCCATGTTTTGGAAGAAGTTCTGCTATCTTTCATACATAAAGCCTTAGCAATTGTACTGAGTTTGACTCCTTAAAACTTAAATCATGGCAGAGTTATTGCCTATTTTGCAAGGATTGCAGTTAGCTATTTTTTATAGAAAAATAAAGCAAAATTTAGTCTATATGTGTCTGTAACACTATCTTTTAGATAGTCTGTTTCATAGGCATTTGGGCATTTTGCATGCGGTAGTTACTGTTACATTAGCATGAGTGAGATAATGGAGCCATCAACTTTCACATCAAACCATGAACTTACAGCAATTTTTTTTTTCAATACTGCCAAGGCTGAGACAAAGTTCAGTGATTTTCATTGAGTCTGGTATCAATAGAGCTGGTTATTTTCCAGAGATGTGCCTGTTCCTGTAGCTCTTTTTGGAAGTAGGAACATGAAGAAGTTGTGCTCTGCTTGATTTCATCAAAACAGCATTTGATTGAGGACTGGACCTCACACTGTTTTGATAGGTGTCACTGCAGCTGAGACAGTCTGGCTGTGGAGGGATCAGAGCTGTGAAATTAGTTTCTGCCTATTGATTGATATTGTTCTGAATGCCACCAACACCATTAAGATAAATAAATTCTCTAACACTGTGAAAAAAGGGAACTAGCATTGCTCTCAAATTTTATCATTTTTATCATTGACTTACAGGATAGATTGTAAAAAGGGAAGAAACATTTAAAAAGAGACTACCCTCAATGTAATGAAGATCAAAGAAGTCTTAGAGTATAACTTCCTGCCTATTCTCTGCTACAAGAAAGATCTAAAATTATAGAAAGATCTGAAAAGATAGGGCAATATTGCAGTACAGCTTGACTGAGACATTGAAGTGTGCCTTTTCATTTAGAAGTTGAATGGAATTTTAAGGATTAATGTAGCTTCACATGTAATTAATCTGATACTGTTTTATAAACATTAATTCCATTAATCTCTGGACTGGAATTAACTAATGTTTGGACTTGTAATAAAAACAAAAAAATTTTATCTCAGTTTTATGGTGAGATAATTTTAAGCAGACAAAGATTATACTGTGTCCTGGTACATGAGCTGTAAGAGCACAGGTTGGAATGTTCTAAGAAGGAAACGGAGTGGTATACTCAACAAAATGGGATAATTGCAATCCAGTGAAATAAGCTCCCTGTAAAATCAGAGCTGCATTCAGTCATGCAAAGTAAGCAATGGCATCTCCATAAAAAGCACTCATACCCAAACTGATGTTAGAAAGATGAGTATCTATATCACGTTTCCTGAACCAGACTGTTGCAGTGAAGCAGCAATGCAGAAGCATGTCCTTGGTACAGCATTCAAGTTCTTACATCTGTCCTCGAGCAAGATGAGCCCCATTACAATTTTTTTCCTGCTAGGCCATTTCACTTCCTTGGAATGTTGGATGAATATCTAGAAAAAGATGTGCTGTTCATACTTGCATCTCGACAGATCTAGGTTTGCAATAACCAAAGGGAACTTTTAAAGCTTACTTTCTCATGTAGTCTGTTCATGCAAGAAATGACAAATGGGCTTGGTTGCTAAGAGGAAAAACCGAGAATGGTGAGGAAATGTGCATGCAGACAGGTCAGGCTTACTATGATGTATGGCAGGAATACTGGGACCTGTACCTCTGGAGAGGAGGCCCGTAGTGAAAGGAGAAAGAAGCCATCATGAATGGACATTTATTGACCCCAAAGTCAGAAGCAGGAGTTATGAAGGTGGTGATCTAAGCTGGGACTTCCCCTGCTCACAATAGAGCATGCTTGTATCAACTTTGCTTGTCATCACAGCTGGTGGTAAAGTGAGGCCTCTGGAGATAACAACGATGAGAAAGAGAAAGATACTGCCTCTTGAGACCCTAATTTTGGGACTCATGAAATGTTAGCACACCAATCTCTGGGGTAAAACCAATCTTTTCAGAGTTACACCACTCAATTCCACACACACCTTTTTCTCCAAGTTATGGATCACTGCTTCACGTGCAAAGGTCAAAACTAAGATTTGCCACTCTCATAATGTGACATTTTAAGCATTGTTTTCCATTTTACTGATAAGGAAAGAGAAAGATTTGGAAAATTAAGCAGAATCACAATATTTTGCTGACAAAGCTAGTCTACTTCATGCCACCTTGCAGTTGGGCCACTGTCTTTAAAAGAAGCAGAGAGCAAACACTCTACCCAGTCAGAATGGCAGCATCCTGCAGAAATCCTGCACCCCCTTTCCTCAAGTATAAACGCTTACAGAAGGTGGGGGTAACCAAGAACAGTGTCCAGCCTTATCACATCTCACAGTTCTGAGATATTTAGAAAGTGTTTCTATAAAATGCTCTTTTCCCACTGGTTTCACTGTGTTTGCACTGATAAACATTAACACACATCCTGGCCATGTGTTCAAAAGAGCAAAGTACAAGACTTTCACAATGCATTTTAATCTGCTCTATGATCGTATTGAATTATTGAAACACAATAACCTGGAGAAAAAAAAACCCCATAATATATAAAATATAGAAACATAAAATAGAATAGAAGGCAAATAAGCATTGTGTTCCATTGCTGAGTAAGTGTAACTCAATTAGAATATACATGAAATAAAATTTTCAGTTCCTAAAAGCAACTTGTTTAAATTCAGAATTGCAAGAAATCCACCAATACCCAATGCAGAGTACTTGTGAGCACTCTCATTATTGAATAAATTAAAGCTACTAACAGATCAAGGAACAAATATTGTAATACAAAAAATTATGTCAAGGAAGGGGAAGCCAGAAGCCCATTAAATAGAAATTATTAGAAGTACAGTTCCAAACTTAAGCACTGTTTAACAGAAATTTTTTCTTGTTTTGGAAAATGTATAGACATTGCAATAGGTTGCCCAGGGAGGTAATGGAGTCCCCATGCCCGGAGGTGTTCAAGAGGCATCTGGATCTGGTGCTGGTTTAGTGGTTCAGGGCTTACAGTGGCAGTGAAGGGTGAACAATTGGACTGGATAATCTTAGAGGTCTCTTCCAACCTTGATTCTGTAGTCACAGCTTACTTTGGGATCTTTGCTGTCCTTTGAATTTCTTTCATTCAGGTTTAAAGCATCCTTTGACTTTGGTGGGCTTTGAAGCTGCAGGCACTGTAATTAAATGCCTCCACTTTATAACTGGCATGACTATTAGTGAATGAAATTGTTATGTCTGCAGAGCGTGTCTGCAGTAAAACAAGTCTGGAGCAAATTTAGACTTACTACAAAGCATCTCTGCAGTTGAAAAATTCCATGGCTTTTTCTGTGATAAAAAATCACTACAGATATTCATGTTGTTATACTTTTTCAGAATGTGAGTAACTGTGATAATGACTGGACTGAGGCCTTGATCTAGTATTGCCCTCTGTTATTATTCTATTATAAAGGTATCAGCATCAGGACTCAGGAGATTTACACATTGTCAACCTGGATTCTGGAAAGCGGAAATGAAGCAGACTGGTGCAGTTGTTGGTACTTTTGATAAAGGCAGTACTTCATTATTTGAAATCTGACACTTTAGCATCAATGAAACTCTGCAGTTATGGCCTACAGCTTAGTTTGAGGAGATTCGCCCTGGACCTCTTTCCCAACAAATCCCATCTGTTTTAGCAGTATAAGTGGAGAGAAACATACTGCAGCATTTCATCTCTTGTGTTTGGTACTCTGCTCTGCAGCCAGCACCCTGCGCTAGGTAACACTTAAAGCGGAAGATGTCTGAATGAGTTTTTGAGCTGTTTATGGGGTGCTAGAGGAAAAAAAAAAACCAAAACATCTACTACAAGCTGTTGTTAAACATCTTACTGCAACCTGCTCAGATTTGTCTTGCAGTGAAAACTTAAATAACAATTGTTAATGTACTTTGTGGAGTGCCAGCCACGCTCTGTATGAATGTCATGCCTCACAGGTCCTCAGCAATGCAGCGCACTACACATGCACAGGTGGAAGGCTCTGTGAACAAAGTAAAAACACCACAGAAGCAGGAGCAGCCTTTGAGAACAAACATCTGATACAGACAAATAGGCAAAGCCATGGAAATTTCAGTTGAAATGAGGTGGGTGAGCAATCACAGGAGCTAAAACAACAAAGTAGTGGAGCAACTGATCGCTGTCCACCCCCTCTTGGCTGAGGTCTGGTTGTCATCTCTCTGCTGTCCTCCCCAGCTGGTGGTTTGCTTCCCACATGGATGAGTAATCCAGCTTCAGTGGGGTTGGAGAGGTAGCTCACCCCAGCACCTCTTCATCCTGGTAACTAGAGTAGTGCTTTGACCTGCAGGAGCAAAATGTCTAGAGCCCACTTGCTGAGAAGAAGGGTTTCATTGCATGGGGAAAAGAAGTTATGGAAGCTACATATGGAAATACATCATGGACAGGAACCTAGCACCAATCTTTAAAACCAGGCTGTATCTCAAACTTATTTTCTACCTTAGAGGAAGGATATTTGTGTGAATTAGAGTGCATCCACACTTGGATGCAGCATTCTATGTGCAACTGCCAAAATTTAGAAAATATTTAATTATTCTGTAACTCTTCGCCTTTTTTTATGTTCCTTTGCACAACAGTTGCTGCCTAAGCAAAAAGCTATTTTGGGGGTTTTTAAGTGTGCTTTGGGGGAAGCGTCTCCAAAGCAACATTCATGTGACAAAATTACTAGAACTGCCTGACAATCTTTGAATTCATGCCATTTCAATTAAAAAGGTTTAAAAAAACCATCGTTTTCACAGGAGCCTTGTTCATTGTAGCCATAAGACAAAAGACTACATCCACCATGTTAATTAAATAGGAGAGAGGGAAAAAGAGAAAGTAGAAGTTAGGAACTAATTAGCATAATATAGATAATAGGTGAAAGACCCCTGGAAATACAAGACAGGAGAAAAGTAGGTTTTACCGAGGACAGGATGAATAATAACATTTTATTCCCTGCTAAAAACACATTCTTGACCATTATCATATTTAGCCTTTTTCAAAAGTGAAATGTAAATATAGATTTTTCTATTCCTTTATGGACTTACAGGATTTTGGGGGAAAGACGAATGGGAGCTGCTAAGAGAGCTCTGTAGGAAGTGACAATTTAATAAATTTTAAAAAAAAAAAACCTTTACATGCAAAATAAACAAATCTTACTGGTCTTACATACATACATAATTCAGCAACCATGAGACTGATGTTTGACCAAGCTTCATGGTTGGTTGTCTACTCACTACATCAAGGTGTGTTGTGAGGGACTCAGTCCCGAACCTACCCACACTTTGTGTCATCAGACCAGAGAACTGCAAGCTGATGCCTTTCGGGAAGCTGTGCTTGCATCTTTAGGGTGGTTGGCACTGGTTTAAGCAACAGGTCTAACTGTGTGACTGAACAGAGACAGAGGCCCCATTCTTCACAGCTGCTATTTTTTGTGTGTCTTTTATGTGATATTTCATGCATGTTTATTCAATAGCTCATTTGGATGCTGGCCAATAATCTGCAGGTACACAGAGATTTTGATTTATTCTAAGGCAGGGCATTTGCTAGGACAGAGAGGAGTATTGCACACCATGTCGTGTTACCAATAAAATCAACACATCACTTAAATTTAATATATAGAATTAGACACACTATCATTTTTCCCTGCATCTGTTTCTTCAGCAAAGTAGGCTATAGAGCTGATCTGTCTGCTCAAAGGAGCAGAGCGCTTTGAATTGTTTTGACAATGGTTTGGTTCATTTTATTTCATCTCAGTAGGGAATAAAGTTCTCTGCAGAAGGGAAGACAGAACAGGAAATCACAGCCAGGATTATAAGCATCAGTTTATGGAGGGGAAATGATTAATTCATCTCATTTCTGTTGAACCTACTTGCTTCTGAGACGTGGAGCAGGCTCTGCATAGAAGCTGCATGGGAGACAGGCAGGAGTCATAGTCCCCAAAACCTGCATCAATTACAGCACGACCCTTGATCAAAAAATACAGGTGTCCTGAGCAGTGATTGCCATTACATTTGCAGCTGACATTTTATGAGCTATTCCTGCTTCAACTCAAGAATTAGCCTGAGAGTTAGCTGCATCCTACAGAGTAATGTGTTAATCACTAGCACTGTAACTACAATGAAGGGGACATTCACTGCCTTTAGCATACCAGTTGTCTCCACTGTGCTTCATTCATTAGGACCAGCATCCTCTGATTAGCTGCAGGGACACCCCCTGGAGTCACATTAATCCTATCAATTCAGTCAGTCTCTGCAGCTCTGCAGGATATGGCTGCTATCTGCAGGATCACAGAGATGCTCTTCTGCTTGTTTTAAGTTCAGCATGGGTCCCAAGGCAAAAGCTGCAAACACCTTCCCACATGTGCTCCACAAGAAAGGCTGGCAGAGACCTAGCAGGGCCTTCAGCCACAAGTAGCAGCTCAGCAGATGGGTGGCAGGACACAGGGGATGTCACTCAGGGGCTGGAGTGGTCACGGCACAACGCAGTGTCAGCAGCCTTCCAGCACTAAGATCACTCCTGTAGCCAGTCACCTTGGGTCTGCTCACTTGGTCCCTGAGGTGGAGAGCAGGCACACACACACCAGAGAGGACTGCAGCTGTCAGGGATGCTTGGAGTGCTTGCAATAACCACCCCAGTTGAGGGTATCCCACCAGTATCAGTCCTGTGTGAAGAGAGGTCCTGTCTTCATATCTCAAAGATGAAGATACTGGGCACTGCCCAGACACCCTCTCTGCCTGTCCTGACCTGCCCTGAGAAGTGGCTATCTGGGACTGCCTTAGCGCCTTCACAAGGTGTCTAAGTATAAGCTACTCTTTTTATCTCCACAACACTTGGGAGGCGCTCCAAAACCACTGTGATAAGTAAATAGATGTCTAAATGCCATCTGTTAAAGTAAATTAACAAGAAACAAGTAACAAGCTGGCTGGGTGGGAAAGATTTCCTTGGCAGTTTTTTGGGTTTTTTTTTTTTTTGTTTGTTTGTTTGTTTGGGGTTTTTTTGGTTTTTTGGGGTTTTTTGGTTTTTTGGGGGGTTTTTTTTGCTGCTGTTCAGCTGTGGGCAGCATGAGCTGGGACTTGTATTGATTGTTCTGCTTGTAATTTAGCATAAATGCAAATGCAGGTTGAGACCCAGCATGTTCTGTTTAGTAGAAACCAAGAAGAGAAAAGGAAATTGCTATAAATTAAATGTTCCTGTCTCTACAGGCATTGAGATGGGGATTCTGATTTATTTTAGCAGTGGCAGAGAGAGACAGTAACAACAAAACATTTATTTGAAGAAGAAAGACTGACTAGGAGCCTGCCATGAGTAGCAAAAGTTTTTTATCTCAGTAGGTAAAAGATGAGATTTCAGAATATTGTCAACAGATAACAACATAGAAAATGTTTGCAAACACATAACATGAGAGAAGCCATGCATTTTATACCAAAGGTTCATCTACTTCAGGACCCTGATTCCAGCCCGACTGCAAGCTGAATCCCAGAAAAGACTGAGCACAAGGCAAGTACAGCTAGCACTTTCCTCGAAAACTTGACCACACCCTCATTTGCAGCACTGGAATCTTTCTGAGCCTATTGCATGTACGTCTTTTATGTACCTTTGTTAGCCTGGTTTCCACACATCTGAGATCGAACATCACATGGATTCAACCACCCGCTAGCCCAGCACTTCTGATTCAAGCAATTCTTTCAAAGACAGTTCAGATTTATTTAAGTTAGAAGGGTTGTCTCCTCTCCACAAATTACTTAAACCAGTGATCTCAGCTCTCTCCATGTTTGACAGATAAGTACTTAAACAAACTCTACAGATTGCAAAATGTCATTCAGAGAGGAACTGAAAGCATTTTTTAAACTAAAATGCATGACTTCAAAATCTATTCCTACCCTTGAGAACGTATTATGTGGATGTTCAATCCTTTACATTTACTTGAACTTTTATTACAGAATTTTCTTAGCAGAAAAGAATTTTGATTTGCATTGGTTTATTACAGTTAAGTTCTTTCAGAACTGCAGAGCCATTATGAATATGGAAAAGGAATTTGATTTTACTTTAGTTTATATATCAACAATTGAATTATAAAACAAAAAGTGAAATTCTAACTCAGCAGAGTTTCACATATGAGACCAATAGTAACATTAAAACCAAGTAAAAGAAATTAATACTGGTTCAAGGTTTTGGGGGACTTTCACATTAGTACAGTATTCAAATTTATTAGATGTAATTAAGGAAAAATACTTCTCTTTCTGGGCAATTTTGGCCTGGTTTTTGTGGTCTTGTTCCAAAATCATCACACTGGTGTCATCCCTTGCATTCTGTCTCAAAAACAAGTGATCTCTAAATTAACTCAGACTGGGAAAACCAAAGCAAAGTTCACAGAGCCAAAGCCCACAGCAAGTGCAGAAATTAAAAAAAAAAAAAAAAAAAAAAAAAAAAAAAAAAAAACCAACTTCTTGTGACTCTGTATACCACTGCAGTGGCATTTTTAGTAGCAGCAGGGAAAGAAGGCCCAGCACAAAAATAACCTCGCTGTCCTTACACTTAGAAGCCAAGCTGGCACACTACTGCTCTGCTGAAAATAGGTTGGGAAAGGCAGGGGGTTCCCATATCTCTCAGAAGACAAATTGCCTTTGGAAGCATCAAAGAGTTCTTACTTGGCTGCACTTCCATCACCTTGGTGTGATGCTTTCAAAAGCTCCCTTTATTCAGAAAAGTGGATAGTAAGATGAGTGACAGCAAAGCAAGGTGACATGAGTCATGCTGTTGGTCAAACCTATATGGCTTTGGAGAAACATTGCTTGTTTCCAGAGAGAGGAGATGTGTGTTTCAGGGATGCCTGAATCACAGAGGATATTCACAACTTCCCGAGGCATGCCTGGAGCTCTGGCAGAGGCACTGCATGAAATTGCAGTGCTTTATCCAAAAGGAAAAAAAGAGATCTAAGACCTACACAAACTGCAGGCACAGTACAAAACTCCAAAGCCCATAATCCTCTCCCTGAGAGAAATGAAGCACAAGCTAAGTCCTCATAGCATATATACAGAGCCAGACACCCAGAGCCTGCCACCTGTACTTCTTAGCTGTTCCACTTCACTGCAGTCTGCACTGTTGCAGCTCTCCAATCATCATAGTATAATCAATCCTGAGCCTTTTGTAAAACCTCAGATCTAGGAGTCAGAACAGAAGAATGAGTTCCCACTTTTGGAAAAACAAAGGCTTCCAACCTCTCATGATGTTGAGAAAAAAATTAAAACCATGAACCAGGAAATGCAAAAATAACTAAAATGTATATATTTATTTTTCAGTCTCATAACTGGAGCTCCCAAGTTTTGACTACTCTATAAACTGCCACATAATTGTGTTTGTTGCATAAATTTTCCTCGGGCTCATCTGGCATAATCTTACAAATGTCCATGGCATTGATTTACTTTTTAGAAGTTTATTCTTTAGAAACAGCTAAGAAACAGGTGTAAAGACACAGGTAAAGCTATTTTCAAACTTGGAAAGATGTTTACAGTGGAAGAGTAATTTACTTGAAAAGAACCTACAGGAAAAAAATGGGAACTCTTTTTCTCCAGTCATTAGGTCAGCGGCTTAAATGTAGCTTTGATTTCCCCTCTACCCTTTGAGGAATTTCATTATGCTAGTGAGTCATATCTGTCCTCTTGAACAACTTGGGTACCACTTTTCTGTTTGCAAGGATGGGGACAGCAGCCCCCAAGGTTGCCAAGTTTCCCACTATGCTATTTACCTGAAGCCTAGTTACCAAGAGGGTATGGACTCACAATCTCAGGAGGAGAGACCTGCTAACAAAAACAAAAACAAAAATAAAAACAAAAACAAAAAACAAAAACAAACAAACAAAAAACCCCCACACAAATCATAGAAGAGTAATGAAGGAACTTGCAACTGTGATTTTTCCTGTGCCAGATTTTCTAACCCAAAGGCTGCAGAGTCCCCTGGAGTTGTTGTTGCTGGAGACAGAGCAAATATATCTATATCCACAGGGCCAGATTACTGAGCTTGGACTTGGGAGAGTTGGTCCTCACACATCACTGTAATGCTCCATGGCTGGGTTATCAATGCCAAGCCAAACCTAGTGACACAAGTGCTTCCCCTGTAAAGCTGGAACAGCCAGTCCTTAAAACATAAGGAGTGAAAATTAGCACCTTTAACACAGCAGATAAAGTCTGCTGCACTAATACAAGCAGACTTTACCTGCATTCCCAGGAGATCTGAGACATAGACTGCCCTGGACCAAAGAGATAATGAACCTTGAACAGAGCAAGCAGAGTTCTCTACTCTGCGCATTGTCCATGCATTAAGGGCAGGTTATAATAGCAGAAATACAGGGCAGAAGCAGCTCCTTCTTGAAAGTCAAAGGTCGGGATGAATGTGGGGTTTGGGGATAACCAAAACTCAGAGTCGGTTATGCAGCACTGAGAGCTTAGTAATATCTTCTCATTTTTTACTGGAACCACGGTACCCATTTGTTTGTTTAGGAGCACTGATTCTGTCTCTGTTAGGTGAAATTTGGGAATGGATCATATATTCTAAACCATTTTTTGCTTCACTTGATGACACCTGTCAGTTACTCAATAGCTGACAGCAAATGTTGTTCTATTGATTTATTTTTTCTAACACTACAAATCATGCCAGAAGATGGATGTGAGCCTCTTATACTAAAAACATTTTTTAAAACAGAAAGGAAAAAACCAACAAAAATAACCACTAAGCATAGCTCGCTTCCCCCCTTCCCTAAGGTAAATGGATAGTTGAAAAAAACCTTTTTTTTTTTCCCTTGGTTAAAGCTTGCCATCTGGTGGAATGAGACCAAATCAGCTGCTCTGCTGTGGGAGGAAAATAGGGGAAAACACCCTTTTTCTTAGGGAAACAACCGTCTGGTATTGCTATAAGACAGAAGGTGAATCAATTAGATACAGCTGACCTTGTCTGCCTGCAAAGCTAAATATGGAGCTGAAGAATGAATGTTGGCACACCACTGAATTTCGAACTTTGACAGCACAGGAGCTTTATTTAATTTGATCAGCTCACACAAGAGGTTTTAGATTGTGCTCAGCAAAGACACACTGCCATTCTCTCATAGAATTTTGAAAGCTAACATCATTTATGTTGTATACATTATGTTTTATTACTTCAAATTGAATGAAAGAAAATCTCTTGTGGCCAGATAAGTACCATCCTTTATTCTTGAATTAGCCCTTCAGGAAGATTCTTGCCAGCCAACATGTTTTCTTATGAGAAAAGGTAGGACAGAGGAAGTGCAAGAGGTGAGGGGGCAGAAGATAAAAAGGGAAGGAAAAAGAGGCGGGTGGAGGAGGGGAGGAACAGGGAGAGGAGGAAGGAAGGGGGAGAAAAAGAGAAGCAGGGCAGAAAGGGGAAGGGAAAAGGGGAGGGGAATGGAAGA
This sequence comes from Motacilla alba alba, assembly GCF_015832195.1. Taxonomy (NCBI): domain Eukaryota; kingdom Metazoa; phylum Chordata; class Aves; order Passeriformes; family Motacillidae; genus Motacilla; species Motacilla alba. Next base: position 40,460,436 of record NC_052046.1, read on the forward strand.
GATGGGGGCAGAGAGGGGGAAAGAAACCAGGTCCTTCATATGAATTGCAATTTGATAGTACTAGTGATAGTCCTAGTAACTTGAAGAAGCTGAAAAAATGTAGGTTATGGAGCTGCCAAGGAAATATGATCATCTTTCCATTGCTGTTCTTCAGCCTTTAAAAAGAGCAAATAAAATACATTTATCCAGGGATACTCTACAGCTATCTTTCCCTTAGTTTCCCTCAGAATAGGTGCAATTTATAATTAAACTGAGGTTAATATTACAAGATCTACTTTTAAAGAAAGTAGAAAAATGCTTTTGAATCTATAAGGCTTTTTCATCTCCTGTATTTGAGCATAAAACAATGATGATAACTTGAATTATCTTTTTTACCTCCTCATACTCCTGTGAAAAAAGGGAAACACCTGGTGAAGGACCTTCTATCTAGTGCTGGGGCATGAAACTTTATCTTTCTTGAAGGAAGATATTCCTCTTCTAAAGTGAGATCCTATTTCTCCTGAAGCCAAAGCCAGGAATTTCTAGCAGGATCACAAGGAAACATGGTCTGTTTTGCAGCACTGCGAGACACCAAACACCCTCCTTCCTGCCCTCTTCCTCACCCTAATCACACTTTGCAGTTATCAGCTGAAATTATACATATCTGTGTATTATTTATGGGATCAAGAGCAGACAGTCTGCTCAGTTCTTCTGCATCTCTCCCGCAGTCTCTCTTGCTCTCTATTCCTCATGATGGACAGAGGTAGATGCAGAGGGAAAGAGCAGAGACCGTGAGAAACTCCTTTTCTCCTGCCATCCTCCTTTGGTGCAACAGCCAAAAGCATACTTAAACCCTCTCAGTTGTAACAGCTGTGGAAACACAGGACAGTTTGCACTCTGCCCCCCACCTCTGGCTCAGAGAGCAGCTATGGTCATGACTTCTGCTCGTTTACATTACCCTCAAAGCCCCAGGGTCAATTACAGTGTGATACAAAAGTAAGCCACCATAGTAAATAGGTCTCTGGATCTGCTCTTCAGAGTGTGTACATGTGTGTTGTCTTAATCAACTTATTTTCATGACAAGTGCCTGTGACAAAACACTATTTTCCTTCCCTTTTCTAAATTCCTGAAAGTGCTACTCTTCAACAGAAGTCCCCAGGAACTGCAGACAAAGTCCAGAAACCCCATCTCCTACACACCCTCCAGGATGTTTAACCCCCAAAATACCTCACCACTTTTTTAATTCAGGGTTGCTGTGGGATGCTGGCCCTCAAGATTTCCAGGCACAGAAATACTACCGCCTGAAGGTAGAGGGTAAGAAGTAGGTCATCTGAGTTTATCATCTCATTATTATGCTCTGTATGACTCAGATATTTCCTTTTGATAGCAGTCAAGGCAGAGCATTAGGAAGTCTGTAGCATGGTGATTCCACTATTGCAAGCAATAAACAGATATGTCATGCTGTTGTGTGGGATTCAAACACTAAATACAGTCCTTTGTATGTAAAAGCATAATGAGAAATCATTGCACCTGGTATGAATAGCACAAACTACTGGTCTAACAACACTTCTTTTCTGTCTTGCTACCTACATGCCTAGTGGACAGAGAATCTTTTAATCTGTTGTAACTTTGGTTCTGCTGGTCTGCCCAATTTTTGTCTCTTTCTATAGGGTAGGTTAGTGGGGAGTTTAACACCACCAGCCAGTGTCAGTTTTTTGCTTTGCTAAATCCCTCACCATCCTCAGTGCCAATGATTCCAGCTGTGAACCAATCTAGATTAACTCAATGTGGGAGAATACAGAGTACCCTGGAGCTAGGAACCACAGAAAATGCTGAGCTGGAAGGGACCCACAAGGATCATCAAGTCCAGCTCCTGGCCCTGCCCAGCACCATCCCCAAGATGGTGCCCAAGCAGATGGTGCCCCAGAGTATTGTCCAAACACTCCTTGAACTCTGTCAGGCTTAGTGCTGTGACCCCCTGAGGAGCCTGTTCCAGTGCTCAAACCACCCTCTGGGTGAAGAACCTTTTCTGATAATGCAACCTAAACCTCCCCTGACACAACTTCAGGCTACTCCCTCAAGTCCTGCCACGGTAACCACAGAGCAGAGATCAGTGCCCACCCTTCCTCTTCCCCTCATAAGGAAGTTGCAACAGCAATGAGGTCTCCACTCAGTCTCCTCCAGGCTGAACAGACCAAGCGACTTCAGCTGCTCCCCACAAGGCTTCCTCTCAAGGCCCTTCACCACTGTCTTAGCCCTGCTTTGGACACTCTCTAATCGCTTAATGCTTTTTTTATATTGTGTTACCCAGAACTGCCCCCAGGACCCAAGGTGAGGCTGCCCCCATGCAGAGCAGAGCAGGACAATCATGTCTTCATTGAAGTCTTCCTACTAACACATTGCCACCAAAATGTAACATCCAAGAAAAGGAAATGGCAAATTATATTTACTACTGAAACAGCCACAAATTTATATAGCGAAATAAAATTACTCTACCATGTAACAAATCTGATAGAAGGGAGATTTACTTTTATAACTTCAAGGTAAGCTTGTCCTTCATCTGTGAGCAGAGGAGGATGTTTTAATGGTTTACAAACTAAACCTGCTGGGAAAAATGTGAGTGCTACTGGATTTTAGTTTTCTATTATTCCATTGTTGCAGAAACTTCAGGCTACATGAATAATTGGGAATTACTAGAGACAAAGAGCCAAAATTCTTTTTAAACTAATGTAAAACCACTGAATTATGAGTGGTTTCAAACTGAAACAGGCAGTAGAATGAGATACAGATTTATGAATAGCTGGCAAAAGCAGTATTGTAGCTCTCCAAAAAGACAAGCTCAATAACAATGTTAATAAAGTTCCAATATAAATGACATCTAAGTGTGATAACAGCGCCAGAGAATCACAGGATTAAAGAATGGTTGAATTTGGAAGGGACCACTGGATGCCATTTGGTCGAGCCTCCTGGTTAGGAAGAAACACCTACAGCATGTTGCCAAGGTCAGTGTCCAAAGAGCTTCAAAACTGGGTATTGTAAAAGTCTCCAAGGATGGAGGCTGCACAAACTCTTGGGGTAACCTTTGACAGTGCTTGGTCACCCCACAGTGGAAAAATGTTCAGAGAGAGCCTCCTGTGTTTCGGTTTCTGCCCACTGCCTCTATCCTGTCACTGCTACTGCTGGACAGAGCCTGGTTCCATCTCTTTTGCACCCTCCCCTCAGGTACTTACATCCATTAAAAAGATCCCTCCTTGAGACGTCTCTTCTGTAGGCTATACAGTTGCAGCTTTCTCATTGTCCCCAGTCATTGAAATTTATTTTCCCCAAATGGAAAATTCCAAATAAACTTTTCAAGGGCCTGTAACTCTTGCCCTTGAAGTTTAGTTATACAAAGCCTCAGAGTTTTGAAGTCAATGAGACACACAATTCACAGTCAGGTGACTTCTCTCAAAGTTTAGAAATTTCAAAGTCTGTCCACATCTTTAGCCACCTTACTCCTTTTAAGATTTGTATCTGGAACACTAAAAATTTTGTAATTGAAAATTAGGTAAACAAGTGTTGTCAAGCAAATGTTAAAAGGTGCTTGAATCAGCACTTAAATTGAGATAAACAGACAACATAATAATAATGAAAGAAAAACCTTTACAGTCTTATTTCCGTGACAGCTCAAAGAACATTTCACGGGTCTCTTGAGAAATCCACAGGGTGATGACTCTTCTCACAGGCACAACCAAAATTGTGTGGATCTTGTCCTTGTGTGGTTCCAAAGGCTCAACAGTCTGGCCTTGGTAGAAGTATAAAGACTCAGAGAACCAAAAAAAGGGCAAAACTCCCTTGTTTTTAAGCCTTTTGCTTTTCCAAGGCTGTCTCCATCCAGGGAAGGGCTGCACATCCTTTCCAAAGTAAGGGTCTCCTTACTTTAGAGGTTCAGAGATTTTCCACCCTCCCTTGATCCAAGAAGAGGAATTAAAGCATGATCTAACTTTGACAGGCAGAGAGGCACAGACATGCAATTGCATGCCCTGTTTGTAGCTGAGAATATGCTCAAAGGGCATTGAGGTAATACTCTTTGACCTGTGCTCCATCACTCCTACTGCTTACACAGCACACACTGTTGAGTAAAGGCTGCTCTGGGTTACATCCACTACAGGATGCTGTAGTGTACAAGATACACTCAGCACAGACAGCAGACAACATGAACTAGAAGCAGTATCACCCTTCCCATTTGAGCCTGTTGTCTGGAATAATTTCTAGGCCTGGCTTGTAGATCTGCAGACTCCAGAGCAGAACTGCTGTGACACCAAAAGTATGCCAGCTTTCACCCATGCCTCTGTTTCTAAGGCCAGATCAGCAAAGCAAAGCTAAAGCTTTTGCACTAAAACAATGAACAACAGGTCTCCAAATGTGCTTTAAAAATAAAATTACATTGCCATGACAGTTCAAAGACATCTTAACTTTTACATATATATATATATATATACAGACACATATACACACATATATGTGTGTGTGCGTTTGTGTGTGTGTGTGTGTGTATGTGTGTGTGTGATATTCTGCTATAAATTCAGGCTCTCTGAAATCACAGAGGCAAAATAAATTCTTCATGGAGTCAAACACAGTCTGAATATATTGAAGTACTTCTCCAAGTAAAAAGAGCAAGTATGCCTTTAAAATTATGCAAAAGCAAGCAGGAGGGGAAAGAGGACAAGGAAGAATGAAGGCAGCTCTCTTCAATGATATGCTAAGAAAGCACATCAGAAGAAGAAAATTGTGTCAAGCCATACAAGTAAATAAAATATTTAAAATGAAGCAAAATATTTAGGTCTAGAAGACCAGCACAGGCAAGAAAAAAAGACATAATGATTCTATAATTAATTATGTCACATGTATTTACCAAGTGATTCTTTTTCTTGTTTTGGATTTCTAAAGATTTCTTGTTGCCACTGCCTCTAGCCTACAGTGTCATTTGTAATAGTTTCTTGTTCTCATTTGATTGCCATGTGACAGAGCTTTTTCTGAACTCAGTTCAATAATTAGTCACTGCAGAGTGTGGGAGGGTTCCCCATCCCAGGCACGCATGAAAGGTGAGGAGGTAAACCTTTCATTATCTAAAACAGCAAGAGATTTCTCAGGTACAAACCCTTTTCTTGTTCCTCCCATACCCACCAGCAGGGAAAAAAGCTAATTTTTTCTCTCCTTCCTCACCTGACACACAGTGTTTCTACATATGAAACAAACACTTAGATGCATCTGTTTGATTTAGCTGTTGGGTGAAAACTTGAGCACAGCCAGAAATTCACCAGTAAGAACTGTGTCAATAGATTGGTTATCCTGAGAGTCCTCATCTTCACTTTCACTGATAAGGCCTGCCTGATGATTGTTTTCCAAAGTTGTTCACCCTGGAGGATGCAGACCGTGACTGATAGAATAGAGGCAGCCTGAGGGGGCTGAAGGAGCACAGAGGATGGCAGCATCCACAGTCAGAGGAAGTTCCCCTTTGGTCAGAGATTTGGAAGATAAACAGGGAGAGAAGGGAAGTCAGTCCATCAGCTGGCTGAGATGCAGGCATGTGTCTCCAATTAACAGGCACATTATCCAGGAGCAACAAGAACTATTTTGTGTATCTCAACCTCGTTGTTGGTTGGCACCCTCACCCTTTCCTCACCTATCCTTCATAGTGCTCACTCAGTGCCACCATGCCGTGGATGTTGATATAATGTCCAGATTGAAGGAATATGAACTGGGAGCTTTGTCTCTGAACTGTAAATCAACCCAGCAAAGCAGTGAGATAGAGCAAGAGCTGGCTTGGGTATTTTTAAAAAGAGTCTTGCTTCTCCCAGTCAAGAATGCAATGGTAAATACCTCCCATATCTGCAGGAAATAATTTCTGGTTTTAATGATAAAATTAGTTAGAAAAACTACTCTTACACAGACATTCCTGTGAGCCCAAGGGGCCAGAGAAACACAATGGACATCAGAAGAAAGTGATTCACCTGCCCTTTCCTGTTCCTCTTCTCTTAAAAAAAGGACCCCATTTTTGCATCACTGTGACCTGAAAAATATCTTGTGCTGTTTATCACAAGGTTCCAAAACTATGGCCTGTCATTTACAGTGATGATCTCAGGCAAGATGATAATAAACACGGTCTTAGCACCTTCTCTCAGTGATGTCCGCAGAAACTGTTCTATGTCCTTAGTCCTTGTGGAAGGAGACCTGTGATCTGCTGTCAGCACATCTGGCTCTTCTACTCACATATTAAGTGTCCCGTGCTGGTTAAGACCTTTTGGTAATAAAAACATATTAATGCTGATCCAGATCTCCTGGAAATCATGGTAACACTCAGAAAAACTGTGATAAAACAGCAAGATTCTTCAGCAACTAAATGGATGAAAATACCAAGAGAAGACAGTATAGCTGTGATATGAAAACTAGCACTTTACTACCCTAGGCTTATAGAATTACTATTCCTAGAGGGCATTCCTATTTGGCTGTAAAGGTAACAGACTTAAAGGTGAGTAGGGGTGGGCATCATATCCTTGCAGCTGTATAGATATAAAAATGTGAACTTTCTCCCTGCTGTGGATATTAAATTCTACTTCACTATGTCCAAGTAGACAACTCAAGGATTGAGTTGTCCAAGACCAAACTCAAGGATTTAAGAATGAAAATGCTGTGTAATGCCATAGCTACAATATTTTATAAACCCTAACTTTATTGACTCAGCTGTCAAAAATGTAAACATATTCATTTAATGGTGGAGGTAATTTGACCAATGTTCAAAATGCAAATCATCAAAATAAAATCACTCCAGTTTAGTGAAAGGCATAGGCTTACGCCATGTTAAAAATGAGAGAAACATTTCTCTGTCTAATGTTACCCTCTAGATAACATCGCTTCATGCATTGATCCCTGCCTGCACCCCAGAGCTTTCACTTCAACAGCTAACAGACTCTGCAAACACATCTGAGATTAACCCTCCAAGCAATGAGGAAATTAGGACTCCATGATGTCCCTGGAAGTTTTGCTTGAAGCTTAATTAAAGGTTAAGAAGAAAATGAAATATTTCTCCGGTATATTGGCTGTGCTTCTCCTTCCTAGGTTATTTCTATATGGTTTGAGTTCATTAATAAATTGAGGTGAATGCACTTCATCTCCAGCAACCGGTCCAAGCAGTTTTATGAGGAAATGGTTACCTAGTTTCCATAACAGGCCTCAAAACCTTTCTCTGAAATATAATAAGCATAAATGGCAATCCATCTTCCAATACCAAAAATGTTCCCAGACTAATCACAGGGACCAGTATTTGGAAGTGCATGATTGTATTTTCAGGCTCCACTTCACAATGACAAAGTTGTGAAGGAAAGGGGCAGTTATCAGACATGTACAGAAAAATAGACTGAAAATAATCAGTTCTACTTGCAGAAGTAAAATTAGGATTTGGGGGATCATTTCCACAGTGGTTAAGAAGAGTATGTGATTCAGGAAAATAGATAATATGTCTAAATTAGCTGTCTTTTCACCAAGACAATGTGATTGAGGGATGTCCCCTCCTCAGGACATTAGCCTTGGGTAGCTTTTTTTCCTACAGGGAGCAGTAGTGTCTCTGGGCACTTGCCTTGTATTACCAGTGAGGTAGGTCCCAGACACTGGATCAATCCTATGTCTGCTCAGAAAGTAAACTTAAATTGTATTACATGGACAGCAAGGCCTGCTCTCAAACATCCTTCACACACCTCAGTAAAGCCTCTTGCTAGCTTAAAATGTGACCTCAGTGTGAGCTGTAAATTTTGGTATTAAACTATGGTTTAATAGCTGTAAAGAGGGACCGGAAACAGTGGGCTGCAGGATCTGGGGAGAGTTTCCATCCCAGAACAGTAGAGATGGAGCAGGTCAGTTCTCAGGGCCAGGGAGATTTCCTCACAGACCCACAAAAGCAGGCAACTGACATTCCCCCTTCTGCATCACTGATGAAAAAGTATTAAATATAGATTATAAACCAATCCCTGGACACCCTAAGAGGGAACGGTCAACTGGATGACATGCCAACAGGTTTAACTTTCTCAGTTTTACAATGAGTTTCTTCTAAATTAGATTCGTTCAACACACACTGATTTTGAGAAATGCTAATCTTTTTATATGGGTATAATGCAGGACTGAGAAAAATGTCTAACAGAAGTATAAGAATATTAATGTCAATATATTTCTGACTATAAAAATTAGTCTATTTCATATATTATATTCCTTTTTGACTCTGCCACCCCAAAACCTTCCCCTGATTGTTTTGAGAGGCGGCTCCTTCTTACATAGCTTACTACATTTTCCCCAGCTCTTCTCTGTTTACTGAATGTTATCTGTTGCTTTTAAAAGGACCAAGGCTGATGATCACATTTTTTATTATTGCTCTGTGTCTTTAAAAGTGAGAAATTCTGTTTCTCTGTAGAGCTCTGCACAGAGCATTTGCAGCAAATTATGAAACCTAGTTTATAATTGGCTTTTCCCACAGGCTCTCTCTTGGGAAAGATTGCTGCCAGCTTTACAAGTCTGTGCTGATTTTGGATAAACCTTCACCAGTTCATGACTCCTCATAAAAATCATGTAATATGCAGAAAACTTGTACAATTTTATCAGAGCTAAGCAGGAATATTTTCCAAAAAAATTACATTGCATTTAAATATGTTACTTTCTGGAAGACAAGTATTTTTCAGAGACCTATTCATTGCAAGAAAGTCCACCTTTAGATCCTCTTGCTGCTGTCAAGTTTAGACAGTGAAAAATCTGCATACTTATAAATCAGTCTCAATAAAGGAAAATGAGCTCAGACTTCTGCCTTCCTTGTGGGCATCTTCATTTGAAATTCTCTCTGGAAATTGCATGAGTTTTCATATGAGAAGGTCCCTATAATTTGCCTAATTACCAGCCTGACAGTTTTACATGGAACTTATATGCAGAAAATGAAAGGAATGATGAGGGAAATTCATGGAAGAGTTTTTATTTCCCCAACAGAAATATCATCTCAACCTGATTTGCATGTTAACACTACACATCACCCTCCAAATCTTATTGGTGGAAATATATCCACTCTCCTCTATTCTCATGAAAACAGAAAACAAGGATTGACATTTGCTCATCTTGTTCCAGCAAAGCAGCTCCAAAAATAGTGAGTTTGGGTCAGACTAAGAGATTGCCTGTCAGAGAAAAATTCAGCCTTCTTAAATCACAGTTAAAAGAGAAACAAGATTACATTTCTACATCATTAAAAAAAAAAAATGGGACACTGGGACACTCTGGGACTTACAGGCAAACAGATAATTGCATGCCCTTTTTTTGGACATGTCTCAGTCAGAGCCTGAGACACAGAAACTATTGGGTCTTGCTAATAAGCTGTTGCCACATCCAGGTGGCCATTCCTTAACCAGATTTGTAAGAATGCCTTTCGATATGCAACCATTGTCAGTATTTGAAATTTCAAGAAGGCTGACATATTGAAAAGCTGTAGGACCTTCTGAGGCTCCTGTGCTCAAGGCTAATGAATAGCATCCTGAATAATCACAAGTTACTTGGAAAATTCTCCAGTCGCCCTCATCCTAATCTTTCCCTCTTTAAAACCCACGGTACACTCATCCACACATGAAGTGTTTGAGCACTCCCATTGAACAAGAGAGTGCAAGTGCAGAGGTCTGTACTACTGATCCCTTGATACTCATTGATAGCACATTTACAAATCTATGAACAATTGATTCAGCCACAGTATCAAGGCTAATGGGCTTTTTTCATTACCATACTTAATCTAGTAACATACGATACTTAATCTGGTAACAGACAAACATCTTGTATGACCCAGGACCAAAAATGGCACAGACTCATCTTCTTCAATAAACATTACCTATTTTATTTTAACTATATGGCTGGAAGATGCTCAGAAATTAAGAACTTAAACATCTATATTCTGGGCTAAAAAAAAAATTAATAGTATGAAGGGCCAACACATAGTTGAAATTATTTGGCATCTGAGCTTCTGTGCTGCCTTGTATGTTCTGTTTAAACTGCTGTGTAGGTCACTTCAGCACTATCATTTTTATAGGTAACCAAGACACAATGGAAGAATTTTCCTCCACATATAATACAAAGTGAAAATTTCAGCTATACAGTCAACAGTTTTCAGATTTTCTGATTTTTTGTGTGCTTAACTATAAACTTATTCAAATGCATATATTTTTATGGAGAATTTGATATGCATTCTCTCTAATATTTTACTCTTTTCTGCAACAGAAATTTACAGTCAGTTCTTTTAAACGTAGAGTGTGTATTTAATAGGAAAGGGATTACAGATACCTTCTGTTTTTTGATACGGACAGCACTAGCAACATTCAGAATCTCAAACTGAAATTTTCAAGCAAACTCAACAATAATACTTTAAGCATAATATGCTTCATTTACATTCCTTCTTGAGGGAGTTAGAAACACAAATACCATCTTAATTAATTCATAAAAGATAGATTTAGTGTTATAACTAAATGTGTTTGCAAAGTGTCACTTGAGAAAATATAGGCAAGTGTCATTACACAGAGCCATCTATTGTGCTAGAGAATAACTCAAAAACCCTGCAAGCTTGAACCATAGAAACAGCATCACATAATTGCTGTTGTTACTGCACTTACAGTGGGAGCATGGAAATTGCTGATACCAGTTTATATTCAGTACCCAAAACTGTTCCAAAGGGAGCCTAACATAGACTTAATGAATACTTTCAGAAAACTGTTTCTGTTTCATATCTAAATAAATGGGTAAAAGGAAGGTAATTTAACCAAAATCCGTACCATGACTTCAGTCTCTGAAAATAATTATACATATGTACTATTTGATTTCTTTTCCCAATAATTGATCCTAACATCATCATTTGTTTTATATGTAGATTGCCACATATTATTTGGTCACATCCAGAGTACAAAGTGAGAAATTTTGCTATGATGAGTTGAAGTAAAGCAGATACCATGTAAATAATATGCTGAGAAACACAAAGAAGCAAGTTATCAGGCTACAAAAGCTAGGTCGTACAAAGCACCAATGTTTCTTTAGTTCTAGTCAAGTTCTGACCACCCTACAATAAGAAATGCATAACCATCAGTGTATCCAGCCATTTTATAGGCATAGCCTACTGTGATTATTTGCAATTTTTTAATTTCACTCTTCTCTTCAAAGTTTTCCTTTACTTTAAAGATCAACCAGTTTCACTGGATATTAATAAAACTGGTATTTTTTGCTAAACGGAAGCCTGGAACTTTTCCTGTTCCCCATCTCTGCTCAGAAATCTTGAGAAAGTGGCACATATCAAGAACAGCAATGTTCATTTAGATTGGGATGTTCAAATCCCAAGTGAACCTTCACAAACAAGACTCAGGTGAGCCTTCATAAATAAACCTTTTTTCTACATATGCTCAGCACACAAGTGCTGTTCATTAAAATTTACCTATATTCAATAATTTCTGTTTGGTATTCATTATTGTGCAGCATTCCCTGGAAAAAGGCCTGGAGTCTGCAGAATCTCACCAAACATCTACTCCAACATATTTCTGGCACTAGAAAATGCTTTTCCAAGTTTACACACTGAATACCTAGTTAAATTCAAAGCACTAAAATTTCAGCTTTCTGAAGAAATTAGTGTTTCACAGGACAAAGAAAGGCTTGTTCAGTGATACAAATTAGCTGATGGGAACTAGGCATCTTCAGGCAAGTATAACGTCCTCTTACAGGAATTTCAATTTCAGGCTCCTACAAGAAATAAAGCTGGCAGGTCCTGTAGCCATTGTTATTAGGAAAAGGCTTATGTGGTCACAGAAGACTTCTCAACTAAGCAGAAACACATCTGATGAAGACAGGAAGATGATAGAATTGTTGAATCACAGAAGAGTTTGAGTTGGAAGGAACTTTTAAAGGTAATTTTGTCCAAAACCCTTGCAGTGAGCAGGGATATCTTCAGCTTGATCATGTTGCTCAGAGCCCTGTCCAACCTGTCTTTGAATGTGTTCAGGAATGAGTCTAGTACCTCTCTGGGAAAGCAGCTCCAGTGCTTTACCACACTCACATCAAAAAAATTAGTTTAAATTAATATAAACTTACTACTCCTTGTTCTATCATACAGGCCAAAAAGTCTGTCTCCATCTTTCCTGTAAGCTGTTTTTGAAAGGCAGAAATAAGATCTCCCCAGAGCCTTCTCTTCCTCCTCCAACATGCTCTCTGAGGCAGGGAAGAGCACACCCCAGAGGCATCAGTTTGCTCTTTCTATACTGCCTGCACAGATCTGATAAGTCTTATCTTTTGAATGTGCCCAGGAAAAAATGGAGCTCCTGTTGCAGCACAATGACATTTTAATGAGCTGGTTTAAAGTCGTTTTTATTATAAACGCATGGGAGGATAAAGCTCTCGGCTTTATCATAAATCCACGCAGTTCAAGGGGAAAAAGGTGACTCTCCCACCAGTGCCTATGTACATCATACTGAGCCTCACCCTCTGATCTGCCTGCGAAGTGAATTGCGCTGGTGCTGCCATTAGAGGAAACCTTGCTAGCAAGTCCTGCCGCAGCAGGATCAAGTGCCTGTTATGGATCTCCTACCAGGCAGGAATTAATCATTCAAGCACAACAACCTGCAACAGACTTTTAAATGGGTGAGGGAAAAGCTGCTTCACTAAACTACTAAATTGCACAGAAAAGAAGAACGACCTAATAATTGGTTGTAACTAATTAAGTAACCTGAACAGAGAGGCTACTAATGATAGTCGGTTGCTAAACAGCTACAACTGTTAATTGTAAAAGTTTCTGGAGACTTTTGACATGATCTCTGGCAGGCTATATGGAAAGGCACGTGTATGAATAAATTAATTGAAGCTTTACCATGTCCAGAAAGAAAATGGATAGGAAAAATGCAGTGCAGCTTAAAAATGAAAAGGTGATTATCAGAACTAAATTAATCCTTCTAAAATGTACAAAGCCAGACAAAAGACTTGATCAGCAGAAATGAGACAAAATGGGAGCAAGTGTTAAAGTACTTAAGAATGTTCCTTTTAGTAAAAGGTGCCTTAAGAATGATAAGTGAATCACCTTCAGTTACCAAGTATGGTCCCCTACAGCAATCTCCAATAGCAAAACAGTGGTTCAAGCTCTATAAACCTACCAACAATTCACAGGGGGGAAAAAAGACATAATATTGAAACTAATTTTTTTAACAGCCAAATTCTGTTTGAAATCAAAGAAAAACAAAATTAAAAACTAGCTAGAATAATAACTTACTACAATAATTCATATATAATGAAAAACTAGATATAATAATAACTCATATCTCTGTCTGTTTTCTCCTGGCTGTCTTTCTGCCCTCATTAGACATGCTACCCACATGCATCTAAATCTGATTTCTGATACAGCAATAGCAAGAGATTTAATGCAATGGACATGGGCCATGGCCCAGTTGTCAGTCGGACTAAATCTTTTTACAGCAAGTGCTATAGTACACAAATACCCTTAGGTCTGGTCACCTTTAAAAAGAGTCAAATTCTTGTCTGCTTTTAATATTTCATACGCTCATTATTTGATACATCACCAGGTTTTTTCATACAGATTTTTTACCTCTCAGATATTCTGGAAATGCGCCAATTTCTCTATGATCTTGCTGCTTTTATAAATTGTGTTTTCTAAAAAAATTTTATACAGTTGACTCTGTGACTCCATTATTGAGCTCAGATAGTTACATTCTTCTAATTTGGCTTATCTAGTAGTCTCAATATCAATCTAAACATCAAACCAAGTTAAAACTTAATTACAACTCAGGTTCAAAACATGTCATTGCAACTTTCAACATAGAAGAAATTATAGCCTATATTTCATAGTATATAGTCTAATCTGTCACATGATTAGACATGATAATAGAGAAAAATCCATGCAGGACACAGGATTGCAGTCCTTATTAGCCAGGGAAAAAAGGTACGACATGTAATTGGCCAGACGTAGCCTCTTGACATTCCCTTGAAGGACAGAATTATCTCACTTGAAGGAGTCTAAAGCCAAAAACCAAAGATGGGAGTATGTTATTTTTGTTTCATCCCTTTCTTGCTACTTGTCGTAGCTGAACATGGTTCACATTGTACCTGATATATTGGTTGGATATTTACACTAACATTAGGGTCCCAAAGCAGTTGATGGTTCTGAATTGCTCAGAAACCTAACAGTTCACGTTTCAACTAACACCCTAACTTCAAATAACCATTATTTTGAACTTCTGCCAAAATCTGTAAAGTTTTACTATCAGACAGCCACTGAATCTCCCATTACTTCCTTGTCTCCTAAAGCACATGATATTTTAGTGTTCCCATTACATGTAAATGTAGGATCAAGTGTTATCTTCTCTGAGGTAGTACCACTCTGGCAAAGTTACAGGTGCTATCTCTCTTCCTGTAATTAGGAATAATAGCCTCAACTCTTTAAAGGTTTGCATGGTTTTCATAGATCCTTTTATGCAATTTGTGGATGGCTAAAGTTTCTCCTCTCAGGTAAAGAGTTTGTATTCTCCATCATTCAGGAAGAATTTCTTCACTAAAATTGTGGTCAGGCATTGGAATGTACTGCCCAGTAAGGTGGTGGAACTCCTGGAGGAGTTTGAGGAATGACTGGGCATGACACTATGTGCTATGGTCTAGATTACATGGGGGGTTTGGCCAAAGGTTGGACTCAATGACCTTGACAGTCTTTTCCAACAATAATGATTCCATAAATCTATGATTTGAAGAAGTAAGGGGTCATGACATGAGATGAGTATTTGATATAATGCAAATTTATCTGCAGTAGACATGCAGACTGTCTACTGCTATCCAGAGGGTTGTCCTGAGGATCAGAATTCACAGATTGTTCTTCCAAGCAAATAACATTAACTTGTTTCCATGTAGTGTAAAGACAATACAGCTCTGGTCTTAACACTGACAGATAAAGTAACTTTTCCTTCATGAAAGCATGTTTTATATGCTTACGATTATTAAGTGGTGTTTTATGTAAGATATCTGAGAATATCTTCATTAGACCATCTCAGCTTTTATTAGAATATCATCTATGTATGGAGGTCATCCTGACCAGAAGCTAGAAATTATCTTAGAATGAGACATGGTGATTTTTTTTTTTTAATTACAATTGTTACAGGCTACAATAGTTTTATTTGCATATCTGACTCTGGAGCTGATTTGTCACATTGAAGCTGATCCCATACCCTATATAGTAGCTTTCAGTCAATGTAATTGAACTGGCCTCCTGGTTTTTGACCAAGTAAATAACAGCATGACAGTGTAGAATCCAAAATCTGTGCAAGGATACTGAGAAAATGCCATGTTGCTGTAGAAAACTGGGTTTGCTCCAAATCTATTTGCTCTGGAATAATCTTGTTTGTATCAAAAAGAGTCAGAAGTAATTTGCAACACTGAATGTGGAATTAAATACTCTTTCTCTCTGAGCCTTGATGATGCCATTTGAACTAGCAGGTGCAACATTTGGGATGGGTCCTTTAGAACTCCTATCCAACACAGCGATTAGGAATTGCTAGTGAGACAGAAGAGCTGGATTATTTGGCATGGACAAGGCCTTGTGCTGATGCCTGTAAACTCACAGGACTTCTTGCAGCTAAGCAGAGCTGGCAGGTTACTGCGCCACCTGGCACATCAGGCTACCTCAAAAAGCACAGCCTAAACAGCAGAAAGGTGAGGGATGAAAAACCCACACCAACCTAACCTTTGACTTCCAGCACCTCCACACCACCCTCAGCAAAACCCCTGAGGACAGACAGTACCACCCACTGTGCACCAGCAAGTCTATTCTGCAAATCATCTAAACATAGGCAACAATACAATAAATTGCCCTGTGAGCAGCCCAGGAACTTATTTCCAGCAGATTTGATTGTTGTAGCTGACTGAGTTTTAGCTGAAATATACAGAGAACATGCTCTGAATGAATCACACTCTGCCATGCTTCATTAGGCACCTCTAGCATGGACAAGCCATAACTGAGCAATTAGGCCCAAGCAGCTGGGGCAATTGCCCCACACCTATATCTGATGTATTTGTCTTGGCCTATAGCAATGCCTGCCTTTAAATACCATTTTTTTCTTTTCACAAGGTGATCAATGATGTGTTCTCATTTACTAAAGTAGCTTACTATTATTATAATTATAGGAATCTTGTGTCTTTGGCTGCACCTACACCTGTAACCTAAAGAGGAACAGAGTATAAGATTAAAGGATGGCACATGTACATTGATACTGTTCAACTATTATCTGGCACTTTTTTTTTATGGTGGCAAAGTTTGAGCATCATTTTGGGAAGAAGCAATTTCAAAACATGGTAAAGGGACAAAGAAAAGAGAGTTTAACTATGTGAACATGAGTTTCAGCCTGGTTAAATTATAATTTAAAATAATTATCCCTTCAAATTAAACAAAAACTCTCAAGAGGTTGAACTCACACAGACTCTCACAAGTTCATCCAGCAACATAAGCATTAAATACCTGACATTTAAAAACAGATCAAAATACTAGAAACTCTTCTTGGCAATCCCCTATTAAGGTGCTTATTGCAATAAAAACAATCCAAGTTCTCAGTGTTTCAGGCAGCCATTACACACTATTCCCAGATTTACAGATCAAAATTAGCTTCAATACCCAAATGAAAAATTGAAGAAAACAATTTTTTCTTCTACAATTTATTTTATTTGTAGTACATTACCAGGTCCTTACTATCTTCATTTCATGAATGGAAAATGTAAGGAAAGAGAAATGTCATCCCAGAATTATCCAGTAAATGAGATAACTGGATTTAGGGTATGCTTCCATTCTCTAGATGTTTACTTTCTCTTCCTTTGACTTTTCTAGGAGCTGGTAACTTTTTACTTCCATGACTACTAATTCCCTTTTTTGTGAGTGTAACTTCCTGCCACTCCAGCAACCAGTGCTGTTGAACAGGAAATTGCTTTTCCTGATTTTTAGCTCCAAGTTTTTCATGTCTTCCTAAGCTCTGGGAAAGTCTTAGTTCATGCATTTTCCAGTTACATAAGCCAATGTAACGCAGTATTCCTCTCTTAACAAACCTCTCTTCTGGCCTTAGCTCAGCACTGCTACCAGCCTAACAGAAAGCCTAGTTAACGCCAGAATGTGCAGATACCAGCACTGAAGATAGGGCTAGACAAAACACCAACACCCGTGATGATCCTTGGCACAGGACCCAGACACTGGGACTGAACCCAGATTTGCTGAAGGCCCCAGAAAATGTCAGTCATATTGTCAAGAATGCAGCCCAGACTACAGTCTGCAGTCTTAACCTCAGGGATATCTGTTGTTCAGTGGTGAAAGATGAGAATAACCTCTTATCACTCAAGAACCTTTGCAGAGTTTTTCTCAGTACACTTCTGTGAAAAGAAGTGTTGTGAGTGTTAGACATCTGAGAGAGCTTGATCTATTCCTTCTGCAGCCAAGTAGAAACACTTTGGCTGACATTAGAAAGTTCATTTTTAAAACAACTGACCAGAGGCACAGTAGCAGCATCAAGTAAAGCTGTAATAGTTGGAAGGCCAGACAAATGTGAGCAAATTTTTGCAAGACTTTTGCTTCATTCTCATCCTTTTTCTTTTTGAGTCATACTTCCCAGCTGTCTTGATGACACCCAGCAGAGTGGTAGAATGGGTTTTAGCAGCACGGAACAAAGAGTAAGAAAGTCGATACTGACCTTGTAAAGATTCACAGTTGCAGCCTCTGAGCATATAATTGTACTTGCCAGCAATATCTGTCTGGTTCATAATCTTGAAAAGTCCATTTTCAGATATTTTCTAGGTCTGTCTTAAAAGGTACTTAATAATTGTATGAGGTATTACCTTCCAGAACATGATGCAGAGCAACCTCATCATTGATTTCTCCACCCCTGTTCCTTTCTGTTCAAACAACTGTACAGATAAAAGTAGTTTAAACTTTTCTCGCCAGCTGACCTGAGTAGCAGTTAACTTTACTTTCCATACCTAGTAGCGCAGGGCACCTTTTGCTTCTTTATTTCTTTACCTTATATTTCAATATACTGTTACCCATCCTGTCCTGTGATGAGCCACACTCCTCAGCCCTTGTTTACTTCATCAGAGAGCACTTGCTTCAGATTCTGGAAATGAACTAGCATACAAAAAAAGTCAATAAAAGTTTTGGCAGTCATCTTCCTAAGGGCCTCAAATGATGTTTTGCCTAGGTTCTTGACCTCAGCAATCATTAGCAATTATGTTTGAAAGATGTACCCAACACTAAAATCTTACATAAGCAGCAGTTATATATAAGCTTGTCAAGACTGATGGCAAAAAAATTAAAGGAGGCATGAAGAGTAGGTGACACTCCGTATGTGACTACCAGAAGGAACATGGATCTCTCCCAGAACAGCACTTCCAACAGCACAATCAAGGGAAGTGCCATTTTTGTCACTGCCACCAACCCAGTGCTCCTGATGAGCCGGCAATCAGCATACCTTCAAGGTGCGTAGAAACCTGTGGAACATCACAGATACCTATCTTTTTTGTTGGTCTAGCTAGAACAGACACCTCAAACATAATATTTCACACTAGGAGAAATAGACAGTGAGCAGCAATTTGATTTAAGATTTATGAAGGATAACATAAACATGAGCCTGAACCAAAGGACTGTTTCTTAATTACTCATGATTTGTAAAGGATATAAAAGCAATATGCAAAAGTAAGCTTGATGTGTCCTATCAAAAGCAACCACAAAAATCTGATGAGGATTTGACAGCAAGTGCTCCTTGCCCTTGCTGTCCAGACCACATGGACTAACATATTTGGAACTTCATGAGTTTGTGAGTGTTGGAGAGTGAAATTATAAAATCGATTTGCTTAAAGACTGTGTAAAAAAGTATCATAATCCCCTTTGAAAAGATATTGCATTGAACTTAGTTCATTTCCCTGCAAGTGAAAGTAAGCCTGTGATCCTTCTACAACTGAGTTTGAAAATCCAGTGCAGGAAGGCTGGAGCAAATGGTTCTGCAGCCACACAGAGCCTTATAAACAGAGAAGAGCTCCTTATACACAGAGAAGAATAGTGTTGACTTTTCTCCATCCTTGTGGGGTTCAGTGCCAAAGGAGCTGAGCTAAAGAACAGGTCCTGAGGGTGGCTATTCACAAGTTTTCTCTGCAGCCAACTCTTAAATTTCAGGAAGGCATCCCAGCTCCTTTAATCTGCTCTGTCACTTAAGGAAAAATATTGGAACACAAAAATTGTGGTCTAAATTCTCTTTGGTAATCTTGGCAGTTTGGTAAACCTGGCAACAATCACAACAGAAAATCCCCTGCGTTATCCAGTTTTGACACTGCCAGCCTGGAGGGACTTTTGTCAATGAGAGTAATGAATCTGAGATTAATTGACATACAGGTACAGCTAAACTGATTCTGGGGATGCATACTGCCAGGGACAGTTCCATTAACTTTTGCACTGAAATGAATTTAGAATGTGCACGTTTAGTGTGTAGGCTGCAATTATTCTGCATGTGTCATTGTGCATAGTTAAATAATGATGTTCGGCAATCAGAAAGATTTTTTTTCCTCCAAGCTATCTCCTAGGAGTATCTTTATACTGACTATAGTGGACTACTCTAGATAGGGTAGAACTAGTCTGGGTAAAATACTCCTCATTTCTGGTTTTTTTTCACTCAGGTTGCAACTAAAATGCCTCACAAATATCCGTGCAACCTGAGGTAATAATCTTACTCAATGTCAGTAATTTCATAAAAGCAAGCCTCTGCTGTTGCCCTTATCATTTATGTTGTGGAAGAAAGGCTAGAAGAGGCTATATTTAGCTGTTTTTTGCATAAAACCATCAGTTCCAGAAATATAAAGTGACAGATGAGTCTTTGGTTTCTGCAACTGACATCTGTGTACCCTCTGGAGCTTTCAAAGACAGTATTCTTTGTGTAGTTTAGTTCTAGCTTGTTTCTGTCTGCACTGGATTACCATGGTCATGTTTGGAGACTGACACTATGAGACCATGACTTATCAATTTTGGCCTCTCTGCACTGCAGCTATCACTTGAAATAGACAAACAACCCCCAAAAGTCACCTCAGGATATGTAATAGTAATGTAAGGAGCAAAAAATGCCACAAGCCAGGCTTGAAGATGCTACTTCTTTAGTAGAGCTTCAGAGGAAGTCTAGATCAAAAGAAAAATATAACATTAAAAAAAAGAGCTAATAAAAATGTGTTTGTTTGATAATCAATCCTTGAAGCTTTCCAGATATTTTACAGAATAGAAGTCCACACCTCCATCTGTATCAGATAAGTGTGCTCTTTATCTATTCTCACCACCTCTATCCTATAGACAGACCTTAAGCTTAAGAGAATCTCCAATCTCCTTGAGAACTCACTGGTTTTACAGGAAAGGCAGGCATGAAAACAAAAGTGAAGTTTCCTGTGATCTATGTTTTTCCTTTGTAGGTTGTTGCCCAAGCTTTTGAGCATTCTTAAGTTCTTGTATGGCCTGAGGTCCCTTCTCACCAGCCTCTCAGAGGGTGCTGGGCTCCCCCTCTGTCTTGGTCCAGTGGTGCTTTGCAGAATATTTACTTGCCGACAGGTCAGCCAGGGCTGGCCCTAGCTCTGGCCAGGCTTTCCCTCTTGGACACAGCCTGTGACTCAGGCTACACATCCTCCAACCACTCCTCCATCTATCCCTGCATGTGCTTTCCTGGGCTGCCACCCAGATCTCACTACAAAATAACCAGCCGTATGCTTCCAATCCCTGGCAGAAGCAGGCACCAGGCAGGGAGGGAGCTATGGCTGCACACAGTAACTCAACAGCCCCTTAGAGCAGAGGGTTGTTCATTACCACTACTTGCTCAGAAAGAAATATAAGTTCCTGAGATAAAGAAGGTGAGATTTTTCTTCCTGAGATGCAATTCCTTTGTTAAGAGATTTTATGGTGATGTGTAACCTGTTATTAGGGGCTGTGTCTTAGCCCTGTGCAGCAGAAGGTAAATACCTTTCTAGGCTTGTACATCTCTGTGCTTTGTGTGCCTCTATGAGAAGACAATCTGTTGAAGCCAGCTTCCCTTGGACAGTTTTGTGTTACAGTTCAGCACCACAAGAACACCGCAACAATCTCTCATGTAGCTTGCTTGTCACAAAGTCCCTTTTTTCCAGCCACAAAAAACCTCAAATCCTCCTATTGGCAGGGTTGGCTTCCTCAGCTCAGACCAAAGGGACTCTGGTTTCAGGTTCATTCAACTCTCCAGTGATGTCTTCACCAGCTGTCACTGTGAGGAAGTTGATGCATGATTTACAGGTCCCTCAAGTGTTTTCTTCCATCTTGCCAGCCTCTCCCCTCTAGACATGCATCTCTACAAAATGAATCCAGCAACAGAGAAAGAAAGGACTCACTCCTATTGCATTGTGTGCATGTTCGGATGTATATTTTTTATTTTATATTTATTTTCTGTCCCAGAGAATGCTTCTTTCTTCGTGCTGATGTCACCAGCTCACAGGACAGCACATGAAGAAGGAGACTGAAATGGAGCTGGCTCCCTTCTCCTCTGTGCACCCTGGCTGAAGAATACCATCCACAGCCTGAGACTTACTTGCCAATATAGCCAAGGGGAGGATGTGAATTAAGTGAATATTTGGAGATTAACAAGATAATGACCAAAACACTGTACCTATTCCTTATAAACAAAAGTATTTTAGTGTCACTGGTCCACTGAAGGCATATTGCCTTTATGTTAAAATCAAAAATACTTTGTGACAGTCCAAAACAAATAAGCTTCAAGTCAAAAGACTGCTCTCTTGCTGTCTGAGCCTGGAGGTGAATCGAAGTGTCGCCTCCGACAACACCACACAATTGTCTGCCCAATTCCATATTTACCACCAGCAGTTTCATCTCATTCATCCTGGTGGAAACCAGCTGCTTCAGGAACAAACAAGCAATGTTTTCTGCCTTCCCTCATAGGAGAGGTGCTCCATCCCTCTGATCATCTTGGTGGCCTTCTCTGGACTCCAGCAGTTCCATGTCCTCCCTGTGCTGGGACCCCAGAGCTGGATGCACGGTTCCAGGTGGGCTCTCACCAGAGCAGAGCAGAGGGGCAGAATCCCCTCCCTCCCCTGCTGCCCACGCTGCTTTGGATGCAGCCCAGGACACGTTTGGCTTTCTGGGCTGGGAGTGCCCATGGCTGGGTCATGTCCAGCTCTCACCCACCAGCACCCCCAAGGGCTTCTCACAGGGCTGCTCTCCATCTGTTCATCCCCAGCCTGTCCCCTGATACTGGGGGTTGTCCTGACCCAGGCGCAGCACCTTGAACTTGGTCTTGTTGATCCTCATGGGATTCCTGTGGGCCCCTTCTTGAGGTTGTGCAGGACTCAACTCTCAAATGCAGGAGGACCTACCTGCCTCCGGTTCAGCACCCATTATATACCAGCAGCTTTTACAATTTACTCTCTGGCAGATGCACAGCTGTTTTGCAGAGAACAGAGCAGAGCAACATGTACATTTTGCCAGCTCAGTAGCAGTAAAATCAAATTAACAACAGAGAAGGAACATTAATTTAGGTTTTTCAAAATAACACTCTTGCTGGAGGCCACAACAATCACCAGTTCAAATCTCCCTTTTAGCAGGTAAAATTCCTGCCTGAAGAGATTGGGCTGTGTAAACCAGATTGGGTTTTTCTCCTTTTAAAATGGTATTAAAGTAATTTCTCACTTTTCCCATAAAAATTATTAAATGTTATTACTTGTCAATCTTATTTAAGATTTTTTTCGCTCTGTATTTACCTACCACATATCTCTCCAACATTCTTTTCCTTGAGGTCTCAATTATTCTCAAGTACTATTTCATTAACATTATTAGTTATGTTCCAACAGCAGTACAGATAAGTTAAATCTTGCTTTCTTCCATCGGAAATCTGAATAATCACATTAAATAAATAAATGCTTACCAAGGACTCCTCTTTTCCTCACTTTTGCTGTTTTCACTACCTTATGGACGTTTATGAGACCTGATATGATATTAGATGAATTTTCACATTGGAAAAGAAAATAATGCAGGATGGAAAGAAGCTTGCTTATAGTCTGTATTAAAGAATGTAAAAGTCCTGTCCCTAGAGAAGCAGGAACTCTGCATCTTACCCATGGCACACACAAGATTTTAGGAGCTGCTGCTTTATATTGGAAATAGACAGGCAATTAATGATGGCCCATTTCTGCAATACATGTGCAAGCTCTTAGCAAACCAGTGGCTGTGCTCTGGAATGCACCTAATGTGTGAAGTGTTCTGTCATGTCACTCCCCTTTGGGTACTTCCTAGAAAGACTTCGTGACATTTTCTTTGGACACAAAGGACATACAACTTATCTCTTCTTCCTGACTGCATAGTGAGAAAAGCACAGGTCCCCAAAACAAAAATGTACCTTCAAAAATTATCTTTTCAGAGATCTTCCCCAAAGCTGTTGAAGTGCAGAGAGCTGTGCTGTGTATTATTATAGCTCTCTTCCTCTACTTCCATTTTACTTCCCCCTCTTCTTTTTGGCTTCTAGTCTTTGCATCATAGGAGCCTGAAAAAGCCCAGCCTAGACCAAGGCTGTGTTTTGCAGGATGATGTACAAATAACTAAGAGGAGACAGTCTCAACCCTCAGCATCTCAAAATTATGCTGAAAAATTACAGCAAAAGGGAGGAATATCACCATCCTTTTATCAAAGAAGCTATCAGTCACAGGTAATGCAATTTATGAGAGCACTGAAGACTGAACCTCGGGCAGAATTTCACCATCATGTTAAGTGGGCATTGCCATTTCTCAACAGCATAAACAGCTCTGCATCTGCCTTTAACCTGGCTGCTTGGCTTGGTAGCTTTTCAGCCCTCCACCTCCTCAAGACAGAAAAAACAACTGAAACACAGGATGCTCTACCTGAACATGAGGAAGAACTTTACAGTGAGGGTGACTGGCCACTATAACAGGCTGCCTAGAGATCTTGTGGAATCTCCTTCTCTGGAGATAGTCAAAAGCTGCCTGGACAGAATGCTGAGTAACATGCTCTATGGAACCCTCCTTGAGCAGAGACATCAGCCTCAACTGGCCCTGTACAGCATTACCATAGTGTGATTCTGTGAATCTCTGATTTTTGCACCTCAGAGTGAAGAAAGTCCCACATAAAGCGAAGAGGCCAAAGCAAGAAAGTATTTAGTCTGCTTCACTTCTCCGGGGAGATCCACCAAGCAACCATAAAATTGCATTCACTGGTATGAGAGAAGAGAGAAGGAAAAGGGAGCCAAGGGCAAAACTTTTGTGTTTTCTGAGACAGCACCAGTTAATGCAGGTTTGTGACCACAGCCAAGATGTCCTGTTTCTTAGCCAGGAGACAACTTTTGTGATGCAAAGGAACATGAATTCCGACTTGCCTTCCTGGTGTGCCTGCAACACGGCAAGGCAAGCCTGTTCCTCCTTCCTGTGCAAAGTACCTGTAGGAGCAGAACACTGTAGACCAGGGGAGAGCTGCTGATGACAGGGGAGAACAGATTAGTTCTGATTAGTTTGCATAAGCTAGTAAATGGAGTGCCCACTACACAATGAGCACAATGGGTTCCCACTGTGCAGTAGCCCTGATGTCTGTACACAGGAACATTCTGTTACACAGGACACCAAGGTATTAACACAGCACTACCAATAAAAAAATATCAGTAGGCATACTTGTGAAGGTTTGGTCCTTGATAATCTTCTGAAAGAAATTTACAATCCAAATAAGAAGAAATAAGGAATAAAAAAGGGAGACAGAGAAGGGAAATTCAGGGAAGTTCAGGGAAGGGAAGGGAAGTTCAGGGAAGGGAAGTTCAGGGAAGGGAAGTTCAGGGAAGTTCAGGGAAGTTTAGGGAAGGGAAGTTCAGGGAAGGGAAGGGAAGTTCAGGGAAGGGAAGGGAAGTTCAGGGAAGTTCAGGGAAGTTCAGGGAAGGGAAGGGAAGTTCAGGGAAGGGAAGGGAAGGGAAGTTCAGGGAAGGGAAGGGAAGTTCAGGGAAGGGAAGTTCAGGGAAGGGAAGTTCAGGGAAGTTCAGGGAAGGGAAGGGAAGTTCAGGGAAGGGAAGTTCAGGGAAGTTCAGGGAAGGGAAGTTCAGGGAAGGGAAGTTCAGGGAAGTTCAGGGAAGGGAAGGGAAGTTCAGGGAAGGGAAGTTCAGGGAAGGGAAGGGAAGTTCAGGGAAGGGAAGTTCAGGGAAGGGAAGTTCAGGGAAGTTCAGGGAAGTTCAGGGAAGGGAAGGGAAGTTCAGGGAAGGGAAGTTCAGGGAAGGGAAGTTCAGGGAAGGGAAGGGAAGTTCAGGGAAGTTCAGGGAAGTTCAGGGAAGGGAAGGGAAGGGAAGGGAAGGGAAGGGAAGGGAAGGGAAGGGAAGGGAAGGGAAGGGAAGGGAAGGGAAGGGAAGGGAAGGGAAGGGAAGGGAAGGGAAGGGAAGGGAAGGGAAGGGAAGGGAAGGGAAGGGAAGGGAAGGGAAGGGAAGGGAAGGGAAGGGAAGGGAAGGGAAGGGAAGGGAAGGGAAAAAAACAGATAGGAGTTATTTGAAACAATTTTGTTGCCTGTTGTCAGCCATCACTCCATCCAAGAACCTCTCTTTGAGTCTTGGGCACAACAAAAGGGTGCTACAACCCAGCGCTGGTCTCCATCTTAAGTAATTTAGGCTCGCAAGTATCAAAGCAGCCCTGTTCCTTCTTCCAAAATGTAGTCCTCAGGATTGTATAAAATGACTACCAAAAAAATATTTCACATGCCTGCTGCAAATTGTGCTTCTGTCCTGGGTCTCATCACACTATATGTCAATGCAGTGCAAGACATCTGCTGCTGGGCTCAATGCCAAGTCCACAAGACTCAGTATGATACCAAAGTTGTGAAAGATACAATTATGGAGCTATAACAATTTCATTTTCTGGATCCTGAATCCCTCTGTCTCTTCAGAACCAGTGGGGACAATAGCTTTTTCAGGTGACATACTGCTCTGGAATGGTTCCCATCCTGTACTGGCTGGCAGGAATTCTGAGTTTGCTGCTTTTCATTTCCTTTCTCTTTATCCCTACCACTTCCCCATTTAAAGACAAAAACAATTCAGAAGAAATAAACTGTGTGTATGCTGTGCATGGAAAATATGGAGTATCTTTGCCAAGCTCTAGGATGAAATCAGTAATTTATGCAGTGAAAAGTGGGTCAACAGTCCCTTACATCAGTGGACTGATATTTTTCCATCATCTTGAGTGGGTTTGCAAATGATTACTGAACATGTATATTGGGAGAAACAAGAACACTTCACGCTCCAGGCACTACCCAAAACATCCTGCAGACTCCTGCTGAGGAGGTGGCTCAGGGACAAGTTTCATGGGTCTAAAGAATCAGCTGAAATCCATGAGAATCCAGCACTTTGCTAAAATTGTATGCAAAAATTGCCAGTAGATTATTATTATCATATCTCCTTTTTTTCTTTTTTTTTTTTTATCCCTCCATTTTAGTAGCCTTCCCTCAGGATTTACA
Organism: Motacilla alba alba; assembly: GCF_015832195.1. Lineage (NCBI taxonomy): Eukaryota > Metazoa > Chordata > Aves > Passeriformes > Motacillidae > Motacilla > Motacilla alba. The sequence continues at coordinate 40,486,957 of NC_052046.1, forward strand.
GTCATATAAACAAAATCACCTCTTTCACTGACCTTATCCTTCCAATCCCTCTCCAACTGCTCACTTTAGTGACAGTGTAATTATCTCCCCAAAATAAATAGACAAATAGTACAGAGAGGCATGCAGAGAAGCCATTTTGAAGTCTTGTCTGAACCTGTTAGTGTTCTGCAAAATACCTCTGTAATGAAAGACGTTCAATAATACTGGAATTCAGAGAAGAAGAGATCAATCAAGCTGCATAAATCTCTCCTTTCCTTCCTACTGCACTCATGTGCTTTTTCAGACAGGACACTGACTGGTGTGTTATAAGCCTTTTGGGCTTGGGTTTGTGCATTGGCTTTTCTATAAATTAGTCCATTAGCAAAGCTGTAAAAAAGAGTTACTGGAATGTGTGTTTAGGTTCATACAGACTGCCTAGGAGACAGACAGGACTCAAACACTAAGTTTAAACAAGGCCAAACAACAAACAAGGCCATCCCAAAGACCAACAAAGTGGCCATAAAAGGGACCTAACCATTAGCATGTCCTCTAATTTGTAAAATTATCTCACTCCTGTCAGTTCAGAGCTCAAGAACGCACGTTTATGAAAGATAGGTCCCAAAACTAAAGGATTGGTAGAAAGTGGAGCAAAAATATGAGCTTACAACTCTAAAACACATTTTAGTTCAGAGGCATGGGATGCTTTTCAGATGCTGCTTGAATCACTATTAGCTTTGGCTACCAAAGCTCAAACCAACATCTGCCATCTGGGATGTTTAACTCTGTTGGGAACCTGAGAAACAAGAAAAGCCATGTTAGTCTCAACATGCCTCTATTACATTTGTCTTTTGAATCTTAGTGCTATAACATATGTATCTCTGGCTTTTTTCTTTTCCTGAGAAAGATAATACTGTCAAAGCAGTATCATCATGAGCCTTACAAAAATATCAAACATGCAAGCACTCTTGATACCACGCTATTGTGATGTATTTTTATGATGACTTGAGAAGTGCAATGACTCTGTCTGAGAACAAAATTTTCAGTGCTACTGCTCCCCACCAAGATCACACGGTCCTCTTCCTTCATAACAGCAGTGGAAAGAACAGCCAGAAGAAAAATGCATTTAATTTTGCTGTGCAAGTGAATTTCTTAACTGATTCTTTTATCCAGAAATGAAAAACAAACAGTTAAAAAGAGAAAATGCTCATCTTGCAGTGTCAGGACAACTTAGCAAAAGTACAATTTTATAGAAGTTGTTATCCTGCCTTTGGCCTCAGGCATATTTAGACCAATATCTTGCTCAATACAGATGAACGCTAAGAAGCAAACTTCTAACATACACTGTGATAAAATAATTTTCCACTAAGGAAAGGCCTTTTAACCCCATCCAGTTAAATTTAACTCACTTCCTACTCTTCAGAAATGTCTTGAGAGAAGCTGCCAAAGATTATCAATATAGCAACCAAAAAAAGTCTAATTTTTCTGAGAACTTACATGTTTATGAACTCACAAGCTTTCATTTCTTAGTTATCTCTCAAAAAGAAATAATTTTTCTGTTCAATTTTGAATATGTGGCATTCAATACCATGGAACATCCCATATGTCCAGATTCCCTTTGAGATTAGAAGGGGAAACATGAACAGCAAGAACATCTCCCATGGCACTCTCCTGGAGAAGCTGGCAGCCCACAGCTTGGACAGGAGCACTCTTTGCTGGGTTAGGAACTGGCTGGATGGCCAGGCCCAGAGGGTGGTGGTGAACGGTGCTGCATCCAACTGGTGGCTGCTCACCAGTGGTGTCCCTCAGGGGTCTGTGCTGGGGCCAGTTCTGTTCAATACTTTTATTGATGACATGGATGCGGGTATTGAGTCTTTCACTAGTAAATTTGCAGATGACGCTAAGCTGGGAGTGTGTGTCGATATGTTGGGAGATAGGAGGGCTCTGCCGAGAGATCTGGAATTGTTGGATGGATGGGCAGAATCTAATAGGATGAAGTTTAATAAGTCCAAGTGCCAAATCCTGCATTTTGGCCACAATAACCCCCTGCAGCATTATAGGCTGGGGACACTGTGGCTGGACGGTGCCCAGGCAGAAAGGGACCTGGGGATACTGGTCAACATCTGGTTGAATATGAGCAACACACAGCAATGTGCCCTGGTGTCCAAGAAGGCCAATGGCATCCTGGCCTGTATCAGGAACAGTGTGGCCAGCAGGAGCAGGGAGGTCATTCTTCCCCTGTACTCGGCTCTGGTGAGGCCACACCTTGAGTGCTGTGTCCAGTTCTGGCCCCTCAGTTTGGGAAGGACATTGAGACACTTGAGCACATCCAGAGGAGCGCAACAAGGCTGGTGAGAGTCTTGGAACACAAGCCCCATGAGGAATGATTGAGGGAGCTGGGTTTTTTTAGCCTGGAGAAAAGGAGACTCAGGAGTGACCTTATCACTCTCTAACTCCCTGGAAGGTGGTTGTATTCAGGTGGGGGTTGGTCTCTTTCTCCAGGCAGCACTGACAGAACCAGAGGACACAGTCTCAAGCTACACCAAGGGAAATATAGGTTGGATATTAGGAAGATGTTTTTTGCAGAAAGGGTGATAAAGTGCTGAAATGGTCTGCCCAGGGAGGCGGTGGAGTCACCATCCCTAGATGTGTTTAAGAAACAACTGCATGTGGCACTCAGTGCCGTGTTTAGTTGAAATGTTAGGGCATGAGTTGGACTCAATGGTCTTTACGGTCTCTTCCAACCTAGTGATTCTGTGAATTCTTTGAAGTCTTATTTGTCTTCTCTTTCAGCTGCACAGCTGTAGTCTCCAGATGGAAGCTTGGAGAGCAAGGAGAACACCATCACCATCCTTTTTAACAGCTTGCAGCATCCCTAGATTAGATGGTCTGCAAAAAAACCTATGATAAAGAGGCTTTCCACAATACTTTGAGCTATACTGCTCCATAAGGTGCAGGTAAGGAGTAATCTCATATGGTCCTTTACTTGTTCTTCAAAAATCTTGAAGTTACTAGAGAAACAAAATACTACAGCTTCACCCCCCAGTGAATTTCAGAATGACTCATATAAATTATAAAAATTAAATGTATTTACACTGATCTACCTATTTAAACTTGAGTATTTTATTAGACAATTAAAAAACAGCCCAATTTTAACCCTAGATCTGCAACTGGTCAGAGATAGATTAGCATAGATAGACTTCGAAGAAATGTGAAACATAAAAATTATAATAATTCAAGAGGCTAATTGGGCAACATTTGACTCATCAATTTTTTGGTTTTTACAATGTGGGTTCTAACAAAAGTGATGAAGCAGTGATATTACATGCACTGTAATAACCATTTAACACTATCAGTTATTAATACTGTGTAAAAGTCTACCTAAAACATATAGTTATACATTTTAGTGGGATGTACTGAACTAACCCCTTTTCAGGGTCTGGAGTACTGCAGAAACTGATTTCCACTGTTCTGTAATAAATTAAAATTACTTCCTGGTCATAGGTTTGATCTTAAAGAATGGATATATGAATCTGCTCTTTTCTTATTATCTCTACCTAATCCATAAATGGATCTGGTAGGGATGTGGCAACAAATTCCAGCTCTTTCCCCAGCAAAAGTTATAGATCCCTGGTGCTTTGCTGCATTTCAGACTCTGCTTTCTACTGATATGCTGCTAGTGAATTAATGCTTCTTCAGTGCAAAAGAAAAAACTAAATTAGCTAAACTTTTTCATTAATATTCTGCTTGCATCTCCAAGAGAGAACAAATAAGGTGCTGGACAGAAGACAGAAATAAATATAGCTGCATTCTACAGCATTAGTAAAGCACTCTGTTTATCACAGCTGAAGGGACAAACACTGGCCATGTCTCTAAACTGAGGAAATCAGAGAATGTAAAAAGTGCATCAGGATTGTATTTTGCTACTATCATTGGTGGAAGACAATGCTCTGTGAAAACAGGAACCAAAAATGGTTTCTTCTGTTCTTGTGGACTCACTGTGAGGAATTACTCATTAATCATGAAGGATACAGAACACAGGCATTTTGTGAAACTCAGTCATCCATTTTGTAAGAGCATGCTTTTGATGAAAGTCTGTTGCATTCAAATGGTGTTACAACATTTTGTACCAGTGGAGGATTTATCCCGGCCATTTTATACTTATTTCCTTTTTTTTTCTTTTTTTTAATCTATCTTTTTCTTTTTATATTCATTTTCCTTTTTTTTTCTTCTTTCTTTTTCTCTTTTTTTTATTTTTTTATATATTATTCAGCATTTTCCACCTGCACAGGTATTCTATCCACTCCACCCATTCGCTGGTATTCCATCCTCCCTACAATTATTTTAGTACATCTATGTACTCCACTTGCTTTGTTGAGGTTTATTCTTCCTTATATATTTGGTCCTGACTTGCAAATTGCCACAGAAAGCTAAAGAGCTGTTTAGAGGTTCAGTGTTATCAGCCTTGAGTTGGAGTCAGCAGCAACACAGTGTGAAGGAGGGACAAGTATTTCCTGTCAATATGAAGAGCAAATCTGGCAGGAAAAGCCTTCATCTCTCAAACACAGGCAAGTTGCAAATTGCATTCAAGGATCTTTGCCTTAAAACCCAACTAGCCCATCTAAAATATCAGTCGCCACATATTGGGCTCTGACTGATATTTGAAGGCACAGAACTAGCAGAGCTTTAGAAGTGCAAAGCTTTTTTGTGAGTGGCCCAAGAAATCCTATGAACTCATCTTCTTCTTGAGTTGGCCTAATAATTTTGTGTTCTCTTTATCTAGACACAACTGTGTGCATGGTTTGGCTTCTTCACTGCCCCATAGCGTTGAAGGCCTGCGTGTACTTCAGTACAGCAATGCTTAGAGAGGCGTCCCTGCAGATACTTTGCAGTGTGAGTAGATGCATACTCCACATATTTAACAGAGACAGTGGGAGGCTGAGGTCTAGGCACCAGCGATGTTGCTAATCCAGTAGACATGTGTGGAGAATCCAGCTGAAGAATTAGGAAAAAGCAAAGGGATGTTGACAGCAGGCTTGGCAAGAGTTATGGCTCATTCCAACTTAGTACACAAAAGAATTCCTGCACTTAAGCAGGACTGGAACTTCTGCTGTTGAGGAACAATTTATTGACCCTTGCAAAACCAAAACTAATATACCCATTTCAAAACCACCAACTGTTTGAAAGCACTACACTGACCTGCAGCTGCCTCTCCACTCTTTTGTCTAAAAAAAGCTCAAATTCTTCCTTTTTCCTACCTCTTATAAAAATATCTCCTCTTTTAATCCCACTTTATATGAGAATTTCTCTCCATGACCTGACCAGTTTATAATCACAGAATATATGAATGTCCACAGTTCATGACATACAGAGAAAATTAATATTTTGTAAAGCATAGAACTGAGCTCACAAGACATTTTCTCTTGTCATGTACTTTAATATTCAGCCTCTAAACCACTTTAGGTATATGAATGCTGGGAAATGGCATATCTGGGAATTGTTAGGGGCCAAACTCTGCAGTCAGCCACTACAATGTAAAAGGTATGTGCAGATGACCTCTCCTAGACTAACACAGCCACAATCCCATCAAGATCTTTATTGCTGCAGTATTTCGTTCTCTCTAAAACTGCTCTGCCACACAATGCACATCTCTTCCAGCTGCCTTGAATAAGCTGTATGCACAACGCTTGCTGCTTATTACTTTCCATAATCTTTTTCTTTTTGTCATGGGCAATGAAGCAATGAACCTGCAGTGTCTTTCCTAAGTGTTTTATAAAGATACAACACAGTGTCACAATTACAGTAAGCAAAGAGGGAAAATGGTGTGAATGCACATATTATATTGCCTACAACAGCTTGCAGAATTATCAGTTCTCAATTTTCTTTCACTACCTCCCCCTTAATCTCTTCATTAAGTCAGTGAGCTTCTTATGACCCTCTCCACCCTTCTGCTATGAATAAATGGCAAACCTCTTCAAAGCTTGGAACTGAAAAATTCTGTTTTCTCATACGCTAATGTTCATGTAACCTGCTGGGCAATGTTTTGTAGAAATAATGATGAAATATTCATGGGAGCATGATGACAACAAATAAATGAAGCAAAGAGAGCCACAAAGCCAGACAAGAGGTCATTTATCACATTCTTCTAAGCCAAAAAAATGAAATAACAAGCAGCCTTCTGAAGCCTGCTGGGTGAAGCATGAGCCCTCAGTTAGACCTATCAATATCAGACTCATCTCTATTGCCACAGCAAATCAATCTCCTGGCCTCTGCTTGCTTCTTACTCTGATACCTACCACTGTAAAATCTCCTGGGTACACCAAAACAGATAGACTTTGCACTATGAAAAAGTCCCTGTCTAGATAAGGCTGAATAATAAGATATGTAGGAAGACTGATGGTTCAAAACCAAAATATGAATGAAAAAATATAGCCATGGAAATTACTTAGAAATCAGGATAACAGCCCTTGCATCTTTGTCAAAGTCTCAAAGGAGAGGAGAGGCTAGTTTCAGAAAGATATTCAAAAGTTTATTCACTCATACTTCTTTCAGTTTTGGGCAAGCAAAAAAATGCCAGCAGGGTAATTTTTTTCTAGAAATTGATAAAAATTCACAGTTGCCAGATAAAGAATGTTGGACTCCAGTTTTACATATTGATTTCCCCTCCCTCAAAGTAGATTGAAAGGACTGAGCAATGAGCACAGTAACAGTTTTACCATGGCATTACAAAGCCATAAATTACTTTAAGCAAAGACCATGTCACCTGACATGCAGACCACAGGGAGCAGGCTGCCCTTGTCTTCCCTACTGCAAAGTCACAGCATTTTTATCATGGATTTGATTCATTCCATTTACTGCCAAAAATTACAAAATGTTTTAGTAAAGTAAAGACTGAAAATTTCATCTACTGCATTATCAGAGCTGTGCTTATAGGATACCTTAAATTCCATTTCAAAAAACAATGTTATATTGTTCTCTGCTGCATAAAGCCTTAGAGCACTTTGAAGAGCACTGGTGGGAAATGGGGGCCCCAGAGGGCCCCTTATTCATCACCTGCACAGAGCAGTAGCTCAGCTCTAGATTTGCAGTCTCCAAGAGCAGAGACCACAGGGCATGCAGGGCAGCTCCTCCAGGGCTTGGCTGTTGTCTTTGGAAAGCAAAAGTAGTTTCTCATACGTAGCCAAGAACTGCAATGAGGAGCTTGTTCCTGTCTCACTGATCCAGTCTCCATCGGCACTGAGGTGCTGCTGAGTTCCCTGAGGTTCCAGATGAGCTGAGCCCAGACTCACAGCCTTGGCGTCACCTAAAAACCCGCAAGAGTGCTCTTGTGACTTCCTTTGTTCACTGCTGGAAACAGGAACCAGAAAAGGCCACAGAGAAGATCCTGAAAGACTCCATGGGGCATGAGTCCTTAAGCAGATTTGGCCTGGTGACTACCACCTCTCTTGGCCAGTCAAGCAGGTGTTTATCCACGCAGACTCTAATCTCTAGCGTGGATTCAAGGATACTGTTGGACACCTTGCCAATGTTATACTCCATGTTCTTCCCTTGTCCACAAACACTTTATCACACAAGGTAACCAGCTGTCTCAAACCTGGTTCACACCTGGTCCCAATCACCTTTTCTTTCATGCAGCAAGGGATGTGCTCCAACTGAATGCATGCCATGATTTTCTCAGGAAGCAAAGTGAGACTTGACTGCCCTGGGGTTCCCCAGATCATTTTTCCTCTCTTTTTTTGAAGACAAGTCTGATATTTGCCTTACTTCAATTGCTGGGATTCTCCCCAAACTCTCCATAGCCTTACAAAAATGCTTGAAGGTGACCTTACCCTGCCATAGGCCAGCTCTCTCAGCAGTCTTAGGTGCAGTCTTTGGAGTTCCACAGCCTTGTAGGTGTTGAGTCTGTGCAAGTAATCTCTGACTCAACCTTCATCCACTTGCTGGTTGTTCTCACCCTCCTTAAGCTCTGTCTCCGGAGAGTCCACCAGCAAAGAGTGAAGAAAAGACAGTATTGAGCACGTCTGTCTTTATCTATGCCTCTTTTCATAAAAACTGAGTGCCTTATTCAGCCCACATTTTTCTTGTTTATCCTTTCACTGCTGATGCAGAAGCATGACTTACAAGATTGGATTTTGATATTTATTTTGCCCAAGATGAAACAGAAATGACTGCTGTAAAAATAAAGAATGACAAATTCATTGGTATTATCTGTCAATGACAAGTTCTAGATTATGTTGAGAGTCCATCATGCACTCACATAACACAACAATTACTATGGAAGTGTCCCTTCAAGCTGCTCTTAATGAACGAAGAATCCCTTTTCCAATAGAGAAATTATTCCTGCAGATTTACAGTTTATCTAAAAGGAAACTGCTTTCCCATTTTCATTCTTTTTCCTTATTTTCATTCCATACAGCAAATTTATCAGATCATACCTTTCTTTCAATCGAGATCCCTTGAGATGTTTTACCAGGAGATTACCATACTTAGACTTGATGTTCCTAGGAAAACACATCAATGTAACATTTCTGAAAGGCCAGGTTGTTTCCTGTTGTCCCTTAGGAGACAATATCACTTCGTCCTATCGTTGTTTAAATGTACCAAGAGGCTTTTGGCACTGTGCCGGAACAGAGCTGTCAACATTGTAAATTCAAGTTATAACCCAAGGAGTGTTCACAATTTTATCTTATCCTGAGCTGCCTAACATCAAAAGAAATATTGAGAACACAACCAGCCTTCTGCATCCCTGAAATATGCAGCTGCAGAAGCCTCTGATTTAAAGGAGTTGAAAGTACAGCAGCTGTTTTAGGCAAAGTTATAAATGAAAATCTGCTCCTTGCAGTCGTGAGCCAAGCAAAGTCCACACGGTAAGAGTTTGTGTCGAAAGGAGCCACTCTAAAAGGCAGAAATGGAGACATATGCATAAAGAACATACTCTAAGAGAGGACACTGCAGCACTCAGTTCCTTATTGCTACGGTTCCTCCTCTCCAAGCATCAGTGGGCTGAAGCCATATGATGCTATCAATGATGTTTGTAATCCAAACTCATGGAGATGGAACTGGAATAGACATCTAATAAACTGAGTCCAAACCTCTTGAAAATTTAGCAAGCCCTCTAAAGTCTCAGTTAATGGCTTGACCATTAACCATCTAATGGAAAGACACTTTGAATCAGAGTAGCCATGCTTAGATGCCATTGCCATGTGCAGACATTTTGTGATGTACAACTTACTGTCCATCATTCCTCATAGAAGTTCACTCTTTTAATTACAATTTTCACATCCCAAGGGCTTGAGCCTACAGTAACTGATAATCATTCCAAAAGTAATTAAAAGCATAGAGGACAACTGACCTCTGGATAACAATTCCATTCTGTGGCATACACAGTTTTGAAAAGGGATTTTGGTCCCCTGCTGAATGACAACTACTCAGAATCTTCTTATAAACACAGAAATGCACTAAAATGCATTATTTTAAATTGGATTGTCAGGTTTTCCAATTCAAGTACGCATGTCTTTGACTGGGACATGGGCCAAGCTTGGAAAAGTCCCAAATGGAGGACTCTGTCTGAATTTTTCATGTCAGATAGCCCTGAATGAGATAGATGAGGGATATAAACACATTGTCTGTATTTCAAATTTTCAGTCTTACTGCACTGCTCTTGAGAGGCAGCATCTCCTGGTCTTTTCTCCTTCCCTACATTAACAAGAAATAATACATATCAGAGAAACATCATTTGGTCATAAACTTACTATCTGATTCTACTATTCCCTGTGTATTGTAACATGTAAAATATATGTGTGTAAGAACCAAGTAACTTTATGTCTGTTTTGCTAATGATGTAATGGCAAAGGCACTGTCATATAATCTAAAACATTCCTCATGAGTTTGCAAAAGTCATATGGGGGTGTGTGCCTGTTACTACAATGCTGGGTTTATCTAAGATGTCCTCAAAGGTGTGAACAAGGGTGTTGGCACCCACCTCTCACCCCTCTGGTAAAGGAATCTCCACAGGACATCATGGAAGAAGTGTCATGGCACTGGTACTCCCTAGAGGGGATATGGTTTCACCAAAAGGTCTTCCAAGGCTTCAGCCCCTGCAGTTAAACCCAGTGCTCACTGTTTCCCAAGGAACTGGTAGTTTGTGACTACCCAGTACTGCACCGTGAGTCCTGCTGACCCCACAGCCTAATATAATAATAATACGGTGCATGGCAAAGAATCTGCAAGCTGTGCAGGGCTGGCCCAGCTCTGCTTTCACCATCTGCTATCCTGCAGTGTGGTTGTGCATCTCACATGGTACATCTCCACCCTCCTGCTCCCAGAGAGCTGGGCCCACCCATGCCCCACATAGCAGGTTTCTGACATCTCTACAAGAGCACCTCTACAAGGGATTTCCTTTTCAAGGATTCTGTCAAAGAGCCTGCATCTATGCATTGTAGTGTTAAAACCTTAAGGTTTTGTTATGAGGAAGAGTTCATGGTAAATGATAGGCACTGTTTCCAGAGATGCTCACTATTCTCATACTTCAATGACTCCAAGAAGTTAGGAGTGTTTAGTGGATCTCTGTTTAAGGATAAAAGCCCACTTACAAATAATGGATTTAAGTTCCACAAATCCCGATGCTTCTGACTTCTTTCATCTCTCTGAATTCTTTATTCCTGAAACTCTGACACTTTCAGCACAATACTTTTGTCATTATCATATACTTCTGCCACATTTACAACTTATACAACTTCATACACAGTAAATAGAAGGTAAGATGTAAGTAGCTATATCAATGATAAGCATGTTTTTGATGTATGTGCTGCTGTTTACTGTGTCATAAGGACATAGTAGAAAAAAAATGACTGAATGGCTATAAGGCCATTCAGTACAGTTGAAGTAACTGTACAATAGATAATATTGCCCAAGTCTCTATTAATTGCACTGAAAACCTTCATACACTCTAAAACTTTAATTTAAAGGAGGAAAAAAGCAAAAAGCTAATTTAAATTATGTCTGAATGTTTTAAATGATCTTTTGATTTTATTGGAACCAAACATAAAAATAAACTAGCTCTTAGGTAGTGCCAGACCAGTACTTTTTAAAGATAGTATGCTTTGTGTCTCATTGGTTCACAAGTTTCATGTAGAGATGAAAAAGACATATTTCAGCTCCGGAGTGATTAGTGGAAGGTGTGCAGGTCCACAGCCCTGTGTCAGGTCCCTCTCTTCAATAAGTTTCTTATCGTATTTCTGTTGAGTTGACAATAGGACTGTGATCCCAGGAAGGAGATCTGTATAATGCCAACACAGAATAATGGTAGCAGTGTATCTGGAATGTAAAACATGGTATTAAGATTTCCCAGTGGGACAATCTGTCCCACTCCCAGCAGTTCTATGCATTGGAGCAATCCTGAACATACTTAAAACAAACAGCACATTTAAGATAATGTCATAGGGCTTCACCAGGTTGGTGGGTGACCAGATTGGACAAATGATAAGCTGGATTAATTTTGCAACTGTTCTTTCCTATTCTTGTTAGAATGATTAATTGTAAGCAAACGCCATACTTAAATGATATCTGGATAAATGCATGTCCTCGAGAAATTAAAATGCAAGAACAAAATAGCGTTAATTATTCTTTTATAAAAATAAAGAGGTAGCAGAAATATACAAATCTAGTGCCACAAAATACATCAGTTGTTTTAGAATACACAAATTATCAGTAGCTCTGAAAATAGCAGGACACAAAATTGAAAATGTGATTGTAGATCAAGTAACTAGTTTCACAGAACTTTTCAAGTTGTAAACCTGACTATCCTAAATTATGTCTCACGGTTAACTTTTTCTTCTTTATGTCTCATAAATCAAATTTTTTAAAAAATACAGATTAATGAAAAAATACTCCTGCTGCCAAACTCACTGTAGTAGAAACAAATGATAAAACCACAAACAGAACTAGACTTCACACATGTTAAAGCATGAAAAAGCTTCACATCCCACATTACAAACCTGCCCCGCCCCTGGGCACTACTGACCTCTTCTGACAGGCAGATCACAATTTAAGCTCCATGGCAGTTCAGCTTAGAGAGTTTCAACAAATAAGGCAACCACTGTAGGTTTTTTTCAAAGCCTTATTAGTTTGACGTACTTCAGATGAAGTACTGACTTAAAATCAGACTACGAAGAGAGGAACCCTTCCCCAGCAGGAAAATTCTGGCTGAGTCTCTAGCTGAGCAGTATGAACCACACAAGAGGTCACGGAACAGCTCTTCTGTACGAGCTCCAGGATAGGGTACACACCACACTTCTCAGCACCACTTACATCTAAATTCCTGCTCTCAAAAAATAGCAAAACTAGACTCCAGCCCAAGATGATGCAGATCTTCACAGCCAGATAACTCTTTGCATGCCTCAGTTATTTGGGAGAGAATTGATCACAGAATCACAGAATGGTTTGAATTGGAAGAGACCTTGAAGGTCATCTAATACAAAATCCCAGCAATAAGGAGAGGCGTTTTCATCTAGATCAGGGTGTTCAGAGCCCCATCCCACTTGGCCTTGAACACTTCCAAGGATACAGCATTGACCATCAACCACCTCTCCAGGCAACGTGTGACAATGATTCAGCACCCTCATCATAAATTTTTTTTCCTTAAATCTAGTCTGGATCCATATTCTTTTAGTTTAGAACCATTACCCCTTATTCTACCACTACAAGCCCTGCTAAAATATATGTCTCTATCTTTGCTATAAGCCTGCTTTAAGTTTACTGAAAGACCACAATAAACTCTTTCCAGAGAGAGAAGAGAAACCTCTTTTCCAGACTGAGCAAGCCCAACTCTCTCAGCCTGTCCACACAGAAGAGGTGTTCCATTCCTCTCATAATTTTTGTCTTCCTCCTTGGGACACACTAGAAAGGATCTGCATCTTTCTTGTGCTGAGGGCCCCAGATCTGGACACAATACTTCAGGACTGAGGGTCCCACAAGGGCAGAGTAGATGGGGAGAATCCCCCCTTGAGCTCCTGGCCATCCTTGTTTTGTTGCAGCCCAGGATGTGGCTGTGGGTACACCTTGCTGGGTCATGTCCAGTTTAAATTCTGACATTTACATTAGTCTGATTAAACTTCAAAGTAAATCATAAATTATGACACATGAGACAAATTCATTTTAAAATACCCATTTCAAGGAGCTTATTTTCTCAGTGTGGTCTGCACACTCTATAAGGCCTGTAGACTAAGCACACCTGAATAAAAAAAAAGGTAATTAAGAGAAACAAGCCTATATTTGTTGTCTTAAATTCAGTATACCATTGCCTGCATCTTCATCTTCAAGGATCTGAAAACTGAAGGGGGTTGAAAAATAGTTCTTTTACTGCCCTGATTGTACCTCATGAGGAAGACTTGACTGGCTGAAGAAATCCCCATTTTCCATGTCTTTTACCACAGGAATCTCCCTTTCAGCTGGAGGATCTTTCACACTCGTGAAGTTGTAAATACCTCTTTCGGCAACCAAATGCTGAAGTACAACTCAAGCCACTCAACCCTCAAAAAGCGTGAAGAAAGCTTCCTCCACTGAGTGCCTGGACCTGCTCCAGCTGGACTCCCTGGTAAGAAACCATGGTGGACCAGGTTGTAGGAAGGCACTCAGCGGGACAATGCCTGTTTAGAGCCTTATTAGCATTTCCTCTGTAACCCTACTTCATTTCAGCCACTGGACTGAGATAATAAATTTGGAACCATACACTTCTATCACAGCTCACCTTTGAAATTGTCATTCTCTTTGGACTGACTTCAGGGCAAATAAATACTTCAAACCTAATTTGGATATTTTGACCCCTTTCCCAGTGTCAGGAGTTATGGATCCTAACAATGGTCTGATCTGTGCCATCTCTGCAAGCTGTGCTGACTGGCCCCTGCTCATACCATATGTATGCATTTTAAGGGAAGGGGAAATTATTAACTGACCAAGACCTGTGTCATGTTTTGACAGTGTGCTCACTTAGTGTGCTTCTTATAAAACTAGTGTGCTCAGACAATAGTCCCTGTAAGGAAACACGCCCTTTCAGTGTTCTTGCTCTGCTGACACTGAATATTCAGCATTGCAAATTCATCTCACAACCATTCAGCTTACATGGAGCCTGATCAGAAAGCAAACAAAAGCCTTGCCCTTCACTTCAGCAGACTTCTAGTTGGGCTGTTTCACTGCTCTGTTTGTGCTCCTGGACCAAAATGTCATACAGCACCTTTCAGGACAGAGTGAATTATTTCATTGCAGTGCTATATTATCTGGAGGAACAAGTTTTATAATGAAAGCACTGACAGTGACCCTTCACTAAAATACAGCTTTAGACGCTGCTAATGCTCTGCCTTTACAAGTCTCCCATCAGCTTCACAGCAATAAAGAAGAAAAAGCCTAGTATCATGGTGCTGTCAGGGAGCATTTCACTCATGTCCTGCACATACTACTTTTATTCAACCTATCTTTGCCAGATTTTAAACTCTGTTTCACATCCTCTCTGAATACTGCTGCTGTTGTCATGGCACTGTAACTTCACTTACTCCTTGAGCTACACCAGCCACTAGATTTATGTCATCATTAATTTGCCTCTCTGCATATAGCTCATAGACTGATTTATAGCTTTAAATAATCTCTGGTCATCAGCATCTACATCTAGGCCAATTCTATTCCACATGTAAATCACAGCTAAGTCTGGCCTCGCCCACTGTCCTAAGCACCTGCTCTGCAGCTCTGCACTGACTTGAAGCAGCTCTGAGTGGCCAGGCCCTGAAGAGGTATCACCTTCCCCACTTCTGCCACAGGCTTTGCTATTTCATGCATCTGAAAAGGAGAGAATTGTGCGGATTTAGGAAAATTATCCCTGGACTGGATCTCAAGGCTCAAGCCTATAATTTCAGCACACTGACTGTGCTTGTCCATTATGCAGCACGAATAAAGCATTACAGAGAAAGTAGACTTTGGAAGCCCTGGATGTTTCAAGTGCCTCCTGCCAGCCAGCCCTCATTGCTGATCCATCATTTCACAGATGAAGCACTGCAGAGAGCTGTCAGTATTGCTGTCACTATGATGAATGAGGCAACCAGCTACAACTTTCTCAAACAATATATTGAGCCCATTTATTGTCAGCATTTATAACATCCCTCTCCCCAGGCACTCACATGCAGCTACCACTTTACCAGTTGCTTTGTTTATTTGAACTTGCTGGAGGGGTCCTTGGAGTAAACAGTTTATGATTAGAAGTACAGGGAGTGGCTTGTAGATAAGAAAGTAGACATTAGCCTTTTTGACAGTCATTGAGCTACAGAAAAAGATGCTCAGAGATCACATTCTTGGCCATTTTAGCCATTGCAAACTATATTCCATTTTACCTAGTAATTACACTTTTCATTGCAAAATATGTTAACTACAGAATTATACACATGTCTAGGTTTTCTAAAACTCATCATTGTGGTATCTGTTTCAATGATTTCTTAAAGTATTGTTTTCACAGTAGGACAGGCTTAAAGCTTTCCCACTAGCTTATCATCCACTACTCTCCTGTGTCCAGTCATGGAATATTTAGCAAGCTGGAAGAATACACTGATCCCAGTTCTAAACAAGGGAGTTTCCAAGCTGAAAATAATTGTACCCTGGGGAAAATTACACATATGTTTTCCCTGGTCCTAATTTCCTCTACACACCTGGTTTTGATTATGACTGAAAAAGGAATCCTGCTTTAGATGTTTGGTCTTACTCACCGTGACCATTTTTATAGCCTTTGCAGTAAATTACCTGTGTCTCTGCCCACTCACATACTAGCTTGTGGGGCATATGTGTATCCTTTTACAGTTTTATGGTATTATCAAGTTACAAAATGATGCACTGATAAATTCATTAACATGGCTGAAATATTGAAGTCTTTCAAGTTTACGTGAAGAAAATATTTTTTTACAACAACAGTCTTATAAAATTACTTTTTGCATATGCTTGTCCCTGAAAGTTTGTTGAAAGACAAATACAGGAAACCAGAGGATCAAAGCCAGCCAGCGTGGGTTCAGGAAATGCTGGTCCTGCCTGACCAACCAATAAAAGGAGATCTCCTTTTATGACCAGGTGACCTGCCTAGAGGGTGAGGGAAAGGCTGTGGATGTTGTCTACCTGGAGTTCAGCAAAGCCTTCAACACCATCTCCCACAGCACACTCCCGGAGAAGCTGGCAGCCCACGGCTTGGACAGGAGCACTCTTTGCTGGGTTAGAAACTGGCTGCACAGCCAGGCCCAGTGTGGAGGTGAATGGTGCTGCATCCAGCTGGGGGCTGGTCACTAGTGGTGCTCCTCAGGGGCCTGTGCTGGGGCCAGTCCTGCTTAATACCTTTATTTATGGTCTGCATGAGGGCGTTGAGTGCATCCCACTAAGTTCACATTGGGTGAACTACATTGGGTGGAAGTGTTGATCTGCTGGAGGGCAGGAAGGCTCTGCAGAGGGATCTGGACAGGCTGGATCAATGGGCCAAGGCCAAAGGCGTGAGTTCAATAAGGCCAAGTGTCAGGTCCTGCCCATGGGGCACAACAAAACCTGTGCAGTGCTACAGGCTAGGGCAGAGTGGCTGAAAATCCGTCCCAGAAAAGAGGACTTGGAAATGCTGGTCAACAATACCTGAACAGAAGCCAGGATTGTGTTCTGGTGACCAAGAAATCCAGTGGCATCCAGCCTGTATCAGCAATAGTGTGGCCAGCAGGAGCAGGGCACTGCTTGTCCACCTGCATTTAGCACTGGCAGGGATGCATCTCAGTTTCTGTGTCCAGTTCTGGGACCCTCAGTTCAGGAAGGGCCTGGAAATGCTGGAGCATGTTCAGAGATGGGCAGTGGAGCTGGAGAAGGGTCCAGAGAGTAAAAGCTAACAGAAGAAGCTGAGACAGCGATATTTGTTCAGCCTGGAATAAAGGAGGCTCATGGAAGACCTTTTTTCTCTCTGCAGCTATGCAAGAGGAAGCTGTAGCCAGGTAAAAGTTGGTCTCTTCTCCCAGATAGGTGGTGATAGAACAAAAGGAACCACACCAAGCCATACTAGAAAAGGTTCAGGTTATGCCTGAATTTTTTTTTCACAGAAAGAGTTGTCAAGCATTATAAAAGGCTGCCCAGAGAGGCAGTGGAGTTACCATCCCTTAAAATGTTCAATTAAAGGACTGGATATGGCACTTCGTGCTATGGGTTTTTTTTTTTTTGAAATGGTGATTTTTGGTGAAAAGTTAGACTTGACTGTCTTGGAAGTTTTGCATCCTTAATGATTCTATGATCCTACATTTTGTTCAGGTAAGCAAAGTAAGCACATACTTATTACTTACTGCTGTGGTGCATTGCTTAATTTGTTTTTATTCAGTTGGTATCTCCTGGGTTCTCCCCCAGTTAGGTTATGGTTCAGCCTGGGGTTTCCCGCCTTCCCTACTGAGTGGCCTCCCACCCCCTCCCCTCTAGGTTGTCAGTCATATTCCTCCACCCCTGTTGCTATTGTTTTCTGCTGATTCATTCTGTTAACCCCTCCCAGAGTCCCTGTCCATCACCTGGTGGCCCCACATCCCTTTCCAGAATGTTCTCCCTTCTCCACTGGGTGATTGGATCAGGGACCAAAGTCCCTCCCCATTTGGCTGTCTATTCGCTAGCTGGGACATCAGTTATATCTGTACCACCCCTCAAGCTCTCCATCATTGGTTTGTGTATTGTATCCACCCCTAGGTTCCACCCTCTATATAAGTTACTGGTCCCTGCAAGCGTGGTTCTTTGTTAGGCTGGCGTCCTTGGAGGAATTAAAGTTCTCTGGGTTGCACCCCTGACTCTGGACCATTCTTTATCTGCCTTGCTTCCCTCTCCGTGTCTCCTAAACTCCTGCCGAGGCGCTGCCTGGGAGCCTACAGTGATTCACTGGAAGCTGCACTGGGTAGTGCCCCCTCCTTGCCGGTTGAGCTGCATGTTGACTCTTATCCTGGCGCAGCTCTCCTCCCAGGAATCAGAAGGAGTTAAGAGTTAACTCCCAGGGAGTTAAGAGGTTTTTGGCCACAGTGCAGCAACTTACGTTTATAAATAATATCTTCAGAAACAAAATTGAAATCATTTAGTGATATAATTCACTACAGAGTAATACTTTGTTGCATAATCTTAGAAGCTCTACAGCAGATGTCAGGTCCCTTAACTCCACTGTTACGATCTCCCGCAGCAGCTTTCAGATGGAGACTTTATCCACAAGTATAGAATGCGATGTTGCTGGGGTTATATGTAAGACAGAAAGAGAGGAAACTGATCAACAGAAGGCTTGATTTCCTGATACTGAAAATAATCAAATTATAACAATAGTAGCAGCTAGCCTTCATTATTCATCAGTTAGAGGTTTTTTAAGAGAGCATGTTGAACTTCTGGTCCCTTGTATCACAGTACTGAATACTTTGCAGGAAAATGTCTCTGTTTCTCAAGATGAGTCATGAGGCAGTTACCTCTGCTCAGGCATATCTCTAAGTCATTCCTTCCTGCCCTGCTTCAGACTACATTTATGTCCTCTTCGAAGCAGAATCAAACTTTGTAGTTGGAAGCAGGAAGATGTATGGGGCCATCCTTCATGGGGAAAAGAAAAGAAAAATGTAGCTGCTTTTTTTTTTTGATCTTCAGATGTATATGAAAAGGACTCAATAGCAAATACAACCCAGAAACCCCAAATCCTGATCTACCTGTATATGAGATCTGCTGTGTTCAGGCTGGGATTATTGTCAATTTGTTTCAATTTGCTCTAGTCTACCTGTCCCTGACCCTGGGCAAGCAGGTGGAAAACACACTTGCTATTCTCCTACCTCTGCAACTGCTGCTGGTAGCCAAGGGTCACTATATCTTACACAGCTCTTGCGAGAATTGCCAGAGCTTCTCCAAAGGCATCCCTATGACAAGAAATTAGGCCTTTTCGTAATGCTGAGGAAAAAAAACTTCTGTAGTAGGCAAAGAAGCACTAATGATGAATACCTGCCATGTAGCTGAAATAAGGCCACAGGAAGGAATGCCCCAGAAGGTGCTCTAAGAAAATAACAAAAACCAATTAGTGCCGCACACGTCTTTTACAGGGTTTTGCAAACCTGAAGTACATACAGTGCCTTACTCTGACTGTTATGTATCAAGAGTGCCTTTGTCCTCAATAACTTCCTTTGAGATACAGAAAGAAAACTTCTCCAGTTTTAAGACGCCAGACAGATTAAGGCTGAGAATGATCTCTCTAAGTGATGAACCCCTTAGGATCACTGTGACACCAGGTTCAGGCTCCCCACACCATGCACAGATTTCACCATTTTGCAAAACCAACTTTCCCTACCCAAGACAAAATCCTCCTTCCTTCAAAACAGCTTGCTCCTCCCCTGACTGCACAGTTGGTGTGTCTGGTCTGGAGCCAAATGCATGCCATGTGCTTCCAGCTAAACAAGATGAAACACCGTACCAGATGCTGGCCCAAAAGCATGCATCTACTGGGACAGCAGAGTAGAGAGCAGTGATACGACATGATCCAACCTGTTTATTCATTGTCATTTCTCTTCAGCAAACACTCTGCCAATTCTCCAGAACAAAACCTGCAGGAGAGGCTTGTAAGGTCTCCCCACAGGTGGAAGATTAACATTTTTCTAAGAAATGTTTAGCTAATTTTCCAGGCACTGATGTATTAAATGCCTCTGTGCCTTTTTAAATGTTCTGAGCCTGACAGTTAACATGTATACCTCATCCACCTGTTGCCAGTCACGAGCACTGTTTTCTGCTCTGGCACACAGCTTGGGTTTTCCTCTTCAAGTCTATGGTGTCCTCATCTCTATGGCCGTTTCAAAAGTACTAGCACCACTACCTAAATAAACCCAAGGTTGTTTAGGTGCTGTCTATTCTACAGATGCCAAGGAAAGAATGCTCACAGCCCTTCCCTGAGGCCACTCTCTTCTGTCCTGGTTGCAGTGTGAATGTTGGCATTCAGTCCCTGGCCCAGTGCTCCTTCACAGCAGAAACAGAAGCCGACTCTACCCTCTTTTGCCTCATCCCTTGACACCCTGTCTGCAGACATGTTAGGAATTCTGTGCTTTCCAAAGAAACATTCTTAGCATATTTTTTTGCTTTTCACACTTAAGATTATTTCTTCCTTTTTTTTCATTATTTTATCTGCCTTACACTTGCGGTTTCCAAGCTTGCATTGATAGCTGTGACATATGAGACACCTCTTCAAGAGTTAATGTGCAATCCACCATTGTCTTGTGTGGCAAGACTTAATAATACCGCAACAGGTAACCTCTTCTGGATTTTTCTTATGGAACTTCAGAAGAAATTTTGCTGTGCTGGTCCATTAGGACCTCTCCATAAAAGTGTCGAATTGTTTTCTCTGAGAACAGTGGCTATTGTGTATGCAAGACAGAAAAGTAATTACAACCTATATATATAACAATGATGTGTTTTCTTCTCTCATTTCTCACCAAAAGGTTAGCAACAAAAAGTCTCTGGGCTTAAAACAAGGAGAGCTGACATTCCTTTCAGTGTTCCATACATGCACTTTCACTGAAATTTAAATCTAGTTGATGTTCTTCTTTAAATCACACTTTTCCTTACTATGCATAACCAAAACTGTGGTAGAGGGAACACCAGAAGTTTGTCAAACAATCCAGCTACAGGCACAAACCCTTTTAGCATGAAAAAAAAAAGGCAACAGAAGAGTTGCCTTTCCCCAGCACTGCACTAACTCCATCTGTCTGTGGCTACTTGCCACTGGCTTACACAAACAGCATGTTTCCTGTTTCCAGGGCTGTGTGCAGCAAGGCAGATTATAGCCAGATCTGCCTCTTTTCACTGCATGTCTTCCCCTATATCCTGTGTCCTTGCACTTGCTCTGTAACTCAGCCCTTCATGTCACCAGCACAATATTCATCTCCCAGCCCCTGAATAATATGACTTATAAGATATATATCTTATATATCCCACTTTACCACCCATCCCAACCTTACAACTTCACTTATGTGTGAAGCAGTAAGGAGTAACAAATAAATGCTTTGGTTGGTATCTATATTGCATTTCCTATTTTTTCTTTTGATGGTCAGTCTCTCAATGGGCTCATGAAAGAGTACCGTAAGGTTAGTGAATAGGAATGGATAGTGAATAGGAATGGATAAATACTGTTGCAAGAGTAGATTAGGCTTCACATTTCAAAGAAAAATTCCACATAACATCTATCATCTTATCACAAGGGGCCTGCAGTTTGAGACTGTTTATTGTGTCTTCTTTGCCTCAGTCTTTAGTGGTAAGACAGCTTGTCCTCAAGACAATTGTCCTCAGGGGTTGGTAGGCAGTGCCAGGGAGCAGAATGGTCCTCTTGTTATCCAAGAGGCAGTCAGAGAACTGCTGGGAGACTTGGATATTTATAAATCAATGGGACCAGATGGGATCCATCCTAGGGTGATGAGGGATCTGGCAGATGAGCTTGCGAAGCTGCTCTCCATCATTTATCAAGAGTCATGGCTCACTGGTGAGGTTCCAGACGATTGGAAACTGGCCAATGTGACACCCGTTTACAAAAAAAAGGTAGGAAGGAGGATCCTGGTAATTATAGGCTAGTTAGCCTAACTACAGTACCAGGAAAGATAATGGAACAGTTCATACTGAGTTCATCACACAGCACTTACAGGATGGCCAGGGTATCAGACCCAGTCAGCATGGGTTTATGAAGGGTAGGTCATGTCTGACCAACCTGGTCTCCTTCTTCGACCAGATGACGCTCCTGCTGGATGCAGGAAAGGCTGTGGATGTTGTCTATTTAGACTTCAGCAAGGCTTTTGACACTGTCTCCCACAGCACACTCCTGGAGAAGCTGGCAGCCCGTGGCTTGGACAGGAGCGCTCTTTGCTGGGTTCAGAACTGGCTGGATGGCCAGGCCCAGAGAGTGGTGGTGAACAGTGCTGCATCCTGCTGGTGGCTGCTCACCAGTGGTGTCCCTCAGGACACTGTACTTGGACCAGTTCTATTTAATATTTTTATAGATGGCATGGATGAGGGCATCAAGTTCTTCATTAGTAAATTTGCAGATGACGCTAAGCTGGGAGCTTGTGTCGATCTGTTGGAAGGAAGGAGGGCTCTGCAGAGAGACTTAGATCGGTTGGATGGATGGGCAGAGTCCAACAGCATGAAGTTTAATAAGTCCAAGTGCCGAGTTCTACATTTTGGCCACAAAAATCCCCTACAACGTTACAAGCTGGGGACACTGTGGCTGGACAGTGCCCAGGCAGAAAGAGACCTGGGGGTGCTGGTCGACAGCAGGTTGAATATGAACCAGCAGTGTGCCCTGGTGGCCAAGAAGGCCAGTGGCATCCTGGCCTGCATTAGGGATTGTGTGGTCAGCAGGCCCAGGGAGGTCATTCTTCCCCTGTACTTGGCACTGGTGAGAGACTGCATCTTGAGTGCTGTGTCTAGCTGTGGGCCCCTCAGTTTGGGAAGGACATTGAGACGCTTGAGTGTGTCCAGAGGAGGGCAACAAGGCTGGTGAGGGGCTTGGAACACAAGCCCTATGAGGAACGTTTGAAGGAGCTAGGGTTGTTTGGCCTGGAGAAGAGGAGGCTTAGAGGTGACCTTATTGCTCACTACAACTTCCTGAAGGGAGGTTGTGGACAGGTGGGGGTCGGTCTCTTCCACTGGGCAGCAACTGACAGAACACGAGGACACAGTCTCAAGCTAAGTCAGGGAAGGTACAGGTTGGATATTAGGAAAAAATTTTTCACCTAAAGAATAATCAAATACTGGAATTGTCTTCCCAGAGAGGTGGTAGAATCACCATCTCTGGATGTGTTTAAAAAAGGACTGGCCATGGCACTTAGTGCTATAGTCTAGTTGAGGTGTTAAGGCATAGGTTGGACTTGATGATTTTAGAGGTCTCTTCCAACCTCATTATTCTGGGATTCTGTGATTTTGTCTTACAGAGGAAAGAATGTCATATGCAATATTACAGAATCATCTGGACAGAAGCTCCTCATGTCAGCCCTGTCCCCATCAAAATGACCCTTCTCTTGTTTCTACTGCTATCATTCTTGCACAGCACTAGATATACATCACTACAGAGGAAATCAGTGAGGGCTGAAGTAATGTGCAGTTACTGATGCTAATATCAACATGAGAGAGTATAGGTGCTATGACTTAATTCTGATGAGAATTTGTTTTGCTCTATTGCAAGGTCATGCACACTAACTGCTGTTCACGTTCAGGATTCAAATTCCAGGTAAAGGAGTTATAGAGTTATCTGATCCCAGAAAGTAGAAATCACATTTTCTCCTCTTGTTGGGACAAAGACAAAACCTATCAGAAGAGGTAGGAATTTCTGAGATTAAGAAAGTATTCACCTTTCCCTCACAAATGTCCTGCATTTCTGTACAAAGCCCTCACTCACCTGGCCAAAAGAAGGACAGAAGTGCAGGCACCTCCTGCTTGATGATTTAAACCATTTTGTTCCTCCTTAAACATAATTAAGCTTTCCTGAAAGATCTTTAATCAAAGGGCCAGCTGCAGTTATTTTCTTGAGATGGGAGATCAGCCAACAGCCAGCAACAGTCTAAGCAGTTAGCCCAACAAATATGGTAGTTCATTTTCCCTTTAAGCTCTAAGGAAATAGGCCTGGACAGTGGTCCAGTCAGAAGTAAAGGGTATTTGGGATTCACACAACCAGATGCCATTCTGCTTTAAAGAAAAGTAAATTAAAATGCATAGCTTCCAGGCTTTTTTTTGAAATAACAAAACAAAACAAAGCAAAAAAAAAAAAAAAAAAAAAAAAAAGGAAATAAACTAAAATACAAAACTTCCTGTTGGTGCCTGCTTCAGGAGCAATGCAAATATGATCAGCTGCACACTGAAAGAAGTCTACTACCAAAGTACCTGCATACACATCAGCAGTGGTGTGTGTTAGTGCATGTGAGTATCATGACAGTAAAATATGTCTGTATGCCTATATTTGTATAGATTAGTTACCCATTGCACAACCTGCTGTACTGAAGCAGAAGGAGGATACAGGGAAACTAAGATAGATTGAGATGAGATGAGATGAGATGAGATGAGATGAGATGAGATGAGATGAGATGAGATGAGATGAGATGAGATGAAGTGAACTACCTCATCAGGTGCACCTAAGAGAGACAGAGAGATTGTTCAGAAGGGTTCTCATGACAATGGTGAAGACAATGGAGGCCTCATACTCCCTACAAGTGTCCAAGCCAGCATCACATAAGGAGTACTACAGACTCAGTGCCTTCCCTGAGGCAAGAACTGCAAGGAGCTGGGCTACCAAGGACTATCAGAGTATCCTAAAGCTAATGGGAGTGGCAAAGGTCAGCCAGAGCATAGCTAGTTGGAGTTGGAGGGATAGGAGTGAGAGGGCAGATCACCAATCCTTGAAGCATCCTGGCAAACAAGCCCCAGACTGGTGTTAATGGCTCGATTCCAATGTCCATGAAAGTATGTAAATAATTCCTGAATAAGGAATTCCCTGAAGTAGTTAACCATGAAGGCAGCCAAGTGCTGAACTGAAGTGCATGCTTTGTTCACAGGCACAGTGGCTATTTAAGCCTTTCTTCCTTCCTGCCCTACAGCATCATCACAAATTAGATTCCTTGCCCTGAAACTGCAACCATAAAAGCCTTTGCTTTGCAATGTTACCCCAAAGAAGATGCAGAGAAATGGGTCGTGACACCTTCAGCTGCCGAGCTAATCCATCATAATGTGCCATAGCTCCTACAAATTGCTGCCCCTGGCAGATAAAGGCAAGCGTTTCCAATTGTTCCCAGATGGCTAAAACTTTGCAATGGTTTGTAACCTGCCTATGCTGGACCACCGCAGCTGCTTCACTGAGTGTTCTGGATATTGATGGATGCCCCCTTTGACCCAGAACACTGAACATGTTGAATGGAGGAATATTGCCACCAAAATCATTCCCTTCCCTTCTTTTTCCCCATATCCCAAATTTAAAGGTCAGAAGTAAAATCAAGCTCTATGAAAACTGTTTTCCTCATTTTAGGATGGCATATTTGTGCTTTCATCTGACAGCTCAGTTGAAACATTCTGCTCTATGTCAATAGAAAGGATGGTTCTGCCTATTAACAGGAAGTACACAAGTGAAATGATTCACACACTCTTCCCAGAAAGTATATAAGCTTCTTTGTGATGAAGTACACATCTCCCCATTTCTCTGTCCCAAATCTAAGATCTATCTAGTCTCTGCAAAATGATGACACAGTGTTTATTTATTTTAGTAGATGCTTCTTAATTTAACCTTTAAGAAAGCCACAACTGCACAGAAAATAGCCAACCATTATTGACACTTCACACTGTGTTAGTCATAGTAGTGTCTTTCTCTCATGGGTGAACACAATTTCATTTTCAAGTTCTCCCAAATAAGCCTTCAAAATTATTCATAACAAAACAAACACTTCAAGTACTAAAGTATGCCTGTGTGTGCATACATGCATTGGTGTACATACTTATGTTTACATATGAATTACAGGCACTTCAAGAGTCTAATCTTCCATTAGACTTCAGCAGATGGAGTTGAACCTCTGTTCTCCCCTCCTTAGAAGACATAGTGCCTAGTATTACTGAATTTCCTTCATCTTCTATGTTCATTTTTAGCTTCCCTTCCACATTACTTGACCTTGGTATTGTTAACAGTATTCTCACTGATCTTGTCCTCACTCAACAATTTTAAGGCTGAAGGGACTTCTAAATTTTTTTTTTCTAATCATCCACATTACCCAACCCAGGAAAACCTCACCCAGGTATTTTTATGAGAGACACTGTGACTCACACTTGGCTAAAATCTTATCCAATAAGCACTCTTTCATAATCCAAGAATGTCACAGGTCAAAGAATTGCCACAGCCTTTCTGTGATAGTGTCCTTCAGTGTCAGTATTTTAGAACTGAAAGGGAAGACTGAAAGGAATTCATCCCTCTCCTTCCTACCTTCAATTTCTGTCAGCACTTAATAATTTTTCTCCAACATTTTTTAATATTTGTAGCATGTATTTAATATTTTTCTGTTATATGCAACTATGTGTATTTCAGGAAACATGTGTAGCAGGGAAACAGAAGACTTTCGTCAATACTGAAAATTCAAGAGGCCTCATTATGAGAAAGAGAACCCATCCTATGGTACTCTGTACTTAGATCATTGTCATACTCTTTCCAGGGAACAAGATATCAAGGCATCTAGTCATTTTATAAACAGCATAAGAGGAGCAAATTAAAGTTTGAGCCAGGTAGGCACTTACCTAACTTCATGAATGGTTGAGCAAAAAGAGCTGGACAACTGTTCATTGATTTTGAGTAATTAAGACAGCTGAATTTCCAGTTGTTGTAATTTAACACAGCACTGTAACCTCCAGGGGGGAAAAAAAAAAAAAAAAAAAGAATTCACCTGTTAGCTCTTAATCTCTTAATGGCACCATTTTGAAGTTAGACCTCACATTCCTCTTCAGGCTCATTTTTATTTCAAGGTGTTCATAAAATACTTCTACGAAAATGCATGAAATACTACACATAAACAGAAAACATAATCTGAAAAATATGAGGCAAAAAGAATGTAGCAGCTCTACAGAAAGGGAGGCTTACAGTGAATATATTTAGCATGATTCCATTCATTTCTATAGGTAAAAAAAAATCACACAGGCATTCAGAAACATGGCTACAGCCAAGATAATCTTTGAATGCACCCTTGTCATCTGGAAGCCTGTGTACGTTGTTGCATCACAAGATTTTAATAGAACCACTTAAAAAAAAAAAAAAAAAACAAGAGGATCAATGAGATTAATCAGAAGAGAATGAACTGAGGGGAATTTCACTGAAGGACTTCATCTCCAGCAAGGCAAAGTGCTATCACAGAATAAGAAGGAATAGTGTACTCTACAGTTCCACAAAGCAGGACACAAAGTAAGCCTTGATGTACAGAAAGGAAAATCCAGACAAGACATTAGTGTAAATCCTGCTGAGGGTAAAGATGGAAAAGAATTGGCACAGATTATCTGAAGATGACACACATCTCCATCACTGGAGGTTTTAATAGGCCAAACACCTGCTAGAATGGTGTGGGTGCACTTAATCCTGCATCAGGCAGAGACAGGGACTGATGACCCCCTTAGTCCTTTCAGCCCTGCTCTTTTGATTCTTAGCTGAATCAAAAATCAGCTAAGAAGGAAGAAACACTGGAGTCAACCACACTTACTCTCCCCAGTGAGTTCCAGATCATATCTGCTTGAATACCTTCATATGCTTCTATGGCAAACCCCTTTTGTACAGAAAACTTTTAAAGCATGTCACATGGTGGCAAAATACAAGTAATACATGGAGAAATATTATAATACAGTCCCAAGGTATCATCCTGGAGTGCTATCTACTTAGTTTATTGACAAAAGTTGAGCTACTCTAAATTGTCATTGAAATGTCTTGTGACCTCAACTGCAAATTAAGCTGTGTTCTTACAATTTGGAATATCATTTTCAATCATTAAGGTTCAAGAGCTGAATTTTTTTTTTGTCTTGCCACTGTCTCACTATTCCTAAGGAAAATTTAAAAACCAGTGGGAAGATACAAGGAATGATGAAGAAGGAGATGAACTCAACACAGAACCATGCAAAATAGATTCCATCATTTAGGAAATGTAGAAAGTGAGAACAAACTCATTGTAACTGGCAAAACATTTCCTCCCAGATTCAGACTAAAAAGTGCTTTAGCAATACTGCAAAGTGCAGTGTTGACACACAACATAATGAAACTCTGCTGGTTTTATGTGGATGCACTTAAGAAATGCATTTAGCCTATTGGTGGTAACCACAAGTCCTTCTATAGTGTCATCTCCCTGATAGCTATACTTAAATATGTTTCATCAGTTTTGCCCTTTGTCAGCAAGATGAACCAGTGATGGCTATGTAACAGAGCAGAGAAAGTCATTAGGCAATACATCAGCAGGACTAAGACAAAGCCACAGGGCTGATTTTATCGGTCTGCACACATTCCCTTGTGGTTTAGTAGTAGCAGTGAGGATACTGCTGTGGTTTGGCTGACAAACCATTAATTGGCAGCTCATGGTAGCTCTGCACTTTCTATTCAAACCTAACCACAGATGCTAGCTAGCATCAGCGCTAACAGTTCTGCAGACTTGCTTCCATGTGCTAAGTACTAGTACTAGGGAGACCACACCTACACATTGTCCACATATTGTGCTGACAACAGTTAAGGTACAATTCTCTCATATTTTCAGTCCTAAATTATATACGCAGTCTTGGGTCCAAATACGCTGATAGTAGTTCAGTGACTTCTTGTTGTGTTACTTGACACTCATTTGCACGATTTTATGCATGATAACAGGAACATGTAAAATATGTTGGGATACAAATGCTTTATTTAACGTTGAGCATATAGGCTCAAAATAATGTAGTTAACAACTGAAACATACCAGCATCGCTGAGGAGATGTAAGAAAGAAGCCCCTTCTCCAAAGACAAACATTAGCTACCAGGGCACCAGCTGGTAAATTATCTCAGCATGTACTCACAACAACTGAATAATACAACTATGACTAGAGAATTACTCTCAATAAGTAATTCTTAAAGAAACTGAGGCCTTTGCAGCATCTAAGTTTGAAGTGTCAGAGTGTTCACTTAAGTAAATACTTGCGGGAAGGAAAACACTCCTCCTTTCTGATTTCTGGCAATGGCTTATAGCAGAAAGCTGCAAATGAAGAAATCCATTTTTAATAGGGCATTTATTGTTCCCCAGAAAGGCTAATGCACTTAACATAAAATCAAATTAAACCCACGTACATTACCAAAACAACTCAATTAATATAATTTATTTCACATGTCAGAAAATGAGTGTGATCTCAGGTGCTCCTATTCTATGGTAAACAGTTCAATTATACTTACACATTTTTATATAAATCACCATTGTAAGAATATTCTAAAAGCAAAGATAGATGGCATTTGTATGCTCTGATATTTTGTTGTTTTGTTAAAGTCTCTAAATATCTCAGTTTTCACACCTCATTGTTTATTGTCGCTAGAGAAGACCATTTTCATCTTTTCATCTTCATGTTGGAATACACTCTGAACTATTTGCTTTGACTTACAATACATTAAACAATAGTTCCCTCTTCTGGACTGAGGCAATGCTACATTTAGGGCAGAGAAATCTCTGCGGAACCAAATTCTGGTTAATGTTCACTGAAGGTGTGGGCTTTCTTCCCTAATTGAACAACCTTACAATAAAATGAAAAGCCCTGAAATCTATACACAAAAAAGTCAAGCACATAAAGAAAGAGAGGTGTAGAAATCAATGAAGTATTGGATTGTGGGGCTTTGCATTCGATTTCACCTAAAGGCACTGATAGCTGCAACAGATGTAAGTAAGGATCTGTCACCATTTTGATAGTGAAACATAAACTCTCTGGAATGTATTGATTCCCAAACTCCCAGGGTTTTTAAAAAAGTGGTACAAATCACTGATCTGGAAGGAGGAATTTATTTTAAACAAGTGCTTAATTCAAGGTCTTGTACTTTTGGACTGGAGCATTGATTACATAACCAAAGATCAACTACTAAATACTAAATTTTAAAAAGCAACCACCCATTGAAAGAGTAGAGACAAGGGACAGAGGAAGTAAGGCAAAAAAAACCCTCAAGGTCCCAGATTTACAGAACAAAACATGCCCTCAAAGACACCAATTGTTATCCTCACCTTGAACAAAGTATCAGGAAGCAAATTTGTGAAGGTGACGAGCACCTAAAACTAACTTTTGTTCTCTCACGAGGGTTTTTCTGTGAAAAGCAGTCCAGTACAGCAAAGTACCAGTATGGAAGAGCTGAAACTCTGGGTTACCTGCAGCTGGAGACAAATGGCATGTTCAGAGTCAGTCTTGTGAGCAAAGGGTACCAAAGTCTCCTCTGGAGCAGCACTTTCAAGGAAGTTCACACTACAAGCCTTCTTCCACAGACCTCCATGACTCTTGCCTTGTCTGGCAAGAAGAGTCTGGGAAAAAAATCTAATGGTCTCTGCCACCTGTATTTGAACCACAGCAACTGTTTCTCTTGATGAAAATATCCCTGAACACAAGTTGCTCAAAATACCCTCTTTTTGAAACAAGAGCCCCCCTGAAAGGGGTGAGACTCTGCAGTGGTTCACATGGAGGTGGGAGAGTGAAAACTGTAATTCCCCAGTCCAGCTCTAGAGGTGTAATACAGATCAGTCTGTCTTAACCATCAGGAAGTTTTATTGACTGCTCTGTGAACTTTGAGTGGTCTCACTGGATCAGAAAACTTGCCTAGAGCCTGGGCATACTCCAGTAAGACAGGCGGAAAAGACCAATAGGTTTAATTTCCATTTCTTCATGCTCAATTGGTTTAATAGTTGACTGTAAAATAATTGACTGCAGTGAAATTTACCAGGGAACAGGGTGGTGGCCTTTCTTCTCTGATGTCTAAAAGATACTGTTCCAAGAAACACATACTCCCAAAATTAGTAATCCAATGCTTGCTGCTGCAATAAGCAATAAAAAGTCCTTTCCACACATACAAAGGAGCCTGCAGCTAAAATGGTCCTGTGAGAGGAACATCTTCTATAGCAACATGGTCATCCTTAGGTAGCTGAACGGTCTTAATATTTAGTATGCTGAACTGCTTCTTTCTGGTATTGAATTCAAATGAATAGCCAAACAATTCTGCTACATTTGCCTTCCAATGGGGAGAGAAGCACATTTTGAGACAGGTGTTTATTTGTATGTTCCTTTCCGGAAAGGATCTCAGACGCCTGTTCCATCACTGTAAGATGAACCATGTTTTCATGAACCATGAACATAGTGATTTGCTTCCTTCCAGTGATCATATTTGAAAAAAACTAAAGTTTCTTCTTTCTATATGATTGACACTTCCACTGACTGTGTCTGATTTTCATTGTGTGTTTACAATGATGCAAAAAAAAAAAAAAAATTCAAGCCTTTTTTTTTTCACTTCCAGAGGCTTTCAAAGCTTCCTAAAGAATTGTTTTAACCCTCTAGGCATAAGGGTCAGGGACAAAACACTCTGAGAACCTGAGTGTGAACTGCTATGATCCACTTCTGTGGCCCTAAAAACAAGGCCCCCAGATGGGCCATACACTTAAGAGCTGGACTCAGAGATCATTGTGTGTCCCTTTCAACTCAAAATATTCTTTGATATGGCAATTATATCCCTTTTCACTACTCCTCTCAGACAAAAGGCAAGCATTCTCATCTGCCCCTCACTTTTCCAGTGTGCTTCCATTCCCTAAAAATGTGTTTGGCTTGAGAAGGAGTGCACTTTTAACTTTACCACCAGCAAAAGCAATTGTGGGTTTATGAGTGGACAAAATTTATGGGTGTAGAAAAATGTGTGACACACTTCAAATCAGAGCAACTGAGCCTTAGGAAAACACTTACAGTCCTTCCCTTGAATCTATTTTCAGCAGCCACTTTCAGCAGCAATAGATAGCAAAATTAGTTCCTTATTTTGCACCTTGCTGTAAATGCTGCCACTTCTACCACTTTTCCAGCTGGAACAAAGCATCTTGTGCCCTTCTCCATGAAAACAGTGCTTGAGCAGAATTTCATTTAAATCTTCCCAAAGACGCTGTCTCACAAATCACAATGGACGTATTAAACATACTTTTTGCAAAAGGCTCAGGTAAACTCACATGAAAAAATTCTGTAGGAACATCTTTGTGGAAATTGAAGAATCCATAGTCCGGGACCCTGTCCAAAAAGTACCCAATATTTTGCATCACAATCAGATACACTGTAACTGACCTAGAAATTAAGCTTTCCAGATTGCATTAAGTCAAAGAAACTGATGTGTTCTGTAAAGGCTATCTTTAGGAAGTAAGGTTTGATTCAAAACACATTACCTTCATTTTTAGGTGATTCTACCCTACAGACTACCCCTCAGGTTTACTCATCAGAATTTTTTGTTCCTTGCTCAAATTTGTTTACATCAAGTCCTGCAGAGATACGGAATCAGTGCAAAGATTCAACTTTGGCATGTAAAGATCTGAAGCTGAGGTAAGGTAATGATGGTATTTTCCCATAAACCTTGCAAGATCTGATCAAATATACCCACATGAGCCAAGATGGTGAAAATATAAAGCATCAAATCCAACACAAAGCAGAAGCCCTGTCGTTCACTCTAATACAGAGAGAAGAATATGAGGCAACATTCAAAGCAGATGAAGGACCAAGCTCTCTACTGTTAAAGGAAATAAAATTATGCTGCCTCTATCCATTTATAATGCCTCTCACATATACTATCCAAATCTCATGACTAAGCACTGAGAAAGATTAAAAACACAGATAACTCTTTCTGCTATTAAGCCCCTTCCTCTGAGAATCCTCCAGGGGTGTTTATGGTGGGATCAGAATTACTGAATGTGCAAATTTCTACTGAAGATAAAACATGCTAAAACAAGAAGAGAGAAAATCAGAGGAGGAAACAATCTTCATTTATGTATGCATTTATTTTAAGAACTTGCTTAAACAGATTATTGTGCATCATTTTTTTCACAAACAAGAATTTGGAGAGAACTGGGTATAATGTTTGCCATGTTGTGACACAGAAAATTAAACTTTTTTTTTTTTTTCCCTCTAATTCTCCACATAGATCTTACTCGGGAGAGAGTACTTTGCTGACAGAGGCAGCAATTGCCAGTAGCTCAGAGGTGCAGAATTTTAAGTGTGATAGATCTAACCATGTAGTCTCAGTCCTGGCCTTGGTGGGACCAACAGAAAGGGGTTTCCTGGGTGCATGTGAGCCACTTAAAACAACTGGAAGTGACAACTGATAGATAGAGGACAGTGCTGTCCACTACAGGGCTCAGAAGCCCCATATCTGCTGATCAGATTTATCATTTAGGGAGGTTTGCTGCTTGTGTGGGCCTTTCGTTGAAAATGTTGTGCAGAGGCTACCAAGGCTCATCTGTCTTTGTAGGATGCAGTCGTGCCTTTTCACGTGTACCAAGCACACCACCAAGAGAGACCTGAGAATTATCAAACATAACTAGCAGGTTACAGGGGAGCTGCTGAAGAGTGTGGACACTCAAGTGGTTTTCTCCACTGTGCCCAAAGAGGACTGAGCAGAAACTGAGCATGAACCAGTGGCTGCAGAGCTGCTGTTCATAGCAGACTTCTGATTCCCACAACCACGTCAGCCATGGTGAGAATCTGAAGAACATAACCAGGTTCTAAGGAGAGGGAAAGCTGGCAGAGGAAAACAGATATTGTTGTGGTAGATAAGCAGATACCTGTTGTATACCAGATTAGGGAGGATCAAAATAGGGAGGAGCAGGTTAAGGTATGCTTCAACATGCTGTATGTACACAGCTTTGTGGAGCCAGATGGGTTTGACCCAAGTGTGCTGAGGCAGGTGAAGGCCAGTGGCATTGCAAGGCCACTCTCAGTGTTCTTTGAAAGGTGGAGGTGAGTAGGAAAAGTTGCAAATTACTCTCAGCCCTGCCTTCTAACCGTGTAAGGAAGAAGATGAATGAACTACAGCGTCATGCAATCCTTTGGAAGATGTTGGAGAAAATCCTCTTGGAGAGCATTTCCAAAGGCATGAAGAATCAGAACGTGCTCGGGAGTAGTCAGCCTGGATTTCTGAGCAGAAAACCAAAAACTGTTTACAAAACAAATCTGAAGCTGTTGAATCTCTCCCTTAGTGACCTGCAGGCTGGGACAGCACAGATTCAAGCAAGTTAAGAGAGCATATAAAAGTGGAAGGAGTAGAAGGTGCTGTGCTGCACTTCAGGGAAACCTCAACAGGTGAAATGCAGAGCTGGACAGGAAGGAATGTGATAAAGCACAGCAAGAGCAATTGCACCATCCTGCAGGTAAGGAGGAGTAGCTCCATGCACTGGCACATGCTGGGGACTTGTGAAGCTGACAAGCAGCTTTGCAGAGAAGATCTGTGAGGTCCTGCTGGACAGTAAGCTGAGTAAGCTAAACAGCACTGGCCTTCTGCAAAAATGACCAACACTATCCTCAGCTGTATTTAGAAGTGCATTAAGAGCAGCTCAGGGGAATTTGTCCTTCCTGTACCCTCAGTGCTGGTGAGGCCATGTGAGGCCAAGCCCAGTCCTGGGCTCCCCAGCACAGAGAAGTTGTAGACAGACTGCAGTGGCTCCAGCACAAGCTCAGAGATCCTGCTCTGAAGTAGTGCTGCAGCATGTCCAAGAGGCAATTCCTGATACTGCAACTTCACTTCAGTGCTCCCCTGCAGCTCACAGCCACCCCATCCTAGGGATGGATGCTACCCAGCCCAAGACAACAAGTGTGATCTGCTGCTTCCCACTGCAGGGAAAACGAGGGGGCATCATCTCCATGCTCTCCTCTGCTTGCAGTTCCGTGAGCACACCAAGACTATAGCCTCCCAAGAGAAATAAAATGAGAATGACAACTACTGTCTAGGTTTTATTCTGCAGTTGATAGCTGGCCTGGAGTAGAGGGTGAAGATGTGTTGTGTTTCTAAATCCAGCAGGCAAGCTAACACGGCAGGGCTGTGTTTTACTCTGAGGTTAAGAAGCCATAACACCAGAGTTGCAAAGGCGCTTCAGGGTCTTCCTCTGCCTCCCACACTAACCTGCCTGCTGCTGCTGCCTTTTTCTAGGCTTTGGTCTGAGCAGTGAGACTGTATCAGCCCCTGAAGAGGGACAGAGTGCCTGCCCAGGCACTCTCACCAGCACAAAGCTCCTTACAAGACCAGGAGGTCACAGGTCCTGATAACATGGCAGGTGCACAAAGTTCCCAGCACAGTCTTCCTCCAGCAGTTTCCACCACTGTTTCTCCTTACAATGGCCTAAAATATGCTACAAAAAACAATTAAATTTACATCTCAAATGCAGCCATGAGCATTTCTATGCCCAAAGCTGTAACTGATCAACAAACCGCTACAGTGAAAGACAGCTCCAAGGACTTGAGCACAGGCGATGGTTATTCAGATTTTCACCACAGCTACCATGGCCATGGGAATCAGAGGATTGAACAATAACAACAAAATGAGCTTTAAAGAGAGCTACAGACTTGAGCTGACTTCAGACCACACTTTTTTTGTGGTGACTGGAGATACCCAGCATCATGACAGTAAGCGTAATGGGAATTTCGCTTGTAACCTAGCCGGAGGTTGCAGCTGCTATCTTGTGCTCTGTTTGTGCTGCTTCCATCTACTAAATCAAAATCCTGTCTTCAAATAAGTAAATTTGGTAATAACACATTAAACCCTCCTCATGTGGAATAACTAAAAGAGCCTGGTTAGAGTTGTACTGCACAAGAGTAGAGCTAGGACTGCAAGACAGCAGCAAACACCTCACCACACAGAATGCATTTCCAGCAGGACTGAGTTTACTCAAGGCAACAAACACAACAATTCAGAACAGCGTGCAATGGCCACCCCTTTGTGGCATCAAGGGCAACTGGGAACAATGTAAAAAGAAAGGGCCATCTGCATAACTCTGTGTACAACCCACCTACTAATGTAAGGCCACATCCTTTCTGACTTTGATTGAGCTTAAGTTTCAGTCACTTCAAAAATACAATAATAAAACAACAGTCTTGCATGTATCAAAATGCAAAATTCTAAATATATTTATTATTCAGTTATATTTGCTTTTCATTGCACAGATTTGTTTTTTATCCCCATGTTCAACAGTTTTTTACAAAGCTTTTAGGAGTTCTGAAACTGTCAGAAGGATCACTCAATACTATTTAGGCACAGATCATGAACGCATAACTCCATTTCCTCAAGGTTTTTTCCAGTGAAAGATTAATGGTTGCAGTTAAGCTCCAAATTTAAATACATTTCACAGTCCACGCTTTTACAGGCATACTGTCTAAAAAAGAAGTTTTGATTAAACAGGCTCACCAAAGCCTAAATAAAAGCACTTTCTTTTCCATAAATGCTGAAATCAACAAAACCCAAGGATAAGAACCATAGTGACCAACCATTCTCTATGCTAGTCAGTCATAGAATAACAAAGAAACACTTCTCAAGAGGATGTAAAAATCCCCTGAAAAATTACTTTACTTTGGAAATAATTTAAATCATTTCATATTAAAAAAAAATGCAGCCAAAAAAACACATCTGGTGACAAGCATGTGTCCCAGACGTATCCCCTGGACCTAGTTGATTCCATGATTCCTACGTCCCACAATAGAGGTGCACAGTTACAGGTTAAATAGTGTTCGCTTGCTCTGTCTGGGTTTAAGACATCTCCGTAAGGTCCACCATTGAGCCAGAGAGCTGGTGCTGAAGGGCACAGATCAGTTTGGCCACAGGGCTGAGGAAGGCTGAGCAGCCTGGGAGGATGCAGGGGGCTGGACAATACAGGCAAGAGGGACTCTGCAGCTGTAGACAGCTGCAGGAATAGGACAAGGTAGTGGCACCTGGGAGTGAAGAAAGCAGCAGCTGCAGGCATTAAGGACAAGTGATACTCCAGCAGTCCTGGAGGGCTGTTCATGACTGGCCACAGCCCTGTGATCTTAATGTGGTTGACACAATACTTCTAGCACCATTGCTAAAATACCTGCAGTGGGCTGGGGGTCCAACTCCCCACTCATTCTTTTAAACTCTCAGCAAATTCCCCCATTGGCAACACTGTGCAGCTTTAAATGCTGCTCTCAATCTCTGATGACCCCCAGTTGACTGCAGCTGGTCTTTGGCAGAAGAAGGGAAAGGCCACTAACTCACACGACAGAGACTCTTCAGCTTCTCTGGCAAAAACTAGCCCACACCATGACCTTTTTAAAGTAGGATATCCAACACCAACTCTCCTATCACAAGAGTGCTGGCCCTTGGCACCCCCAGAGTGGGACTATCCCCAGCACCAGGTCAGGGCAGCCACGGCTTTCCTGAAGCACCTGGGGGCAGAGCCAAGCTGTGAGGTCAGAGGAGTGCATAAGGATCACTTTGGAGCTAGAGGTGCCTCTGACACTCAGCAGAGTGGACTCCCTGAGCAAGGGGACAGCAGCCACAGGAGCCACATCACTGGGCCCCAGGGCAAAAAAAAGAAGCTGGTAGTTGCCTTCAGTCTCCCATTCTCCTGTCATGTGGAGGGGCAGCAAAACAGGTCATTCCCAGAGCTTAACATGTAACTTCTCCAGGACCACAAGAGCAAGATTTTCCAAAGTCTCTCACTACCATTAATACACAAGCTTCTGACATTGGTGAGCAGGCAAGCCAAGGGGAGCCTGAAGAAGCGCAGCAAGTCCATCAAAAACCGTCTGGTGATGATTAGGGAAATGTGACCACCACAAGCCAGGGAAGTCCATGCTGCCTGAAATATCAATTCTACCTCCAGTAAAAAATCTAGGAGGAGTTATCTGCAGGAACTGGAGTCTCCCCCTGTGTCCAGGGGTACAAAGAGCTGTAGGCCAACAATCTCATTCAGTGTCTGTGTCTGTGCAGAGGTTTCTGAGCTCCAGCATCAGTTGTTTAATTTGGATATCCTTCTGGATTACCAACTCACGTAGTCGACGGATTTCTTCCTGTTGCCGGTAATACATCTGTAAAAGCTGTAAGGAAACACATATTTTATTTCCTTTACACTAAGAGAACATAGGCTTAACAGACAATGCCACCAGAGTCGTCACATCACTTCTGAGAGAAACATCTAAGGAGGAAGCCTTCAACCAGCAGACAACATCAGCAGTGCTCCTGTTGTCCACTAGAGTGGGTTGTGATGGCATGTGTTTCACAGGAAGTATTCAGAGTCTAAATTCCTGGCTCTGTCACATCTCCTCCTCTGACCTTGGACAAGTCCAAGTCCTTCTTTTTCTTCCAGTTGGGACTAGCATTGTCTTTCACCATGCATGCAGCAGAGCACTCAGCTCTGCAAGGGCTGCTTCTGTAACTTTAGGGTGCCAGCTCAGAAACGTGCAGAAAAATATCCTTTTTCACACTACAGGGAAATTCAGGTGTGGAAATTCCTGCCCTATCAAGGTGCAGATGCTAAATTCTTGCAGAGATGAAAGGGGACCTCACTATAGGTAGGGTAAGAAAATTATTCCAGGATTCCTAAAAGCAAACACAATGCAGGTACTTGAAAATGTCCCTGAGCTGCCAACAGTGGGAGGCTGACAAATCGCCACAAAGAGGTACCACTGCGCCAGATTTGATTACTATACTGAGAGGTAGTTTTCCATTATTAAAGACAGATCATGGAGCTGCCAGGATCTTTTCTAGAGGATTTCCCAGGTGCATGCTGCAGCTAGCAGCCAACTTCAACAGCACTGCACTAGTAAGTTGTCCCTCAGCAGTGAGCTGCAGATGCAGACTCTTTCCCGTGTCACGGTCCACAATACAGTCAGGCAGTTAAGACTGCTACACGGATGCACCAGGAGTACACTCACTCCTTTCACAGAAATTCCTGCTGCCTCACCAGGCTTGCTGACTGCAGTTCTCATCAAAGGGTTATCCTGCATAAACCCCAGAACCTGGAGGTCACAAGGACCTCCTTGTGCCCAGCCAGTCACCAGAGGGGTCTGTGCCACAAGCATGCCTAGGAAGTGAGAATGCTGACTGCCCCCTCTTTTCCAGACCCCCTCAGCTGGGGTTGTGCTGGGCCGTATTTCTGCTTCCCTTGCGGCAGTCAGGGCAGGCAGAGTTTCTGCCGCCACAAAGAAGAAAGGGCTTGCGCTGACTCAGGCCTGCAAAATAAAACCTCCCTGAATTGCCACTGTCTGAATGGCATTCTTTCTCATCTGGCTTTGAGCTTAGCCTGTAGACCCAACACTTCACCCGAGACATTCATACCTCACTTTCAGTTTTTGGTGGTGGACACTGAAATATGTCAAAGCCATTGGAGAGGCACATTTGCTTATTTTCTAGCAGACTCTCATTCACATTCAGCCTTCTGCTACTTTCAATCTCTCTTGGCTTCTGCTCGTCCTCCAGTGAAATCATTCCTTGCACTTTCTGTTGCTGGCTCATGTCAGTAGCTTCTGTTTCTTGATCCAGAAACTGTGGTAGGGACTTCACAGCTTCAGAGCCTGGTCTCAAGGATACCAAGAGGGGCCCTAGGGAGGGAGGAGACAAGTGAGCATTCCCAAACCACACCCAAATTCAGTGCTAAGCAATTCATTCTAACAACCAGCTTTAACCAATTCGTTCAGAGATAAACATGGAGGCTGACTGGAGCAGCTTCCAGAATTTAAGCCAAAAAATTATTTTAACTTTCAGCCATATTTACTACATCTCTCCTTTTCCTTCTTTTCTCTTTCTCTAGCAAGTTAATAAGCCAGAGAGCTGGCAGCAGCTTACCCAAGCCCTGGGGAGTATCACAAATGACACATAGACAGTCAGAAGGCTAACTGGCATAAGCACCTCCCATCTTTACTGAACTGCTTCTTTTCATACCCTGGTCAATATAGGTGGACCTGAATGGTCATTTAATCAGTACATTTCACCTGATTGACTAGTTAACAAGATGCCCATTTGTAAACAATCTTATGAGAATAACAGGAAAACAGATACTAGAAAAACACCACCTACAGGTTATTTTAATAATTGTCTATCATTGTTTATCTCCAACTCTCTAAAGTCTCCTAGTCAATTCTGGGAAAACTGATCTAGCTTTCTTGCTCTCTGACCAGGCTATCACATTCACAGGGGAGTTGAAGGGCTGGGGAGCTCTCCATGTGCTGACCTTTGTTAATCCCATTGAGCCATTCTTCTGCTGTCAGTGCCGGTTGGGCTGCTGCAGTCAGGGGGTAGATATCTGCCTGGTATGATTCCGACTAGAAGCAAACAAAAGTCCAGAGTAACTGTGTCAGTGAGATTTTGGCTTAAAGAGGTCATACTGGTTTGTGGTAGAAAAATGAATTTATTCCCCTTCAGCACAGGGAGTGTCATGAGCACTCACTGGCAGGGACATAAAGTCTTTTCACTGCTCTGGACCTCTCTGCTCCTCTTCAACTCAGAAGAATTTTATCTGGAGGCCTAATCTAATTCATGCTGGTAAGGTCTTCAGATGGGGGGCGGGGGGGGGTTAACATAGGCTAACTCAACTCCCATGAAATCACGTTCCTGAGGATGAATACGTGGATACAAAGGATGGACAAGTCCCAAAGCATCAGCTGATTATCAACTGACAGAAACTGACCAAGGAGATAAAGCTGGAGGAACATGCCTGGTTGGGAGTTGCAGTGAACATTAGTTCTCCTGTGTCTCTGAATTCAAGGAACTCCTACCTTCTTTTTAAATTCTACTTTCTGGAAGTAGAGAGCACAGTATTGACATTTCCCATGTACCTATGCCCATACAGTCACACAGGAGCTACCTTGGCTAGCTACAGATTCAAGGCATGTTTCTTTCTCTGATGACACCAGCTCTGAGACTTATTCCCACATCATCCTCAGTGCAACGGGTCATGCCTTACATGCTTCAGAACAGCTGTCTGTAACACAACTCCACGCAATGAGTAGAGACCCATGAATTCATAGTTCCTGTTTTACCAGGGTGATTCTTCTTCCTGCCACAAGGAGATTATTATGCCACCCAACACCAGCTCCAACCCCTCTCCCTCTTTTGTCATTATGTCAAACAGATTCTATTGGAGAAGTTTACAGACAGCTAGCAGACCCAGCAGCATGTCTTGGAAAGTCAGATATTAAACAGAGTAAACTCTGGAGTTACCAGATAGGGTTTGTTGGCAGGGCTGCCCCAGAAATAGGCCAGCTATGTCCCCCATGCCAGGAGAGAGAAAATGTCTTGTTCTACCTACTCTCATGTCCCCAAGAGTCGCAGAGGGCAGTGCCCTCATTTTTTCACTGATATTTGCCTCAGATAAGAACATGATCTGAGGTCGACTTACCCGTCGAGGCACAATCATAGAGATGGGCTCAATCAGGCTTTTAGCTGGAATCAGTTTGTAGAAACGGAAAATTTCACAAGCTGCCACATCAAGACCTCTCTTTGGCATCATTCCTGGGGGAAGAGCATGAAATAAATGGAGTATAAATCTCCTTAAGAAAGCTAATGTCATCAGCCACGTGGGTCATCAAACAATGAAAGAAGTCATAGCATCAGCACCACATCAGCATGGTTTAAGGTCTGCATCCAAAACTGGCTCAGTGGCACAAAGGACAAGACTAAACAATTTTTTTTTCTGTCAGATCATGTTGTTACATACATGCATAGGTTTCATGCTAAGCCTCCTGTTCCTTATTCATTCTAATGGGCTCCAAATAAAGTGAGCAGAAGAGAGCAGAGCTGGCATGTAATGGCACAGGATTTGAGTATCAGGATCACTAGGAAGGGATTTCAGGACACCTAAGCAACACCAGAATAGCTCTGTATGGCTGAAATACCTTCCAGACAAGTATCCTCCCCCAGTGCTGTCCCAAAACACAAATGAGAATGGGAAGGGTTAGAACATCGATTCTGTCCATTTCTGTCCATTTTTGGGGACTGGCTAAGCCACACAAGGTCTCTAAGTTATGTGATAACCTCAGTGGGTTTCTCTCTCATCAGCCTGTATCCAGCTATATGCACATCAATTCCCTTAAAAAAAGAGATTCCCTATGCTTGTAGACCTTGCTTCATGGCACCCAAGCTTAGTTTTCTACTAATACCCAGCAACTTCATTAAGCAGTAGATTCTACGTGAAGGCCTGTTGCGCTTTACATCGTGATTTCATCTGAAAGTGAATCTAAACTCCACTCCTCCACACAGTATTTTGTTTTGGTAATATGGAAAAGGAATTTTTGTGCAATAACCTTAGCAGTATGCTTGATCAGCTCAACAAAGCAGGTTAGGGATGTAGACTTGATTCACCTTTTAAAAACACCTGTACACTTACTTTGCATGAAATGATTTTAAAGAGACCATGACAATGAGAAACAAGGATGTTGTACTGGAAGGATTATAAAAACTGAGTAATGAGGAGATCCTTACAGTTAAGGTTTAAATAATATATTCCTTTTAATTTTTTTAAGGCAACCTGCAGGGACAAAATTCAGTGCTGCCAAATATCCATACCAATGTTCTCTACAAGCAGAAGAGTCCACAGATAGTGTGGAGGGGTGTTAATGATCCTAAAAACATGTAGAGGAATATGACTCAGAGTAGACCAGAGAAGGTTCAAGAAAGGGTTAACAATAAGGTCTGAGGGCTGAAAGCTAAATTCTGTGACATGATTTAGTTAAACAGTGGGTGGTACACAGACAGGTTAATAAGCAAGGGTCTCCAAGGGAGGAGAGGTGACCTAATCACAATAGATCTATTTCTAAATATGAAATGTCAGTAAAAAAGAAGGTAGACGAGCAATAAAGACGGAAGGCATTAAGCTGTGAAGCATCTGTTACCACAGAAATCACAGAGCGGGAATGATGGAAATAGAGCTCAAAGACAAAAATCTTGAAACAAATTTACAAACGGCAGGGAGCATTCTCCACCTTTAAATCTAGACTATCCTCCTTTCCACCTTGACTAGGCATGTGAGAGGAGATGTAGCAGTGACTGGTAAAACTGCCCAGCCCATGTTGGTCAGAAGGGCCCTTTCCAAGCTCTGACCTTGTAATACAACCTGTCATATTTGGGTGAGCTACACCGAGCTGACTGTAAGCGCCTGTAAACCTGTGTGGAGGAACCTGACTTATTCTCTTTTTTAAACAGTATTTTGGATAGTCCTAGACTCTGGCAGCCTCTAAAATGAAGAATCCACAATCCTCTTGTAACATTAGACATTCTGCCACTCACCAATTCCCTTCTGTGGTAAGTGAGAATGATATTCCATCAGGTAGCTCAGGTATGGTTTCTCAGGACTTATCTCATAGTACCGTATGTTTCCATCACCCTAAAGGCAAAGAAAATCAACATCAGCCAGATTCTGCTGTTCAGCATAACAGTCTGGGAAGAATTCCTGGCCCCAAGAAGCCATGCAGGATGAACAATGAAACAAATGCTTATCCTCAAATTTCTATATGGGAAGGTTAGGACCCAGCTGTGTACCTCTCCACAATAAACATGGTACATCTGTAAAGGTGGTAAATGTGGCCTGATGATGAAGCACCCTCTGGCCCAACCCCATCTGCTTCAGGAGCATCTTTGACCTCAGTCTGTCACAACACAGGCTGACAGCAGAATCAAACAGGCCTGCACTTGCTGATGTGGAAAGCACTTACCTTTCCCACCACGTAAAGCATGTGTGTGTCAGAGTCATAGATGGGAAACAGTAGTCCTGAGTCACCATCCAGATCCTCCTCCAGTAAAGGTATAGAAAGGTCATTCTAGGCAGGACACAGGAAAAAGAGTCAGCTGCAAT
This sequence comes from Motacilla alba alba, assembly GCF_015832195.1. Taxonomy (NCBI): domain Eukaryota; kingdom Metazoa; phylum Chordata; class Aves; order Passeriformes; family Motacillidae; genus Motacilla; species Motacilla alba. The sequence goes on from NC_052046.1 coordinate 40,530,250, forward strand.
CACCTGTCAGTCACCTCAAGTCCAGGACACCTCACCTGAACCCCACCTGGCAGTGGCATGTGAGCACAGCTCTGTAATGACCCACAGCCCTGAGCAGAGGGCCATGCATAGACTGCTGCAAAGCTCTATAGTGAGAAATGGGTGTTCTGTCCCAGTCCTTGTCTGAAGTTCCTACCACTATAACACCTCAGGCATCTCATGGCATTTCAGGGTGTAGATATGGTAAGAAACATTGCCTGCCTCTACATGGGCCAGACCACAGGAGATGAAGGGGCCTTCAGGGTACACCTGCACCACTGGTATAAAATTCACACTGAACTTTACTCATATTGTCTTAAAACCTCTGGTCTAGGCAATACTTTCACGACAGCGCACCACCCACAAGAGCAGTCTGCATCAGCCAAGCAGTCTCAGCATTGCACAGTGGGAAGGTGCCTGATGCTAGGACAGAACCTCCCACTGGTCTTTTGCAGGTAAGCCATGTAGGAGGACACAGCACACCACTCCATATGCAAAGCTCTCATGTCTTGTACAAAGCTATCTCTGCACTGCTGAAGGGAGTGATTTTGGGAGGACTGACAAAGCAGACTCTGGTGTCCTATGGCTGTCCATATGGCGATTCTCACATAAACATGTATTTAGCATAGGGTTAACACACATTTTCTCCTGCAGAACTGACCAGCTGCAGGCTGCAGTAAGCCAGAGCATCTGTTTAGATGCAAAGATGGGTGTGGACATGAGAAAGAGGCCTGCTGGGCAGGCTCTGTGCCAATCCCTGTTCCTAAGGAGGCTTTACATACCTTGCTTCACAGATGTTTCCACTGTGTTCTTAAATCAAGCATGTAAAACCCTGACATGACACCCATGAAGTGTCACAGCACTGCTTAGCGCTGTGGAAAGCCTTTAGACAGCAGCACAGTGCTTTGTGTCTCACGTGTGCAAAGAAGCCATGTCCAAACATAGCCAAAACATAGCAAATTGTAGGCCTGGTCTACTAGCTTTGTCTGGTTACAAAGCGTGACAGCACTACAAAGAGACAAAAGATTGTGCTGCATGGTGATTGATACACAGGGACATATTTAGATGCTGACAAAGTAAAAACATCCCACTGCATATGAAAGGGTAGATGTACTCAGTACTCTACCATCAGAAATCATCAGAAATCACCCGACATACATTTCTTCTTTGAGGCTTCATCTGAGTAAGCTGTGTCTAGAGCTCATTTCTCTTTCCAGGACCAGTTTGCCAGTAAGAGTAGTAAGAGCTATGTTATGTCAGAGCTACAGTAACCACGAGGTCCTTTGAACAATTTCTTCTTGTAGTGGGCTGTTGTGGTTTAACTCAGTCAGCAACTAAGTACCATGCAGCCATTTGCTCACTTCCCCTCAGTGGGATGGAGAAGAGAATCAGAAAAAGGTAAATGCATGGTTGAGATACAAACAGTTCAGAAACTTTAAAAAAAAAGCAAAATATAGAACAATAGCAATTGTAATGAAAAGAAAAGGGAGAGAGAGGGATAAAACTCAAGAAAAATAAATGATGGACAACACAACCACTCACCACTTGCTGACCAATGCCCAACCAGTCCCTGAGTTGCAATCCATATCTCCTGACCAAGTACCCCCAGTTGAGCATGATGTTCTATGGTATAGAATATCCCTTTGGCCAGTTCAGATCAGCTGTCCTGGATATCCTCCCTCCTGGTTTCTCGTGCACCTGCACACCGGCAGAGCATGAGACACTGAAAAGTCTTTGACTTAGGGTAAGCACTACTCAGCAACACCCCAAAACGTCAGTGTGCTTTCAACACTAAATTCAAACCACAACCTTGTGCCAGCTACTAAGAAAATTAATTCTATCCCAGCCAAAACCAGGACATGGGCACAACATTCACTTTGTTCTCTTACGCTCCTATGTTGAAAATTTCTCCAGAAACTCAGTTATGTCTCACACCAGTAAGACCTATCACCCTTCAGGAATCTGACCGATCACTTCTGAATTCCTGTTATAAATCAATTCTTGTGTATGTGGCAGGTGGAAAGTTAAAGAGACAGCAAAAGAGAGAAAACAGAAGCTGGAATGGTTAAGATTTTTGGTCCAACTCACTTGATCCCATAATGCAATTTGCCTATTATTCCACCGAGACATTCCAGTAGAAAACAGCATTTTCATGTTTCCAAGGAATAAGACTTTATTGACTCTGTGAGACTTGTAGCTTCCTTCCTGTAGAAGAGAAAGGACACTGCATGAGTACAACATTATCTGTAGCATAGCAACATTTCACGTTACCTGACAACTCTCATTCACTCACATCTGAAAGATCTGCTCAGCCCAGATGAACAATGGTGAGCAGGATTTCACAGGCATCTGAAAATAGTAGCCTAAACTCTTCAGGATCATTCCCAAAATCTCAACAACACATCATAGAATATTCTGAGTTGAAAGGGACACATAAAGATCATCAAGTCCAATTCTAAAGCAAATGGCCCATACAGGGATTAAACCCACAGTCTTGGTGTTACCAACACCCTCCCTGACCAGATGAGCCAGTCTCCCCTCTCTAACTATTGATTCACATATTTGCAAGACAGTAGTCTTTAGTAGTTCCAGGCAGGACGTTCTGTATACACAAACCTCTGCAAATAGCTACAAAATGCATCCAGCTGCACCTAGTCAACAAAATCCAGGCAACAAGAACAACCATTGGGACATTCGTCATTGGGACAAACATACACTTGCATCCACCTGTCCACCTGATCTCTACATTCCCTCCCATTATGTCTCACAGAGGGCTGCGGGAGGTACCTATGAAAACAATACAATCCAAGTAAGGTTTCAAGGAGCAAGGAACATGGTATCAAGATACAAAATCCCTGTTTTCAACAATGACAGCAAGCATTCCATGGAAAGTAGACGTGAACAGCACCATATAGTGCCTTGGGCAACGCAGATGCATCGTCTTTTATGGCAATGAAGCTACTCAGGAGAGGAAACACTCCAAGAGGTGAGATCAGATGGACCATAAACCTCTGAGCCCAACCTACCTGTAGGACTGTTCCAGCACGAGGGTCTATCACACGTATCTTTCTGTCCCTGCAAGCAGTGGCAAGGAGACTGCCATCTGTGTTGAATGACATGGAGAGGACCACATCCTTGTGAACATCAAGAATCTTCACTGGGTTTGAAAGAACATTGTCCACGACATCAAGGTTCCAGATCATTATCTGGAGCAAAAATAATTTTAAAAATCAGCCCTTTGCTGCCTCACACCAGGGACTTTGTGTGCTTTACTCACTTCTTTGTCTTTTCTCTACATGTATAGGTCTTACCATCATGAGTGATTGTTTTCCAGCACTTAAAATAATTCCTGATACTAACAGCAATGTATCAGTGTCAGCTAAGAATGTCCAATATCTTAATTTCCTTTGAAACCACATTTTGTACATAAAAATAGACAACAACATATATATGCAGTAGCACAAAGAAAAGTGGATGGCATTGCATGCTGTATCCAATTCAGTAAATGAGAAATACAGAGTAGACTGAAGTTTATCAGAAGGCTGGAAAATTAGACTGTTCTTTTGAACTTACAGCAATATCCTTTTGCCTTTGGGTCACCATGGAATTTCTCCCTGAAGAAAGCTTCCAAACTCTTTAGTACCATCTTACAACTTGAAATTAAAACAAATTTCAAAACACCAAGCCAAACAGGATATCCTAGGAGCACAGACCCACCTTGTAGTCATAGCCAGAGCTGAAGAGGATGTTATCAGCCGTGGGATGCCATTCAATCAGACCGACTCTTCGAGCATGCCCAAGAAGTTCTTTCTTCGGAGTGGTAATGTTTCTTTTTAGCAACTGATTGGGGATATTCCAGATTTTAACCTGAATGGCACAGCATGGGTCTTTGTGAGATTCCTGAGAAGGAGCTAATTCAGAATTTACCAACAGCTATTTTACTATTCCCTTTGTAGTGAATAGGAATGCAACTGGCTTTTTTGAACACCTGTCCTTGTCATTTGTATCTTTACTATTCTGTGGACCTGAAGATTTCTCTTTATGTTCTATCTTTAGACAGCAGTCCTACCAGGGTTTCTTTAAATTTGGCAATCCAACCCTTAGACCTGTCAGCACAATTATGAAAAGTTGTTCCCAAGGGGAAGAAATAAACCACTAATCTTGCAGACCTTGCCTCTTAACTGTACTGAAGCCACTCAGCACTGGGAGCATGCTGTCTTGTAACAGGCCCACCTTCAGCTCTGGGTCCTTCTAGAAGGATGCTGCATGAAGACAAAAATGCTCTGTTCTCCTGTGGTGGAAGAAAACAATAGCAGAAACCAGCAACAGGGGCTGAACCTATGCAAGTATAAAAGGAGTCTTTCTCACGCTAACCTTAGAAACACAAGCATTTAGGATGCTAACAGATGATTAATCCTTTGGCTCAATGAAAATGACTATGCTTGTGTCATAATTTTTCTAGTTCTTAGCCTGAAGCAAAAGCTAAATGCTCTTTGGAACATATTTAGTGGAAATCAGCCACAGCTGCCCAAGTCTCCTACTGGTTGGTTGATGAGGATCACTCCTTTCTAAGACAAATAAGTAGCAGACCCAAATTCTGGGACCTTCTGGAAAACATCATAAGCGCCCTTCTCAGCAGTGTTTATCCCAATAAGGAATCAAGCCCACAGGAAACATAATGGCTGTATAGTCCAGCAGTACCCACATGAAATTCTACAGTAGTTAGAGAAAACATTACACTTTACAATCAGACTGACTGATTCCTTACAGTGTCAACAGCTGTCACTAAAGGAATGGGGGTGAGAGACTAGAAAAGGGGAAAGCAGGTTGTGTTCATGCTGACAAGAACTACCTAGAATGAACCAGCCACTCCTCATGCTGTGAAATGGTTGGTGATAAAAGGAGAGAAAAGCACCTGGCTGGAATCTCAGGCTGTATTAAATGGCAGAAATTGCCGGTTCTTCAGTGCGCAGAATAAGCAGACCTTGGACTCAGGCCTGCAGGGCAAGCAGGGACAATCCAAGCACAAACAAGCTGCTTACCCTGCTACATCTTGAAGAAAGCCTGATAAAATGAAGTAAAAGGCACAGAGTTGCCCCTCTAACCAGAGGGCAGCAGAACTTTAACAAGTTGAAATCTTCATGCCTGATGATTTTGCCAAGAAGAACAGAAGGGGTAAGAGGATAAGCTCAAACTCTCAGCCCCAAGACATTTGCATAGACCTCAGCCCTAAGCCCACCTGAAACAGCAGTGAGAACTGGAACTCGCTGTTCACAGAGAACACATAATCCTTCCCATGCCCAAAAGTACCATTGTACAGCTATGCACCACAAAAGATAGCTGTAGCGCTGTCAGATGAAAAACTGTCTGCACCTGGCAGGCTAACACAATGCCTGTTCTTCAAAAACCACTGGCTTGTGGAACTGCACAATGCCCATTCTGTAAGAAGAAAAACTGGAAAGCAACCAGCCCACTTGTGCCAACTTTTACCACTTGACTAGGCAGTCAAGTATGACCTTGAGAGTCACTGACCACCAGGGATGACCAAAGAGATACCCAGGACAGAAGAACACATGTGTAAAAGAGAGAAAAAATATGTTACTGATTTGAGGGAAATTATTAGTTTGTTTATTTAGGGAAAAATCAGTGACTATGTAGATAGTCAAGCCTAAACAGGAGTTTCTTTTGTAGTTAGCACGCATGATATTTCAGAGGAGATATCCCCTCCTGCACGCAGCTAAATAAAGAATGTCTGCTATTTAATGTTACATTAGTGTTAAGAAGCTTTTATTTTTACCAATTTTTGGTTACAGTAATACCACCAAAGCAAGCTCCAGATAGGCTGGTTAACAGTCAAGAAACCTCTGAGAAATGTGGGAGAAGTGAAATTTCCATTTTCTACTCAGAAGCTTGTAGCGTTCCTCAGAGGCAGGCCCAGCCCAGTAAGCACTTAGATGCATCCTTGCACACAAGTCTTACTTGCACAGTGGCTTACTAATGCTCAGAAATAGAAGGGAGCACCAGACTGTTGTTAAAGAAAGGCTTTTAATGACAGACTGGAAGGAAGGCTTTTCCTCTTATGTCCAGCCCAGTGGAAGAGGTAGACACCTCTGTGACCCTCAAAAAACCTTATTCAAACTTCTCTTAAAACAGAGGACATATTGCCATGAAGATGTCTCAACAGTATGTCCAATCTGAGCTCTCCAGAACAGGCAGGTTAAGTAAGATGCTGACCCCACAGAACAAGTCCAACAGCAGACAAGCAATGAGAAGGAAGCAGTAACAAAGCAAATCTGAGGAGAGCTCGAAAGAAAATAATTTGTTCAGTCTCTGGCTGCCCTTCAACTACATAGCATGAAGGCACAGAGAAGATGCAGCCAAACTCTTTTGAAGGTACAAAAGGAGAGCATCAAAGGCAATGGATGTATATGGCAATATGTCAATGCCTGGAGATCAGAGGCATCCCATTTTCCCTAGAAGGATACTCAACACCTGAAAGAAGGACCTACTGAGGCCACAGGACCTGTAGCCTTAGAGATCTTCTCAGCTCATCTGAACAAGGCTTGGAGCAACCCAATTATTTGAGTAGGGCATGGACAAAGTGACGTCCAAGGTCCAGCTATGAGATGTCAGGAAAGATAGTCACACCAAAAAACACAGTCTGCTGCCCTTGCTACTTAGCAGGCAGGGGAGATGTCTCTACACCATGTCACAGTGCAGAGGACCCCTAAGATACCATTTCCTGGTGCTAGGATGAGGATGGGAGAGTAGTAAAAATAGAGTACAGTCACAGACAGACAGACTTCCTGGAACAACTTTTGGTACCAAGACATGTGACATGCTCCGTGTTTCCATTCTTTAGTCTGAGGAATGATCCAGTGTCAAGTTTCTAGAGAAAACTGGAAAAGAAAGCTGGGTTGCACCCCCCAGTGCAAGAAAGATGCTGGAGGCGCCCAGGATGCCCAGGAGACTGCAGCACTTTACCCTGCAAGTAAAAGCTGGGGTAGATGGGCCTGCTCAGCCTGGAGAAGAGACAGCTTCCAGGTAAATTGATAAAAGCCTTCAATACTTACAAGACTACTGAGAAAATAGACCAGGCTCTGTCTTGAAACACACAGTAGAAGGACAGGATACAGCAGTCATTAACTACACTGGAAGGAAAAAAATTCCCCAAGGGAGGAGTGAAGAACAGGAACAGGTCTTCTGCCTAGAGAGGCAGTGAAAGAAACCTCCTCCTCAACAAAAATGCTTCTGTGATTCTGTAACTGCAGTGGGATGTTTTGAAGATTGTGTCCATTTCTCATATGAGGCTCAAAAGAGTGGCCAAGGTGGTGCCCTCTGCTGCAAGTCATACCATGCCATACTTCCTAAGACAGCATGAAAGCCTGGCATACAGGTTGAAAGATACAATAAAGTCTTTACCATCAGTTCAGAAACTGAAAGAAGCCTTAAAAGAAAAAAAAAAAAAAAAAAAAAAAAAGCCAGAGACGTATCCAAACAAGCAAAAACAAGTCACTAAACAGGAAGGACAATCAAAAAAGCTTATAATCAAGAGTGACTTTTTGGTGGAACTAAAATGGCAGAGCATGTGAACCAAGCCAGATCTGGAGAAAATAACAGGAAAAACCTCTGTGATGCTCTATGGCAGAGTGAGAATAAACCCAGTTGGATCTCACATGGGATCTCTGGAAAAAAGCATGGCAGTTAGTCAGACATCCTCACTATCAAAGATGTCAACATCACACTTTTTACAAGACCTTTTGAAAGTGACCTTCCAGTAGGGAGCCATGAGCTAAATTGTCCCTTACAAACATGACTCGAGTCTTTCAATTGCCACAGTGTCTGCATCTTAACCACACTAACTTCAGCCAAAGCACCCACTGCAGAACTGTATGATGCATATTCCTCACCACAACTGATCCAGCATGACTTTACAGAGCAACTGTGGGCAGGAACAAGCTCAAACGTGCTCTGCGGGGAATTACTGCGGGGAATTAATCTGAAAGAGCTGGTCCAGATAATGTTGTGTTGAAGCTTTTTTTAAAATAAAGACAGAGTTTCAAAGAGATTAAAATTTAACAGCCGTTCCATTTTAAACTCATATTTTGTTTTCATCATACAAACACACCAAAAAAAGGCACAAGCCCCCACAATATAGATCTTCCTCATTACACCGATTTGGTATATCATCTGGAAGGCATCACACAGGTCTGAACTCAGGAGAAAGAAAGGAATCTTACTTTTTCCTGCCTTCTTAAATAAGTATATGCATGCTTTCACATCTCACATCATTTCACATTCATGAGCTTTTGGTTTCTTTCAACTTCATTCTCCAAAAAGCACATTAGCCAGGTACTAACACAGAGTACAAGGTGGTAAACTTACTGTGGCATCTTCTGAACACGAAGCTATTATAAAGTCATTGAATGGGTTCCACTTGATGTCCAGAACACTTCCTTTGTGCCCACATACTTTGGGATAATGTGGGTCAAGCTTGCCTGTCTGGAAAAAAATATATATAATCAAACCTAGGGTGAGCCATGAAATTACAGGACATTTTCAAGGCAGCTCCAGAAAGAAACTTCTTTCTCCTTGTTGTCCTCCAAATGCCCTGGGTGCTCTCTGTCTGTTAAGGATGGGTTTTTGCTGTCCCTGCAAGTCAAGTCTTGATGATACCACCATAAAGGAAAGAAAGACTGCCAGGCCTTCCTAAGAATATGCTGGTGTGAAAAATTTCCATGCATGCCTACACATTTGGAAGACAGTATTAGGTTCAGACACCAAAGCATAACTTGGAGGAGAAACATCTATGAATGAGATGAATCTTTGACATCTTTTAAAGATCTTTTGATGGGGGGACAAACAACAGCAAACTCTCCTTCAGAAGACATTTCCTACAAGCAGCAAAAAAAACCCCAAAAAAATATTTAGGTTTTGGGTTAAGCAAATTTATTTGTGACACAAATTATAAATTACAGTTTTTCTTTAGGTAAGCTATCTATTTCTCTCTGATGGTGTTCAAATCCAGCCATTCACCAAATTAAATCAGCATTCTGGACTCTCAAAAAAAAACCAAAACCATACCACGTTTAGGTGGCATCTGCACTGGTACAAATCCCACACTAAGTGCCCTAAAGTGTATTGGAAGCCTTGTGCCAGATGGGGGCTGTATTGCATTGAATAAACCCACACTGCCGGCACGGTCTCTGCTGTAGAGTCAAGTCTGAACATTTAAATTGTAGAAAGGGTGGTGGTAATTTTATTAACATTGAAGTAATGCTTGCTTCCCTCTGCAAGAAGCAGGAAAAGTGTGGGAAGCCCCCTGACCCACCCCAGGCATCAGCTAAAAAGCAAAAGTCAGTCACTGAAGAAGAGAGACATAATGGCAAGCTGGTGGTGCTTACCAGCTTACTGCTTCCTACCTGGAAGAACTGTAGACCAAAATGATTGCAAATGTGTGCTCTCCTAGAAAACAGACACTTCTGTAGGTGTACTACTTACTCCCTATACCTCTGCAGAGGTGGGCCTTAGGAGAGCAGAACTGAGGGGAATCACTGCTGCCCCTAAACAGGCTGTGGATAGCATATAATTTTCCTAGCTTTTAAATTTTGGAGGGTTTTTGCAATTTTGAATACAGAGCAGGACACCAGTGTGTAACTATTCTGGCTTCACTGGAAAGTTTGTTGCATAAACTGGGACTAACGTGCTTTAAACTGAAGATCCAAAGGGCTTTGAAATGTAAAAGACTGTGGTTTTTAAAACTACAGTCTAAACCAATTCCCTTTTATCATAGCGACAATGCAAAGAGATTTGGGAAGGCAGAAGAGAGATAAAAGGCCTTTTATAAGAAGCACTCCTCCACCCACAGTGTCCTTTTGTAGGCTTCAGAGCTTGGTTTCAAGATGACATCTAAAAGGGGTGGACAGCTGGATCAACAGGGATCCCTTGATCCTTAAGGGAACTCTGTCCCCTCCCAGAGCTAGTTGCCTGTCTGCTCCCCACTCCATTTTGGGAGACTCCCAGGCTGTGTCCTAAGCCCAGTTTGCCTGACCCATCCTTCATAGATCTCTTACTCCACTCCCACTTCCCCAACAGGCTTTGGTAAAGGAGTCTTTGCTCTCCCAGCCAGCAGTCTCACCTGCCCCATTGCAAGCCCTGGGTCAAGAGCAGGACTTGCCACACATGAACGCCCCAAGAGTCAACAAACATACATGATATAAAGCTGGAGCTGCTGGTCTCAGATGCACATCTGCATGTGGAAGTGAAGATCTTCACTGCTGGAGGAAATTTCATCCTACAGTTCAAAAACTATTTCAGTAACTAGATGTGTTGTAATTCCATGAAGTGGTGCCTGACTTCCACAGTTGCCTGCAGAGCTTGAAAATGAACAGTTTTTCAACCACTCCCTTTCTAAAGTTCTAGCATTTCTGAAAAGCTTGGAGCTCACTGACAAAAATCACTTCTAGTGGAACATCTGTCAAAACTCTCCCAGCAGATTTGTGTGGGGTAGATTACTGTGAGGTCGGTCAGCCCCACCTCTGCCCCTAAAAGGCACCAGCACAGCACTCACATACGTGTCGGTTAAGCAAGGCCAGAGGGGTCATCATCATTTTCATGTTACAGCTCATGTTCCCAGAGAGAAGGGAGGGGAGTTTGTGTCTATGAAGTCTGCACAGCCACAGATATCCTCCCTTTTACACCTGGTGCTGACGCATAGAAAGACTGGAGATTGCAGACGTGGGCATAAATAATCTCCTGTCTCTTGGGACCTTGTTCTCACTTGGTTTTTTTTGCTGCAGAGGAAGAGACGGATGCAGTCTCAACAGAGTCTGGTCATCGGGAAAGGAAAAAGGCAGGACTTCATCTCTCAAAGGAAGGCCACAAAATTTCCCTCCCAGTCAAGATCCTTCACCTGCATGCTGTGCGTCCACTTCCCCTGCACATCTACACCCAGGCCACACTGTGGGAAAGCAGCTGATCTCTCATTTACAGTCACTGAGCTCATGTCTCCTTGAACTTGTAAGATTTACAGTCAGTCAACCTGTTCTGGGCGCCAGGCAGCCTCTCTGGCTGCAGCCCCTTCCCTCTCTATTGAGATGTGCTGCCCTTCCACCCAGCTGGTTTCAGTGGCACACATTCACCACGATGTCAGTGACATGCCCTGTAACAGATCATTTAAAGAGTAATGGCAAATGTTCAACTGATTTCTTATAAGGCTGAATGCAAAGGCCTGCTGAAAGGATGGTATCTAGGGCAAAGAACTCACTCTTTACATAACCTCCATTGTCCCTAGCCCTACCCCACCCCCAGGCTCTCAGAGAAGAAGACTGATGCAGAAGGAAAGAAGTGGTATTTATTCAAGGAGAGATGAGAGACCTTGGTGTCTGTGACTCAGCAGGAGAGGAGTACAACAAACAAGAAGGTGCAGTTAAACAGAGCAAAGCTGAGGCTTCATTCAAGGACATTCTCAGACAGGCAGTCCCACTAGCAGCAACACATGCAGAATGAACTAAAAAAACATTGGAGGGAGGGACAAGAACAGTTCCCTGAACAGGTTGTTAATCCTCTTGAGCAACTGCAACCCTCCCTGTCCGGGCTAGTATCTCTCACTTTGACCAAATGTGGTCCTGGCTCTTGGTCTCTTGGGCTCTTCCTCCACACTTTGTCCCACTTGGGAGGTGCCTGCTTCCCATGAATCCAGTGAAAAATAACCACAGTCAGCTGTCCATTGTAAGAGGGCAATACTGTCCCAGACAGGTCTCCAGAACAGGCTGCCTTTGTGCCCTGGCAGTCGAGGCCACAAGCCAAATGTCTAGTACACTGTTTGCCATTGCTCGCCTTCACAGCAACAGATGGCAGTCACAAAAAGCCACCATCAGAAGCACAAGTCAAAAGTTTCTGCTTTGCACCAGATGGTACCACTTTGGAAGTGTATCAGACAAAACAAAGTAGCTGGTATTGCAGGTCCTGACTCAGGGAATCCCTTCCTTTGGGAGGATGAGGCTGCTTTACCCCCCAGCATAGGTCAGGAACTGGTATTCAGAGAACAGCTGTTTGAAGCACCTAATTTCTCTCATCCACAACCAAACATTAACCCTTAAGGGACCAACTCCTGTCCATAGCTCCATTTTGAAGCCATTAATTCTTCCAGACTCATCAGCATCCAGAACAGTGAGCCCCACATCTGAACTGCAGCAGCATTTACATCTGCTGCTAACAGTCTGCTCCCTGGTCTCCAGAATCCCTTTCACCAAACAAATAAAAAGTGTTGCTCCTTAAACTTCTTCTCCTCACAGCTTTATACGTCTTGCCTTTTTTCCCAGACTGACTGAGGCCTGACCTGCAAAATTTTTCCGCATATGAAAGTACTTTTACATTTTCATTGACATACTTTAATTATCCTTTTCTGTATCTTTTTTAGTTTTACCATGCCTTTGATTTCTGCATGCAATATTTCAAAACTGGGTGGAGTATCTGAGCAGGTGTAAGAAGGAAAAATTACTACAAAGACTAGCCAAGCTGAGAAGAGGTGAGAAGACAGAAAAATTAATAGTAAGAAGTACAAGCACCTTCAGCCACTTTTGCCAGCACTTTGAGAGCTTGGTCCCACAACACATCCCACAGTCAACAGCTGTCTGCCTGCAGATGCAGTTCTGTGATAAAGACAAGTTGTTGAGCCTCAACAGACCACCACTGCGGGGGCAGAAGTGAATCAGTCAAGAAAAACAGGGTAGTGGTTAATTTTAGAAGGACAGTCTCTAAACAGCACCAGCATTGAAGGAATGAATTAACAAAGTCCAGAAGGGCCAGAAACTGTGCTAGGTTCTTCAAGCACAACCAGTTCACTTTCATCCTTAGCAAATATATATTGAAAAAGTGGCATTACAATAACACCATCAATTAACTTTTAATTAAAGGCTGAACTTTTGCCTTTCATCTGTTCTGTCCTGATTCCAGAGAGATCATAATCCCATATTGAAGTTAATCCAGTGCATGCCCAATTTTACTGAAGCAATAAACATCAGACGGCCAGCTTCTTCCTCTCACCAGATCCTAAGTCATGAAAACTCATATACATGGGATTTGTTTCTGAAAGGGAAGTCTTCACAGCATCACTGCTTGAAGTCTAAGAGCTTCATTGTCCGATAACTATGTCTCCATTCTTTCACAAAGGAGACGGTAGAACAAAACATACCATATTCTTCTTTGGTCACAGATGAATCCATGTCGCTAAAGCATCTTTCTGGTTTTGCCCCCTTTATCCACTAAGTACTTTTTAATTTGCAGTTTCTCCCAGGAGACAAATATCTGAACAGCACATTCTGCTGACTATACAAGAAAAGCAAATGAACTGTAAAATGAAGCAAGGTGTTGAAAAGCTGCAAGCGGCAATGCAAGACATACAAATACACATATGCCAGGAGTCACCTGCTAGGGCAACTGGGGCCTCTTCCATCATTTTGCAACTTGGGCAACGGCATTAACTGACTATCCTCTGCAACCTAGCTCCTTAGAAAGCCTGTCCCTCCTCCAGCCTCTTGACATACTCTCAAAAGCCAGCTTGCCCTGGGAAGCTCACCTGCTTGATGGGAATGACGAGGAAGGCACCGCCGCCCACGCACTCGGTCACCACCGCAATGAAGCTGGGGTTCACAGCACAGAAGTGGTTGTCATTGATGTTGTGGGTGATGGGCACACAGTCATAGCACTTGTCCTTGCTGGCAGCTTTGCCATACACATGGCGGAACTTGGAGCTGCGGTACTGTGGGTGCCACGACATCTGCAAGGAGAGAAACAGAACATCCCAAGGCATAAGGACAGGCCATCCTGGAAAGGCTTATAGAACCCTACTTCCCTCTCCCCCCCACAGGGTCACCCTCCCCACTTGGGCTGCTCACACCAACCCTCAGCCAGCAAGCTGGAGACACAGTTTTTTCTGGTGTTCACCCCTTTGCCATAACCCTGTTGCACATCTCTCATGGAGAGACTGCAGGGAAGAAGTGACAGCTCTCAGCATCACGAGCCAGCTGGGCTGCGCATGTGCCAGCGGTCCCTGTTGCTGGGGTAAGGCCACGTGGCAGCAAGTTTTAAGAGGAGATGAATTCTGGTATAATAAAGTCCAGAAAGCATGAAAAATACAACACCTTGTGCATGGAAAGCATGAAAGACAGTGAATGAACAAGTCAGTCTGGATGCAAGCTTTGTTTAGCTAACCTCAGGTGGTTTAGGACCAAAACTTATTCTAAATTTTGCTCACATGAACAGAAAAAAGAAGTTTGACAGATCATAGGAATAGCTACAGTCAACTGTTGATGTTTTTTCCACAGACAATTATGTTCTGCGTGTCTGGTTTATAACTGCACTAGAGCCCTCTGACAGACTGCATTTTAAATGGTGTTTAAATGACACATAAAGCATGCTAAACACAAGAACCCCTTCTCACAGGGAGCAGTGAGGCTTAAGGGAACTGATTTAACTGATTTCATAAAATCATAGAGTCACAGAGTCATAGAATGGTTTGGATTGGAAGGGACCTTGAAGAACATCAAGTTCCAACCCCCCTGACATGGCAAGGACACTTCCCACTAGACCAGGTTGCTCAAAGCCTTACCCAAACCAGTCAGGGATGGGGCATCCACAGCTTTTCTGGGCAACCTGTTCCAGTATCTCACCACCCTCACAGTAAAGAATTTCTTCCTAATATTTAATCTAAGTTTTCCCTCTTTCAGTTTGCATGCATTAGTCCTTGTCCTACCACTACACTTCCTCATGAAGACGCATTCTCCACCTTCCCTGTAGAACCCTGCAGATACTGGAAGATTGCTATTGAGATTTCCATGCAGTCTTCTTTTCTCCAGGCTGAACAGCCCCAATTTTCTCAGCCTGTCTTCACTGAGGTGGTGCTCCAGTCCTTTTAGCAATTTCATAGCTCTCTTCTGAACTTGCTCCAGCAGTTCCATGTCATTATAATGTTGGGGGCACCAAAACTGTATGCACTTCTCCAGGTAAGGTCTCACGAGAGCAGAGGTGTAGAATCCTGTCCTTCCACTGGCTATTTTCAAATAGGAAACTATTAGTGATGGTCAGAGAAGGTAATTAAGACTATTAAATCCAGATCCCACAAGATTTAGAGAGTAAAAGGCATACAATGAGTGTAGGCAGAAGGTTCTACTGCCCCAGTGAAAAGAAATGCAGAAATCAAAAGAAAGACAGGAAGATTATGGGTGAAAGAGAACCTCACACAACAGCTGGGAATATAGGCAAATACTGGCAGAAGGCATTGTTTTGCCCCATATTGACCTCGTCAATCTGCATTTGGTGAACAGTATTATCAGTGATGCTGAATCAAAAATACTCCAATTTGATAAGGGAACCCAACCAAGTAGCTTTTGAGCTACTGCAAGGCTTAGACAGCTCACTCACATGGTTGAAGGGTTAAGGGAAGCATGCATGCACTCAATGGCAGGGAGCCAAGTGCATCATCACCTGACAAAAGAGGTCTAAGCAATTTTAAACCAAAATGTCCATGTTGCTGGCATGGTACTGCATCCTCTTGGGGTGTCTATCAAAGGCAAAGGAACCACATGGCTCGATACTGGGCAGTCAAACTGGAGCTTTACAAGCTCTCATCAATACAAAGTTCCACAAAGCTAACATCCTGTGTCACACTGGAAGATCTGGGCCATGAACAGTACTAGGACACAAGGTCTATCCTATTTCCTGCCTCCTCCCAGTTCTACTGAAACAGCTCAGAGCCAACCCCACCTTGGACAAATACACATGCCTGTAGTATTTGAGTCCTGGCAGATCACCAGCTCCTTTCACAGCCATCTTTGTTGCTCTCTTTTAGCTTAGCATGTTTTACCTATGTTAACTCTGATTTGTTCGTATTTTTAGCTGAATAAATCTCTTCCACAGAAAACATTAGGTGCAAAGGGTCTTTTATATAGTGAGAGCTACCAGTGCCAAACAAAAACAAATAAATGCAAGTTATTTGAAAAAGAAAGCAGCAATCCTGAAAGCTGATCTTGGAAGAAGGGATGTTCACAGGCAGAAAGCAAGGTGAGGTTATATGCAACTGGCTACCTCCCTCAACAGCCCCAGAGGTGCAGTGTTCTCAAACAATTTCATGTTCATTACAGTTTTAGTGGTTAGGCTTACTCACACCAGGAGCAGGGGGAGGAATCACTGTATTGCCCATATACAGCAGTATGCAGCAGTTGCTTCTTACAGCAGGACTATTATCTTTCCAAAATGAACTAAATTGCCTGGCTGCAAGATAATTCTAGCTACACTGCTTTCGAGTTGGGAAAGAGTGTGTGGTCTGAAGTTTCAAGCCTCTTCTGGAGAAAGGAGTCACCAAGCACACAGGAGCAATTATCAAGAAAGCCAGGACTCTTCACCTAGAGAAGCTCAGAAGGATCTTATCAATGCATACCAATACCTCAATATTAGAGTAGTAGTAGAGAAGACAGAAGCAGACTCTCCTCAGCAGTGCCCAGCAACTGGACAAGAAGCAATGGGTACAAACTGAAACTCAGAAAACTTCATTTATATGCAATGAAACACTTTTTCTCTGTGAGGGTTGTCCAACACTGGCACCAGTTGCCCAAAAACATTATGGAGTCTCCATCCTTGTAGGCATGGTCGTGGGCAACTTTTCTAGTTGATCCTGCTTTGAGAAGAAGGATTTGACTAGATAATCTCAAGGGATCACTTCCAATCTCAACTCTTCTGTGATCCTGTGATTTTAGGGCCTCTGGATCACAGCCATGTGCATCTTGTCCTGCCCTAAAAAATGCCACTGCCAACATACCAAGATGCACACCCATACAAGGCAGACTTTCAACCCAATAAACCTGAAGTGTGCCTTGCAGGCTCAGCTTTCTCACCTGTTCCTCTGACAGGAAGTGATGACAACACATTTCTTCCTCGTTAATAAAAACTGCTGTGTGGACAGACAACCATTTTAAAAAACAGTGCAAAGAGCAACTTTTGGCGTAAGGAATGGGGGGGGGAGGGGGGAGAAAGTGACAAAAAAATATACCAGTATTTTGTCAGTAAGACAGGATTGCTTTTACATTGCAAAAACAGGCACTATAATCTCCAAATTATTAAAAGGCATTATTTGTGCATTTTAAAACATCTGAAAATTTAATGTTTTGCCCAGTCCCTTAACAATATGCTTTCCCTGAATGTTTTTTGGACTAAAAAGCTAAAGCATTAGCTTCCTCCCTGCACTGGAGGGTCAGCCCCAGTGTAGAGGGTCTCTCCTTGTGCAGCCATGTTAAGAGCTGTGTGAGCCCATATGGGCAGAACCCTGAAAATCGTTGTGTGCAGCGCTGGGTAAGGCCTGAAGCCAGAGCTGAGGGATCCCCAGCTCACCTCACTGCTTGTGGCACAGCAAGATGCCAGGGTGCCCACAGCAGGGGCATGCAGACCACCCATGAACACTGGGCAGCACACATGGACAGCGAATTTTGAGAGGCTGCTGGAACTGAGGTCTGGGTCCTCTTTCTGGTCAAAGAGGTGGAAGACCTCCCTCACTTGCTGCTCAGGCCTCTGGTGCCAGCACATAGACTGATCCTGAACTGACAAAAGGATAAAAGCAACTGATGATGGGATCACTGACCCTCTGCCAGGGTAGAACAGAGCCCTTTGCATCCTGGAGAAAGAGGGAAGACAGCACAGCTTTTGCAATCCAGGAATCGGCCTCATGCCTTCCCTCCTCATCATGC
This sequence comes from Motacilla alba alba, assembly GCF_015832195.1. Taxonomy (NCBI): domain Eukaryota; kingdom Metazoa; phylum Chordata; class Aves; order Passeriformes; family Motacillidae; genus Motacilla; species Motacilla alba. The sequence continues at coordinate 40,548,006 of NC_052046.1, forward strand.
TGACCTAATTCCCAATATTGCTAGCCTCCCTGTAGGGGAGGGGAGAACCGGGATGGAGTGAGACAGGGCAGATTATAGTACTGTTCATGCATTTCTAACCATACAGCTGATGTAAAGACTGTGCTTAGCAATGTCGTCTCACTCAGCTCTCAGGGAACATATCCTGGGACTTTGTGGACTTTTCATTACCACCTCTCTCAGCAAAGAACATTAAGTAGATCTTTTCCTGAAGCTGCCAAGCATTCCTGGAGAAGGACAGGAAGATCCCTACAAGCACTTCTCAGATCCCTGCTTACCAGGTGGGATACCAGCTTTTTCAGGCTGGACAGTGTTTCCAGACAGCTTCTGCCTATTGAGATATGCAACCCTAGTGATGCCTCAGGTTTTAGCTTTCATATTTTTCAGATTCTGTTCTGCTTTAGTGTGTAAGTCTAAGCTTCATATTATGGGATAATAAGCCCTCTTCACAGAATAGGTAGACAGCTGGGGACCCAAGGATAGCCGATCCGGATCTCAGGCCCAAGAGCATAAACAACAGTGGACCGAAGAGAGAAAACAAGAAGGATGGGACTTCATGGGCTAAAGCTGTAATTGGACAATTAGCTCAAATATGCTAATAGACCAGAACTTATAAAAGTGAGACTCCATGACCAGTCATCCATTTTTGTGGCCATTTTGGGTTGTGCTGCCCAAGGTGGATCTACTGAGGCCTCTTAATAAATACCTACTTTATTCTTTAGCTCCGTCTAGTCTCTGTTCTAGGTCAGCCTTCCCAAGGCATCACTAGCACTGGAAACACTATCTCATGAAAGAGTATCTTGTACTTCACACAAAACAGAGTAAAATACCTCCATTTGCTTCAGTATTCCTAACTGCTGGCATGAAGAGAGGAAGTAGCTCCTCTGTCTCTGTAAGCAGGACAATGCAACTATAAGCAAGGACACCCAGTTTAAAACTGTTTCTGTAGCCTCTCACTGTAGGCTGGGTCTTCACTCCAAAAGAATACTACTACTCCGAGATGCAGATCTGATTGTGAGGACAGTCTCAACTACAGAGCAGAGGAAATTTCATGAAAGTTCGATGCAGCAAGAGCAGTCAGCAACAGGTTATGGAAAGAAGAGCAGAAGGGAATCAACCAAGAATCTGTTGCTTGGTCATCTCTCTTTTTTTAAGACAGAGCTCTGCAGTTGGGTCTGAAATTATGAGATAAAGAAAGCAAATCCATAGCAAATCCCAGCCCAGTACTCAGAACGGGTGAGAATTTTCTTTCTGGCACCTGAAAGGATGCCTAGAAAACCACTGAGGTATTTTGATACCCTCAAGCACAGCCTACTCAGCTCTTTGGTGCTTACCAAACATGACCATTAAAATGGTTGTGTGACCTCCAGAGAACAGATAAAGACAGACTCCAGTTCCACCACTGGTCTTCAGAAATACAATGCAGTACCACTTAAAGGACTTTGCTCTGCTTTAGCTCACACTCTTTTACATGGCTGTTTATGAAACGTTAGCTTTTCATGACTCACCTGCAAAACATGACTGCAAATGTCTCAGCCCTTGCCAAAGGAGTGAGCTCCTAGAAGGGTTGTGAAGCCTAGGGATGTCTGCAGCACTTCAAAACATTCTTATGAGAGCCATGCTGTGGCATATTTACTACTCCTGAGGAAATGTCAGACCAACCAAACAGGCATATGCCTGTACAACTGAACTGAACACATGCTTCACAATCAGCCAGCATGTTCCCAGTTTTCCAATTGCATCCCACTTACCCTAGGATTACAGATTTGCCTGCACCATTGTATTGGTTTTACGTGGCCTGGTTTTGGTAGCAAACGGCTAGAGGGGTGGCTTCTGTGAGAAGCTGCTGGAAGCTTCTTCCATGCCCAGTAGAGCCAATCCCTGGTGGCTCCAAAGATGGACATGCCACTGGCCAAGGCTGGGCCAATTAGAAATGGTAACACCTCTGTGATAATATGCTTAAGAAGAATTGAAAACAAAAAGTGGTTGCAGAGCTGTAATTGCAACCAGAGAAAAGCAGAGAGAGAAGATGTGAGAAGAACAACTCTGCAGACACCAAGGTCAGTGAAGAAGGAGGGGCAGGAGCTGCTCCAGGCACTGGAGTCCAGATTCCTCTGCAGCCTATGGTGCAGCCCATGGTGAAGCAGCTGTGCTCCTGAGATCCACCTGCACCCCATGGAGGTGCCCGTGCTGGAGCAGGTGGATGCCTGGAGGAGGCTGTGATCCCCTGTGGGAGACCTGTGGAGAGAGGGGCCCTGCCCCCAGGCTGGAGCAGCATGTCCTTGGAGGACTGCACCCCATGGAAGAGTGACCCACGCCGCAGCAGTTTGAGGGGAACTGGTGCCCATGAGATGGAGCCACATCAGAGAAGCTCATGAAGAGCTGTCTCCCATGGGAGGGAACCCAGATGCAGCAGGAGAACAACTCCTCTCCCTGAGCAGTGGGAGCAGCCTTGGGTGATGAACTGACCATAACCCCCATTCCCTGTGTCCTTGCACTACTGGGGTGGGAGGTAGAGCTGAAAAGAGGGAGGGGTGTGGGGAAGGTGTTTTGAAGAGTTTATTTTACTTCTCATTATCCTGCTCTGAGTTTCTTAATAATAAATTTAATTAATATCTCTAAGTTGAGCCTGTTTTGCCCATGATGCTATTTGATGAACAACCACTTCCTGCTGTGGTGTGTCTCCTCTTCCTTAATCTCAACCCAGGAACCGTTCATTAAATTTTCTTTCCTCTGTTCAGCTGCAGAGAGGAGTGAGTAAGCAGCTCTGGTGAGTGCCTGGCATCTACCCTGGGTCAGCCCATTACAACCATGCATGACATTTGTGAATTCTGGATGAATTTATCTTGGTCCTGGAGAAAATAACCATATGTAAAAAAAGTGAAATATGTTTGAGGAAACCCAGACATATGGTAGCTTAATCCAGATCAAACTGAGACTACCCTCTACTCTGGTGCCACACTGTTTTGTGAAAGACTCACAGCAGCAGAGTCGGTGCCAATAGTGTAAAAACTCAAAACTTCATCAATGCTTTATTCTACCATTTCTCATCTTTGCTATCCTTAGTGTTTTTGATATCCCTGGCAGTGCCAGGAGCAGACTAGGAAATTATTTTCTTTACATCCTGGGAAAGGCCTGAAAGAAGATTGATGGGCACCTTATCGCCTACAAATACCAGTTGTTGGGTGTGGCTCCACACACTGCTAGGAGGTGACCTCTGCAGCACACAGCTCTGGACTGCTTGTGGTCTGGCACCTTCAGCCCCATACACAAGCTGATTTATCTTATTCTGAGCAGAAAATTAATGTGCGGGAGGATGGGATTTATGAAAACACAAGCAAACAAACAAGCAAAAGACCAATTGCACAACAACAACCAATTGCAAAACCAATCCAAAAACCAGAACAAGGCACTTGAGCAGAATCAGATCATAAAAAGTATCTGATGTGGGTTAAAAAGGGCACAAATGCTAGGGGTCACAACACATGTGGGAGGAGGGGAATTGGAGTGTTTTGGCAGCAATGAGACCTCTCACTCTGCCCACCCAGGGAACCACAGCTGGGCAGCGTGACTGTGTCACCCAAGGAAAGAAGTAGCTACAAAGCAGAACTCTCCTCATTCCCCTGTGAATAGACATGCATGTCTCCAGCTATGACGGCACCAGAAGAATTGAGAGCCAGGACTTCCATGCATCCCACTGCTGACTGCCAGGAAGGTGACTCATTTTCTACTTCCCAGGTGCCCAGAGCAGGACTATCAGGTACCAGGCCCCCACCCGCCAAACGAACCCCAAGGGCCCAGCATCGTGACTCCTTCGGAGCCAAGAGTGTCTGCTGCCACCCATCCCAATTCAACAATGTGATGTCGATGTCACATGACAATTTCTGTTGGTGACTTTATACAAGGGGAAAGGCTGAACAACCCCACCATTCACCAACCTGGATGTTCTCCATGTATTTTCTTTCCCTAATCTGAAAATACAAGCAAGAAAAGAGGTAGACTGGCTTTGTGCGGAAGTACCAAGTCATGGCATAAATTGTCTATATTTCCAGGAGTGAAACTACATGAAACAAGTGTGCACACAAGAGGATGCTGTATATTGTGTGCTCACACTCCACTCCACTGGCCTGCACTGGGATTTCTGTTCAGCTTGTGCTTCGATCACCAGAGACATGAACACTAAACAAAAGACCTCAGCTCTGGGCACTGCTCTTGAGCACCTGCTAGAGAGTTAGAGGAGAATTTGGGGCAGAGCTGTATGGACCAGTGATCAGAGGTGTGAGATCTGCTAAGAAATCCTAAAAACTTTGGGGTGGAGATGAAGGAGGGAAGCCATGACAGTAGGCTTCAAACACAGAGCAAGTTGGTACAAGGAGGATACAAATAATTTGCTTTCAAAGTCTAGGGGAGACAAGAGAGTCAAAAGACATGTGTTTTAACTACATCAAAGAAGTTTCCAATTAGGGAGCAGCAAAACTTTCATCAGTCATAGGAGTGGGAGAGAGAATGGCATTAATCTCTCTTGGCATTTCCCAGGCAGATTCAATAAAAGCCTAGCAATGATTACAGAGGTACAGCTACTCCTGATTTGGACAGAAAACAGACTCACAGAGATTGGCGAGAAATCAGATAATAATTTTAATTTCATGTGCAATAAGTCTGCTATGTCCGGAGTGTGGCAGAGCTATACACCCACTCATCCTGGCTGCACTAACCCACTCAGAAGTGCACCCGCTACCTCCATTTTAAACAATTTTCAGTTAAGCAATAACCAGTACTTAATGCCAAAATTTCAATTTCTAACATCCAGGGACAAAGCAGCTGAATCAGATAAAGCTACTTCAGAACAACCTGCTTCATTATGGTACCAAGAGCTAAGCTGCAATTAAAGCTGTTTAGCAATGGCCATGATTCCAACCATTAACTGGCCAGAGTAGCTCCTTCCAAATACATCACTCTTCAGGGTTACTGTTAAGAGCGGTATAATGGTAGATGAAAGGCAAAAGTTTTATTTCAGTTTGTTTGTTTGATGCAGAGTTTGAGCTGAAACCTTTTCCACAGCATTGTAAAAACAAGCGGACCCTATTTTCTTTAGGTTAATCTCAGCAACTCTGTCAGACGGCAAAAAAGACTTGTAGAGGAACAAGACCACCCCATCCAGATACAGATCTGAAGATACTGGTGAGCAAAAGGGGTGGCACTTTCAGAAGCAGAGATCACATGACATCACCATAAAAGAAGGAAATCGATACATAAAAGCATTCAAAGTGGTACAAAATGCCACCTGGAGAACTCACAGGAGCTGACAAGTCCAGTAGGGACAAGAAATTTCTCCTCTTGGCAAGGCCATGTGAAGCTTCTTCAGGAAGGTGTCTGAGGTCTTTGGCACCAGAAAATTTTTCAAGCTAACCAGGCTGGAAATCACCTTCCTGTTTGCAGAGAGTTGTTCTCGGTGCCCAGAGTTGCCCACGGCCCATCCCAACACCCATCTCCCAAGGGACCTGGCTCCAGACATGAACTGCACCCTTTGCATACCTCCTGCACAGCAGGGTCCTGGCCGCACCCAGCATTCATCCCCCCAACACGCATCCATCCCAGCAGAAGTCCTTGACCGCTTATGTTCCCCATGCCAACATCTGTCACTGTTTCACTGATTCAAGGCAGTGAAGGCAGAAGGCTCACGGCTGACTCCAGTGACACAAACAGGCATTCTACTCCATCACTTGTAAGATATTCAAAGCCTTTTTTATGAGTTTCGTACAAACTAAGCCTGTGCGAACACAAGATCACTGCCTGTAGAGCATCACATTAGATGAGTCTTGTGAGTCTCTCACAAGATGGTATTACAGTCTTAGCCTGGAAGCAGGACACAAAAAGGCTGTGTGGACTGCAAATGCAGCACTCAAGCCAATTTAGACAAGCAGTATTTTTATTCCAAATAACGCTTTGTAAATTCTAACAGAAAGCTCTCCAGCTCTGTCTGCCTTCAGGTAAGCAACAGAGGGACAGACTGCCTGTCTCTGCCCTTGATCTCTGGATCATAGGGGCCATTCACTGAAGAGCTGAATTTGATGACCTTTGTGGGTGCCTTGCAATTCAAAATATTCTGTGAAATCTGTCAAACACTGTTGCAGCAATCAAAGAACAGACAGAGCTCTTCAAGAGACCAGAATGTGGCACAGCATCTCCTGAAGAGACAAACCCTTCCCCATCCAAACCCACAATCACACACTCACACTCCTCAGAACACCTGGGCTCAGAGCCTTCCAGTTCATGGTGCACAATGGTTCCATTGCAAAGATCCATCATGTGCATGGTAAATGCCCCATGCCGAGCAATTGTTTTCTGTTCTCTTGTGCTGCACACCTCTGAGCAGAGTAGAAACACATGCCAATGAATTAATAATGGGTATGTTTGCTTCACGCTCCCCCAGCTTCGTGCAAGAAGTCTCCCTTCTCCTCGAGACCTGTTCTCCACATGGCCTGTGCAGTATTCCTGCAGGAAAGCTGCCCTGACATCAGGAGATGCAGGCTGAAATCCAGCCAAACCTCTGGAGACCTAGTCCCAGTACAATTCCAAGGAAAGCATGTAACATGACAGTCTACCAAAAAAAAGTTTAAGTACTGTTTTCTACTGTTCATAGGCAGGTTTCCAAATGCTGCCTATACCTCTTACTTGCCACTCTGAAAAGCACTTAAGATGTTCAAGTGATCTAGCCTGAAAAGTTGGACTCTCTTTCTCCTGTGTCCTTATTCCCAGGAAATCAAGAGAATTTGATCAAATCAAATGACCTTTTCAGAAGTCTCAATCCCTTGAAAGTTAGAAGTAATTTGAAAAGCAGAGAGAGCAACAGAGAAAAAATACACTGTCCTCATTCCTTCTCTTGTATGCAGGGTCAAAAGAGATAAAAAGGGGAGAAAAGAAGGATTGCAAATGCTAGAAGGGGGGTTTTGAAAGTCACAATAAACACTTCAGTCTCAAACACCATCAAAACTTCATTTCCTTTTTACCCTGTTGTTTGGAATGCTAAACTAGTATTGCATTGGTAATGCCTCTTCCCTTTCAGCCTAATAATTTTTAAGTGATGTTTCTATGGCTGAAAAACCCATAGGGGCAGCCTTGCAAGTTTTGAGAGAACTGTTTGCAGTCACCCAAGGAGAAGCCACAAGAGATTCAAACTTCTACCCTCATGCAAAAAAAGCAGATGGAAAGTGGCACAAGGATATACAGCTAGAAAACTCCTGAGAAGACATACATCCTCTTCTCAGTTCTGTACCAGTCCATGAAATAAAATCTTTACCTGCACACAGCTCCAAGTAATAAAATCAAACAGAAATAAGAATCATTGTCATTCCCAGAATCTGCCTAGATCTTTTATTTTCTCTGGTGCCTTCTCTCCTTCTTTCTTGAAATCATCCATCCTTTTAATCCATCTGTTCCTTCTATTCTGCTAAAATATCTCTCCTCCCCTCCACTTTTCTTCCACACCACATATTCTCTCAAAATTCATTCCTCCCCATCCAAAAATGAACAAGGTAACTTGATGCCTAAAGGTAAGAAGAGTCACTCTGGGAGACACAAAAAGCCCTTTCAGCTACCTTGTCTCCACCACTGACAATGAGACAATGCTTGCATCCAGATGACAAGAAAAAGATGTACATGAAGTCGGCTTCAGTACTGTCTCACACTGAACATCAAGCTATGTATTGGAAATAGGGGATAAATTCCCATTCCCAGTACCCCAGGACTTGTAGAAAGGAAACAGTTAAACACATAGTTTTAAATAGGGCAATTAATATATCATGAAGTACTGCTGGTTTTCTGCCTGAGAGCCAGCTACATGCACTGTAAATTTCATTACATGGCTCCATATAGAGCAAACTGTACAAGAGAGCTCCATAAATATTACTTCCCCTCTCCTCACTCTGCTGTCCCCACAACACATTTATGTTGAAGCAGGAAGGCATGTGCTACCTACTCCCAAACCAGGCTTCTCCATTCTTCACACAGGCACAGGGTCCTGTTTTCAGTGTCTCTCTGCTTTAAGCAGACTATTGCCCCCTCTCCTGATCAGAGAGGTGTGATTCTTGCTGCATCTTGTTTCCTGATGCATTTTGGCAGAGGAACATCTGCTAAGCAGGCTGCTCTAAAACTTTCTGCTTTTACTAGCCAGCATCAGGGCACAGGGCACAGCTCTGATCAGGGAAGCAGTACAGTGCAGTACATACCTCCTGCCAAGGTTAATGAGTCTGAAGGCATCCCCCACCTGCATGGGACACACTAGCAAGACTCACATACAAGCACCTTCACTGGGATACGGCAGCTTTTAGCAGCTAACTAATCAACTGAGACAACTAAGTCCAGGTCCACACAGCTGGACTGGGACAGTTTTGGGAAACACAAATACATCACATAATTGTATTTAATCTGAATTATGCTATTAATACTTCTTTCATAGGGCAAAGATCTCTCTCCCTGGGACCTGGTACTGCAACCCTGCCCCTGTGGTTAAGCAAGAGAATTCAAAGAGACAGGCACTGAAAAAACAGTGCAGAGGTACTTCTTGCTTCCAGACAGCTTTAATATCTTCAGCCTCACACAGCTCCAAATGCATTCCTCACCCTTTCTTCGTGACTTACGCAAAGAAAGGGCTGCTGGCTGCAACCCTGATAGGAGCACAGTAATCACAAAGCAAGCATGCAATGAGAAAGGTGTCTGTTTGTTATGCTAGTCTTCAGGTGTCACTTTTTAGTAAAAGCAATCAGTGCAATTTCCCATCCCATGTGTCCTCATTTGTCACCAGCTATCATGGATATGAAAAGGGCTTAATTAGAAACAGAAGAGTGGGAAACACATTGTTCTTGCTAAATCAAGTATTTTAGTAAGGTGTAGTTTTCTTCCAGTAGCATGCACTCATGCCAAAAAGGTTTTGGAAGACAGGACAGACCTGTGCAAACACAGACCAGGCTCAGGCATAAGCAGTCAGCCCATTGGAGAACAGTGCAGTCATCATTTGTTCATCCCCACACCAGTATTAGTCCCAGGCGATTTAACCAGACCTCATCCTGATCCCATTCTCCTCTTTTCCATTTCATCTGAAGCAGCAGCAAGGGACAGCTTTATCACACGTACAAGTTAACTTTCTGGCTAAAAGAAAGACCGTCCTCAGTGACATACCAGTATGGCTGCAGGTGTCTCCAGCTGCACCTTGCAAACTCCCAAAAGGGAGACTCCCTCACTCTCCTGGTGCCCTGCACCACCTTCCTTAGGTTGGCCTACCCTCACAGACCTCTGCCCACGCTCTCCATGCATGACCTGGAGAACCAGCAGAGCAGGGAGTACTTTCAGAAGCACCTGGCTCTTGCTTCCAGAGAGGACTCGCTAGCAGTAAGAGGGAAGCCAGTGGGGTTGGGCTTGTGACTCTCTTAATCACAGAGTTACTAATTACATGGGTGTACTCCAAAACACCAAGTCCTATACACCACTAGGCAGGTGGGGAGGCACTGCCTGGTTCAGCCTGCAAAGAAACTAGAGGAGACCCATCAAAATACCAAGGGAATTACTGCACTGCCAGGCTGGTAGAAGAGTGGGTGGAGGCTTTGACAAGACATCCTTTTGCTTCATTGGTCTAAGACAACCCTCATCTCAACCTACTAGCAGCTCTTGCTTCCCTGTGAGGAAGGTCTTTACCATAAAGGCAAATGCTCCTCTCTCCTGTCCTCTCCTGCTCGGTGACAACTTGTTTATAACAAGATCTTCCCATGAGAATGTACATCAACAAATCAAGGCCAAGCCCTCAATACAGTCATCCAAACTTTGTGTTGAAAGGGTCATGCTGTCCCTTCTCATTTTAAGCATTCCTTTTCTTGGGTTGTGAAAGCTTTTGGGTTAAGGCTGTGTGAAATACACTGCTGTCCCTATGGAGAAAATATTGCTAAGAACTGGTCTTGGAGACAAGCATTTAACAAATTATCTGATCCAACAACTGGATAAGGCTGCTCACTGGTGCACTAGGAAGAAGCAGGTGTCACAATAGATCTCCAGCTTCTCAGCTCCTTTCTTAAAGGAAATGTGAAACTTTTATTTTGCCCTGAGAAGGCAGAAAGTATAAAGACTAACTGTAACTCTGTTGTGTCTCTCGAAGTAGTTCCAAGCACAAATTAGGGAGTTTGTTGCAAAGGAGCACTAGAAAAAGCAGCAGGGACACTGAAAAGACTGAGACACTGAATGCCTATTTCACCTCAGTCTTTACTGCTAAGATCAGCCTTCAGGCACCCTGGAGCCCTGAGAGATCCAGAAAATCCAATGCAAGGAAGACTGACTCTTGTTGGAGGGAGATCAGGTCAGGGAATATTTAAACAGACTGGATATGGACAAGGGCCTGATGGAATGGACCCACAGGAGCTGAGGAAGCTGGCCCTTGCTCCTGCAAGGTCATTCCTGGTTTTCTTTGAAAGCTCTTGGCAATGGGGTATCATCCCTGAGGACTAGAAGAACATAGGTGTCACCCTTACCTTCAAAAGGGCAAGACAGGTTCTGGGGAACCACAGGCTGTTCAGCCTGAGCTTGACCAGAGAGTTAAATGTAAAAAGGAACTCTTAGACTCTGAGGGTGGTCACACATTCTGCCTGTCTGAGATATGGGTTGCTGAGAGAGGCTGTGGAGTCTTAGAGACAATCAAAACCCAACTAAACAATGTCCTGAACCTGCTCTGAGATGGCAGCTGGACTAGGTGAAGTCCAGAGGTACCTCCACCATCAACCATGCTGTGACTCTGTGAAATCTGCACTGATCTCTTGGGTGAGGACCCTGAAAGGTACAGGAAAGTAGATCAGAACTTTCTGTGTGCATTCAGTGTGAAAAAAGATGTAAGATATCCCTGTTACACAACACTGCCTGCAAGGGACTTGTCATATGGGCCATGCTAAGGGGAAAGAAAACAAGCAGCAACTCAAACAGATGACGTAAAGCAACAAAAATAGCTGGACCACGGTGCAAACTCTCTCAATCAAAACCAACTAGATGAGAAACAGGAAGGTGAGAAGGTTTTCTGGGGAGGCTGGGAAAAGGAAAATAACATCAAAGTAGTAAAAGTGGAACTTAGTAGATTCACAGATAAAATGAGAAAGATGGAGAGTCAGCCCAGCTTTTGTAAACCCTTGCCAGGCTTCACAAGCCAAACTGCATTAAGAAAACCCAAAATCACCATGACATGGTATATTCAGATTCCAGTACTATGATAGTTCCTCACCACAGTATGATGTTAGCAAGAAGGTCCTCAAATGGGAAGCATAAATTCGTGGAGCAAAAGCAGATAATCACAGGTCTTGTGAGTCCATCTTGTTTCCTGTCCTTCTCATTCATTTTTCTACATCCTCCCCTAAGGACTTTTCCCCAAAATTCTCAAGTAATGGAGACACCATCAGCACCCCACTAAACTTAACCCAGCAGACAGATGCCCTTACAATTATGCAGCTTTTCTCCACTGTCAAGATCTCCTTTTGTGCAATCACTGTCCCTTGCTTCTTATTCTATTTAGCCTGATCCTAGGCAAAAGATTCTAACCCTTCTTACTGCAGCAAGCTTTCCTCTACAGCTGACACACAGCCTCCCAGTCTTCCCCAGTTTTTACCTCATTCTCCTTCTGTCAGACATGTTTTCTGAATAGCTGATGAATTTGTCGTCCTTGCTTCCACTCTTTGGCTCATCTCCATTTTACCAGAGCAGCTGCACCTAAAACTGGCAGAATACATCTATTCCACTAACATGAATGGACAGAACCATCCAAGGCTCCCTTTTAAATTTACCAGATATTCTCCAGTTCATATTTATAATTTTCTTTCTACAGCATGTCACTGGGTCATGTTGGAATTAAATGCAGCCTTTGGATGCTTTTCTGCAGAACTGCACTGGGTCTGATGGTTCCGCATTATTTGGAGACCTGAACCTCTCTCTGCAGAATCGTTTCCTAATTTTCCCATGGCATTCAGCTCATCAAGGCAGTTTCAAACCAGAACCCTGTCATTCTGCAAACTTCCTGCTTCTCCTGGTTTCCTGTTTATTGTTAATTCCTTTGTCCTAATTGCTAATAAAAATACAAAAAGCATCAGATGTCAGGAAGAGCTCTGCAAAATTCTTCTCAATAAATCCTCCCATTCTGATATCAAACTGTGATGCAAGCTCTCCTCTATAATTCTCTCACCAAATTTACATATACCTGACTACAGATAGATGTATGTAGCACATATTCCCTTAATTGTGTGGGATAACATTTTTCTGAAGTCAAGATAAATGATCCCACATCCACTGGGCTTACCACCCTTTGGAAGATGAAATCAGAGTGTTGACATGATTGGTTTTGCCATGCTCACGCTGCCTTTTTCATCTCATTATTTCTCTCATGTGTTCCACTTTTTCTTATTCTTCTGATGTCCTCCTTTTAGAGAGGCTCAAGCTTCCCTGCATCTAGAGTTCAGGAACCTCCTCCATCCTCTGTAAAGTACTTAAAGAAAACGTGTTAATTGCTCTGAGTTAATTTCAGACACCTCCTCATGTGTGCTGCAGCTCCACTGACTGGGGTTCTCATGCATTTTCCATAAGCACTGTCCAACAACACCTGCCCACTGTAGTCTGAAGTACTGCTCATCCCTTCTTGCTGTTACAGGGGAATTTAGCCAGGCTTGGGGAGGGCTCTGCATTTGTCTCTAGAAGAATCCAGTGTGGTTGAAAACTGTGATCTCTACCAGACTGGACTGCGCAGCTGAGCTGATCAAAGGGCATCCCTTAGGCAGCAACTCCCTGGCCAAGCAGCCAGTATCCCAAGAACTCACTGGGATCCCCAGACTAGGCTGAATACATGACAATAAAGTGCTTGCTGTTCACAGCCTACCAGGGGTCCAGTTCCTCAGGACCTCCAAGCTTCTGTTCTCCTGGGGCTCTGGGAGCAGGTTTTTCCAACACACAAGACTAAGGGCCAGCAAGCATCTGTATCATTAGCGGATCACTCACAGAAAGCCTTATCTGCAGCAGGAGAAGACCTCCTGTCTCACCTGTGCCTGGAGCAACAGCCAGGAACCCAGATTCAGAATCAGTGAGCCAGAGAACACCTCCTGTCACAGCCTGCCTTCTAGGGCTACACAAAGTCTTGCTGCTTCTACTGGGAAGTCGGGCCTGCAGCACTGTTCAGCCTGGCAGCTCTCTGCAAGAAGGCAGCCTCACACTTCTGCCTACACTGGGTTTTACTTTGCACATCAACAAATGTCCCTGTGCAGACACGGCTCTCTAAAGGGAAGATAGGGATGAAAGCATCTTCTCCTTTAACCCTGTAAGAAGTACCTCTTTTGGATTAGTTTCTGCCTGTCAAGGAGGACCAGCAATACTGGTGTGATTGTAGTAATATAATTACAGGCTTTAGCTTCTGCTGAAAATTTATTCCCACATAAACAGGCCCAGTGGTAGTAACAGGATAAGCAAAGGTGTCTGTCCTTTGCAGCACATGAAAAGCAACAGCTCTAGAAATCCAGAGAGCAACTATAGCTCACACTTTACAGCTCAGCAGATAACACTATCATTGCCATTTTTGTTTCTTCTTCCTGTAGCTCCTTAATTTCAAAATAGGAATCGTCTTTTCCTGCCCAGGAAAGGGATGGGGAATTGCTCCCTGAGAACATTCTTCAGAATATTTATGCATTATCTTTACAAGTAATCAGTCATACACCTCCTAAGTCCAACATATCTGACTGTTGTCCTTTGACAGTCACTTCCCTGCACCCAGCAGCACAACCAGAGCATGGCCATAAGCATACAGAAGCTGTGCCATACGCTGGCAATCCACTTGCCTAGGTGTGTCCATTTGCCACACCCATGTTACAGACTAGTTTGCTGGCTCATACCCTCATCCAGGCAACAGTTTTAATTTAATTTAATGCTCTCAGGTTTACATTTTTGAGTTTGCTTTTTTTTTTTTACAAAAATCCACCCACACATGTTTCCATCTTCAATGCCAGAATACAAATACACCTTAAAAAGGCAACCCTGAAGGCAAACAGAGGAATTTCAAACAGAGGAATTGTTATCTACAATTTGTAAGAAACACACATGAGAAACAGTTTCCTGGTTTATCACAGTATGTGTTGAGTTGCTGCCTCAAGACAAAATCAGAGCCCTCAGAATTTCATCACCAGACACCAGCCTTCTGGCTCAGATGCCAAATAAGAACAGACCATTTCATTTCTGGACTTGCTTTCCACAAAACACCAAACACCAAATGGTTTGTGAACCTCTCAGCTTAAGCTGGGTTCCCCTCAAAGCCATGGACACTCTCCTAGGCATATCTGCAATACAGTAGGTGACACACCCTACACAGACCTTGCCATCCAAATTCCACTTCTGTGCTATAACATTATCAAGGAGAAATTGCCAGTAATAAATTCCTTTGGAACCAAAGTCAACCAGACTATATGATTATAAAGCAATGCAGAGCATGTGTCATCTCAAACAACGCTACAAGCTCAGGGGCTACAAGTTTATTGTTACAAGAGAAATAAACAACACCGATATGATGGCTTTCACCTCTTAGTTCATGACTTGGTTGCACCCAATGCAGGGCAGGTGGAGTCAGCATTGAGGCCATGTATCTTTCACAGCTGGGGTCTAAAAAGCAAAATCCTTGGAAAGCAAAGTTGCCTTGGAGATGAGGTTTATCAGTTCAGAGTCCCCAGACGGAGAACCTAACCATCAGACCATGGTTCTTGACCAGGTCAATTGACAGCCAGTTGCTAACAGTCAGCAAAGAGAGCTACAGGAAAACACGTGTTCTCAGGCCGGCTTCTGTGCATTCATTCACCAAAACAGCATTCCAGGCAGTCCAGTTACAAGCACACACACTGCAGTTTTGCCCCCATGTGCTGCAGTTTCACCTCCTCACACAAAAACAGGGCCCGTGTATCACAGCACTGCATGCAGAACCCTGTGTGAGGCCTTCCACTGCAGCCAGTGTGCAGAAACACAGGACCAGAGTCCCATAGCCCTGCATCTGTATACAGCAGTGGGAATCTAAGGGTTAAGGCTGCTGAATATGCATTAATGGAGAATCCCAAGTGGGAGGCTCTTCTGCAGACACTTGAGCCGGGATAGGGAAGCAGTTTAAGCTGGTGCCACAAGAAAACTGACTTACTGATGAAGTCTTGCAAACAGGGCCAGCCTAGCAAGTAGTTTTACATGAATAATGCATTCAAAAAAAAAAAAAACAAACCTGCAAATAGTTTTTGTAAACAAGAAAGGAGGTGGAGAACCATTAGCTAAGTGATCTCACATTCCTCGATTTGCTTTATCAATCTCAGTATTCAAAAAAAAAAAAAAAGCTTAAGAGCAGTCCAGGCTCTCTAGTGAATCAACAAAACCACACAAAGGACTGTACCACTCCTCACAGCCTCCAGGCTGTACATTAGCTTTTAGCAACGGTATCTTCCACATGAATAATGCAGCACGTCTTCCAGAGCATCTGTACTCCAATCAATCCACAGTAGCAAATAAAAACCTTTCAGCACGCCTTTCTGTCAGGCAGCAGGACCTTTTTACAGCTGCTCAGAGGCATATCCTTGGAAAAACAACCCTATCTGCGTCCAAAGCTGGAAGCTTTTAAATTGGCCAGCTGGGAACCAGCCTTTTATATCAGCCATCCTGCGATGGGCCTCGATTTTATCAACTGCCTTTCATTGTCTTTTGTTCCATAAGGATCCACACCCACCATTCTCGAGGCTCACATTAAGGGAGCTCAGACTAAGGTTTCAGTCGGCTTTCAGAAATAGACACATGTCTCTTCCCAAAAGCAGCACAGAGCCTGCAGCCGGCCCTTCCCCAGAGGGACATGCTGGTCTCATGGGACACACAGCATACACACCACATCCTTCTCCTGCACTATAGAGCAGCCTCATAATGAAGCATGGGCAAGGAGCATGCACCAAACCAAGCATCAGTCAGATGCTCCAATCTGTATTTTCAGAACAGGTGATGGAAAGAGACGCTTTGTCCATGTCCATCACCAATGCCGTTTGAGCATTGCTCCTCTGCAGAAGCACAAAGGTCCCTTCTCCTGGGAAGCCTACCAGGAGTTGTGGGAACTGCTCCTGTCACCACGGGCAGCAGCACGTCATGCAGGCTACTGGCTACCTGAGGAAGGGCATGTCACCAGTGCAGATGGACCAGGATCCACAAAGTGGTTGGGAACAAAATCACAGCAGCAAGCAAGATCTCAAAGAACAATATATTCTAGAGATGTTGTCTCTTACCAGAAAACCCAGCTCTAAATAGCATTCCAAAATATTTGCAGGTCTCCAGCATGGCACAGGTACTTAAATATGGTGCCCTGGTAAGCTGGCTGTAGAAAACAAACATCTCTAGAATAAACATTGCACAAGTAAGAGGACATGAAGTAGGAAGGTGAAGGAGTCACTCAAACTGAAATAATGGGTTGATTTCCTCATCCACAAAACGGGAATTTCTCTGAGAGTGCACAGCAGCCCCTCTTGCCCCTTATTTTTGGTGCACATAGGCCGGGGCAGGACTTGAGGTCTCATGTGAGTCCTTGCAAAAAACATGTCAGCCCTTCCCCCACGCTGGCAGTAGTGCCTCATGGACACAGCCTCAGGAGACGTGAGACAGTGGCTCCTCCACTGACACAGGCGTCTTCTGCTCAGACCATAAGCAAAGAGTATTTAATACTTTTGCATCCCCCAGTTATTGGCGTAGGCCAGAGAAGGCAAATATTGCATAGAGACCCAGCTGGTACTGAATAGAAAGACTCAGAAAGCCACTGCAGCCATGCACCCCAAAAACATCATCACCATCTGGTACCACATTTTTTGTCTCAGAGCATCTTTCTAATGATGGAACCCAAGGCTGCCCAACTAGGGCCAAATTCATGCCAAGGTCCCAAGCTTGGCAAAATGCAAATTGTGCAAATTTTTTTCCTTTAAAAGATACACCAAGTGTTGTGACCCTCAAAATAATTTTAAGCACATATGTCCAGGGGTAGGCAAGGGCTGCCAGGAGTGAGTGAAACAAGACCACTCTTCACAAGACAAGGCTGAGACGGCAGAAATCCCATGGCCTTCTTTTATGAGTTTTCCAGCTACACTTGTGTTCACTCGCAGGTTTAAACCACAGTGCACTCCCCAAGGCAGGCAGCAACACCAAATGGCATACAGCATAATAACACCCTCATGGTGACACCTGCCTATGTTATTGCTACATCCCCACTGCCCGGTACTTCTCTTCTGTGCTCTTCTGCCATGCTGGCAAAGCAGGGATATGGACAAGGGAGTACATGTGCCTTATAAAAATAGCTCAGCCAGGTTATTTTTAACTCAACTTAGCAGAGTCAGCAACGATGGTGAGGAGCAGTGAAGAGAGCAAAGAGAAAAACCGGCAGAGACCACAGCCTCAGGCAGCTCTGAAGAGGCTCAAACTCTCCTGTCATCTGACCTGGTGAGGAATCCAAAACTATATTTTGGGTAGAACCCCCCAGAACACTTTGAAGTGCACATAATGAAGTACTGGCTGAATTTTTTTGTCACCTGTTCTTTATTTTGTTGCTGTGGTCACTTTCAATCTTGTCACCAAATGCGTACTTGAGCCTCCCCGGGGGACATGTGAGAGAAGCAAAGAGAAATTACAATGCTAAATCACAGAACCACATGTAAACCTCAGGCCAGAAGGCACTTCTGGAGGTCCTGAGTCAGTCCTGTCCTCAGCCCACAGCAAAGTTCACTAAAAAGGGAGGTCAGTTTGCTTAGACTGTCCAGCTGAGTTTGAAAGACTTATGAGGATGGAGATCTCGTTGGCCTTCTTGGAAAATGTGCCTATCTGGAGTCTTGTGGAGAAGTTCAGGCTGCGGTTGCCCTGCAGAGTTACCCAGATGACTCTGGTCAAACTTGCTGCCCACCAGGACCCTCTCAGCCTTCACAAGAGCTGCTCCTTTCACTGCAGGGGTGGAAGTTGACTTTTATCTTTACTAAATTTCATGGGGGGGCTGGTTTTACCTTCATTATAGGCATGAAGCAGTCAGGAGCCTCCAGCCTGCTTATGGAGCTGGGAAGTGCCCATGGAGGGTCTGTTGCCAGACACTGGACTTCCCTGCAGTGGCCTGACAAGCATCATTCTTCCCATAAGCAACCAGAGTGATTCACCCTGGAGCAAGGGAGCCTCAGGCACCATCATTCTTACTCCACTGCCAACAGCACCTGGGGCTCTGCTTCTTGAATGTTCACACCGCTTGCTGAGGCACAGGGAGTAAAACACCACAAATCACCCTCAGTCACAGGAGAAGTTTCTTTATTAATATTTTTAAGCCAACATCAGCTATAAATCAAGCTGAAGCATACAGACCACTCTTCACTGTGTGTGAAAACACTGGTGCTCAGTCAGTGCAAAGTCAGTTTGTACATCCCAGGAGGCAGAGAAGAATACTCCAGGGATGATTCCACACTCAGTGGTAACAGCTTTCTTTTTGGCAGTTTATCCTGTCCCTTCACCACTCCCTTTTCTGCCTCATGTGGTGCCATACTCTGCAAGTTCTGACAGAACGAAACATGGTGAGTTGAGGGTATAAGTGCCTTCAGTCAACACTATGGCCTTTACAAGATACCATAGTGGATCAGGGGAGTGTGGAGACTAGCAAAATCCAAAACAACCCCAAACCTCAGCTCAGTTTCATTAGGCTTATTACAGCTCTCAGGAAGGCCAGGAGGCAGTATTACTGAAGCAGAGGATGGGGCAATGCCAGCCTCTTTGGAGGGTAAGCCCCACCTTCCTCTGACTCACCTCTAGCTTTCCAAGATAGCCTGTGTACAGAAAGATAAAGCTAACTTGCCTGCATTCTCCAGAGACAATACCCTCTTTCACTTTCCTGGTTACCTGGGCAGCAAAGAAAATATTATTGCTTATCAACTTCCTTGTGAGTACTAATGTGCTTCTGAATTCAACAAGAGGGCAAATTCCACCTTAGAGACCTTTTACATGCTGGTAAGATCCTGCCTCATTACAAAAGGAAAGCAAATAAAACAATCATGGTTCAAAGAACAATAAAAACTGGAAGCCTCTTCTGCCACCCACCCCTCACCTGCAAAAACTCAGCTTAAAAAGGAAGTTATGAACTTTCAGGGACATTGCCACATTTCTTGTCAGAAAGGCAACCTTGAAAAACTCATCATCAGACACTCTGCAAAGCTCAGCAGTTTCTCCTGAAACTAGAACACCAAGCTTTCACTCTCCTGATTCTCAAAAAGAAGTTTCCTGCTATTCAAGGCCAAGCTGGCTTCTGGGTTTCAGAAACCAATGCTCAGCTCTTTGTCAAAGTGATGCAGCTGGGTCTCAGTAACCTGCTATGTTCTTCAGGAAGACAAGGACACTTGGTCCACCTGTCTTTACTGTGAGGCCTGAAGACATCTGTCAGAGTGGGTGTCTTTTCTAAAGGCTACTGTACAGAAGGCTTTCCTTGCAGCAAAGGCTTTCCTTCAGCATCACTGGTTCAAGGGTTCAAGATTGTTCACCTCCAGGGCATCCCAGTATCTTGGTTACTTGCCCACAGGAGTCCAAGTGGAATCCATTGGGATAGCCAGATTTCCTCTCAAACCTCTTCTGCCTACCTGAGCAGTTGTGGCTGCCACCAGAACACAGATACATGAGAAAATCTGAAATGCCCAGCAGGATGGTGAGACAATGGAAATACACCCAGTGCAGATGTTTCTCCTGAGTACTGTCAAGGTTTGCAGGCTACACACTTCACCTGAATGTCTCAATATACAGCCCTTACATCTAATATGATGTCATGTCACTGCACTCCCCTGTGGCTGGAGCTCTGTACACAGGCTTGAATGTGATGAGATCCTGGCCAGTGACACCAAGTCCGTATCTCATCTCTGAAACTGCCTGGGGAAATAAAAACTGCTAAAGGGCTGGGGGCCACTAACCAGGCTTCTGTTTGTCTGGGAAGGAAAGCACAGCCATGCAAGGGCACGGTGCAGGAGACCCCACCTCTCTGGTCTCCAGTTAAGCCTCACAGTCAACCTACCCATAGCACTAAATCAGGACAGATGTGGAGCCTTCAAAATCCCTAAGGATGATGGCCCCCACCTGCCTGGTCCCACTGTCCTGTTGGGGATGAAGTTTTCTCTCATGTCTGACCTACTTCCTTCTAGATGCAGCTTGCATTCTTGGTCTGCTTATTACATTGTCAGTGCCAAGGAGAGTCTGGCTCTCTAACTGCCCTCCCAGAAGTTGTATCTTTCTTTTAGCAAATGGGTTTGGCAGCAAAGGACACAGATACCTACTACCATAGACCACAGAAGAACCAGCTGAGAGTTTCCCAGACGTGAGCCAGAATTAGAGAGAAATGGTCCCTGTCTTTCTGGGGGGCAATGACAGCAAGACTTTGTTCCTTGAAAGGCAGCAGGCAGCATCAGAGGTATTCTCTGAAACACACAGCTGCAGAATTCTTTCACCTCATTTACAGCATCATCTGCATACAAAAAATAGTGAGGGGCCCACACAGAAGAGAAGTGTGGGAAATTCTCCCACACCCGTGCAGTGCATGTGGAATTATGATTCAAGTTGAGATTTTTCTCTTTGAGTGGCTGATTAAGTCAGAATTGACATCTGTCTGTTCTCCAGAAAACTCCTAACACACTTTTGAGCTCTTTAACAGCAGGTGCCACTAACATGAAGCATGACAAGCCAGCAAGAGAGTGGTAAAGGCAGGTGTCACAGGCACAACAGCCAATGCTTTCTTCTGCCACATCATAGAATCATAGAATATACTGAGTCAGAAGGGACACATCCAGATTATTGAAATACAACTCCTGTCCCTGCATAGGATATCCCCAAGAGTTACTCCATGTGAGAACATTGTCCAAACACTTCTTGAACTCTGTCAGGCTTGGTGCTGTGTTGGAACCCACGGCAAGGGGAATATTTTCCTGCCTGTCCTGACAAGTCCTGATTCCCAGGAAAACACTGCTTTTAACCTTCTTCCATGGAGAGGGCTTCCAAGACTTTGGGATAAATTGGAATCTGCGAGCGTGTGAAATAGATAATAGTATAGTTTATCACAGGGTGAAAAATTTAGTTTTGGGCTTTTAGTGTGGAGGTAGATAGAAGACAAAATGGAGGATTTTATGTGTTGTCTGGTCTCTTTCTTCTTCATCTACTCCATTTTCTGCTGTGTTGGTGGCACAGGGTGATTGGCTGGGGAGAGCCGCAATGCAGATGTTGCATGGCAGACAAATAATTAGTTATTGGTAGGTAAGTAGAAATAAAGTATGTTTTAAGGGTTAATTGGATAAAACAGCTTTAAAAGACCTTGCAACTGTACATCTTGTGACTTTTTTTTGCTGTCTTCTCCGTGTGCGCTGCGTGTGGTGTAGACAGCACGCAGAACTTCTGATAAGATAACAATAAACAGCAACCTGAAGACTGAAAAAGTCCTGCTCGTCTCTTACTCCTGACATAGAACTTTTTATTAGGAGTCTCCCACGCAGAGGGCCCCAAGGGGTCTTGCACAGTGCTGTAACCCCTTCCCTGGGGAGCCGGTTCCAGTGCCCAACCACCCTCAGGGTGAAGAACCTTTTCCTGATATCCAAACTAAACCTTCCCTAAATCAGTTTCAGCCCTTTTCCTCAAGTCCTGTCACTGGCCACAAGAGTGTAGATATCAGTGTCTGCCCCTCCTCTTCCCCTCACAAAGAAGTTGTAACTGCAATGAGGTCTCCCCTCAGTCTCCTCCAGGCTGAACAGACCAAGTGACCTCAGCTGCTCCTCATATGGCTTCACCTCAAGGCCCTTCACCATCTTCATTGCCCTCCTTTGGACACTCTCTAACAACTCAGTGTCTTTTTTCCATTGTGTCACCCTGAACAGCCCCCAGCACTCAAGGTGAGGCTGCCCCAGTGCAGAGCAGAGCGAGACAATCCCCTCCCTTGCCCAGCTGTGATTCTGTGCCTGATGCACCCCAGGACATGGGTGGCCCTCCCATGGCCAAGTGCCAGGGCACTGCTGACTCATGTTCAGCTTGCCACAGACAAGTCTTTTTCCTGGTTTCCTTTTCCAGCTGTTCTTCACTCTCTTGTTCCCCAGTCTATACACACATGCAGGGTTGCCCCATCCCAAGTGCACAATCCAGCACTTCCCCTTGTTAAACTTCATACAGTCGGTGATTGCCCAGCCCTGTATTTTATCAGAGTTTCTCCACAGGGCCTCTCTGTCCTCAAGGGAGTCAACAGTTCCTGCAATTTAGTGTCATTGGAGAACTTGCTTAGTATCCCTTTCAGTCCTACACCCAAGTTGTTAATGAAGATGTTAAAGAGCCAAGGGCCAAGGATGGAGCCCTGTGGAAGCCCATTAGGGACAGGTCTCCAGTTTGATGTTACCCCATTGTGAGTATGGCACCCTATACTGTGGGGGGATAGAATGGAGATGGTATATAAAGTAATCTTACCCCTAAGGAGTTGCAGCTGGGCTAATATCAAAATGAGGAGAAGGCCTAACTTCGACAAGCCACAGCTGTAACTAGTAAGAACAATAGGAACTATAAAAGAGTGGGTTGGCTTATCGAGAGGAGACACCTTAAAGCAGGAAGGGAACTGGAGTCAGTTGGTTACCTGGTGAGAGAGAGGAAGGATGTGCTCAGAGAAGCTGCTCACCAGAAAACACCGAATAGGTATGAAACTTTGCTAAGAAAGAGATGATAGCATAAAAGTTCCTGTTACATATATGCGTATATGACAAGACTATACATCATAATTTTTAAAATCCATCATTTAGAGCATCAGTAGCAGGTTGAGTTTTGCTTTTTGGTTTTTAGTCTGGCTTTGATTGATGCTAAGTGGGAAGACTACCCATGCTTTCCCTGCCAGGGAAAAGAGATTCTGTGCCAATTCATTCACCTGCTGGGCTTGGCAAATATACAGTTTCTGGAAACCACTGCCATCACTCTGAAACTATTTCATCAGGACAAGTACAAAAGTATTGTTTGGTTCAGACTTGGAGCATGGGTTTAGTGCCGATCTCTTTATTGCCCCATTCACTGCACTCCAGTTTGCATTGCAAAGCCATCTTGGAACATGCAGACAGGATTCCCTCCAGCTGAAATTAAAATCATTCCAGGATCAGGACCCAGTATTCTCCAACTGTTATGGAACCAGCTGAGTCAAATTAAAACATCCAAAATGCCTGTGGATATAAAAAGTCCTGATATCACCTCTTTCACTCTCCAGATCTGCTTTTCTCAAACTACAGATGTTACAGTTAGCATAGAGGTGAAGCACTGCACACAGACATCCCTCTCTGTTTGACCTTCAGCCTTACCTGTCTTCATTTTCTTTACCTCCTCTGCTCCAAGTACTCCACTCTTGTATTTCTTTTAGGTGCTCCTCAATCTCTGATCATTTGATTCAGCATCACTGCTCTCCTCTGTCACCAGTTTCATTCTTCACACCTCCCAGCAATGATGATCAGCCTCTCCTCCCACATTGTAGTAGTTTAATTACTGTATACTTCATTCCTGCCAATACAGTATACAATCACTGTATACTTCATTCCCTTCATGTATCTCTGCCAGTATGAATTTTGATCATCTTCCAGCTTTGTCCCAATGCACCAGCCTTCTCTTCAACCCTTCCAGCCAGGACCACCTCTGGAAGTGCCTCCACATCCCAGCAGACCTCCCTGCTACAGGCTCTCTCTCCTTCTACCACTGCTGCTTTCTATGCCAGCCTATTTCTCCAGCATAGCTGATATCCACGCCGACAAACTGATCTTTTCTATGCCTTTGAGTCAGCTCTGGGCATCTGTGCCTCACTGACTTTTTGAGCCAAAGGCTTATCTGTCTGTTTAGCCAGCCCTAATGGATTTTCTGCCTGCAGATTCATCTAATGGCTTTTCTTGAACCACATACCCAACATCCTGTGGCAATGTGTTCCACTGTTTATCTGTATCCTGTAGTTCCTGGGCAATGATAAACAGAGGAACAATCACTCCCTATCTGAGCTCTCCATCCCATCATACTACCATATGTGAAAAGCTGTATGTCATATCCCTTTTCAGACATACCTTTTCCAAGCTAAACAGTTGTCCTCCTCTGCATTCCCTTGTGCATTACCAGGTTCTTAGCGAGCTGCAGGAAGTTAGTTTGGCACAAGGCATCGAAGACCCAGTTGCATTACAGATGTATCCAGATAGGTTTGGGTTTTTTTCTTAAATCAGTGCAGTAGGAAAGAGAAAAAATATTTAAAGAAAATCCAAAAAGGTAGCACAATCCTTAAAATCTGGCTGTGAATTAAAGCAGAATTCTGAATTCTTGACGTAATGCAGGCCAGGCAGCTTAGGATGCTATTTCCATGCCTTAGGCAGCAAAAACAAAGACCGTCTGTGTGAAGAAGAGTGAGAAATAAAGCACTGGGTAGGACACACTGGGCCTCACTGCCTCTATCTGAATATGCAGTTTTCTGTAGATATCTTGTATGTTTTCATGAAACTTCATTAATATCTACGGCTTTCCAGTACCAGATAGCCTTCAGGCTCCAGGAAACTTCTAAAGACTGGTCAGAGAGAGTTAGCACTGTGCTCCTAGCTTAGCCTGAGATGACAGCAAGTTGGAGGAGTACCACAGAGGGCTCCCTGAGCAGGTTCAAGGACTGCAGGTGAGTGCTACACCTGCCCTCCATGACACTGTCATGCCAGGGAACTCCAGGCATGGGAAGGACAGCAGGTAACGACACAGGTAGATATGAAAGTTAAAAAGGGTTAGTTTGGAAACAGCTCAAAATAAAAATCTTGATTTCCTGGGGAAGTCTTGCTTTTCTGCAGGAGTCGAAGACACTTGCAGATCTCCAGACTAATAGACTAAAACTACTGTGTGGTCATCTGCTTTACTGGAAGTGGCCAGTGGCACCAGTGGAAGCAGAGCCCCACAACGAAAGATGTGTGAAACACTTCTAGTACCATTAATCTTCCAAACTCACACAACTGAGTTTGACTGCAAGACAGACAGAAATAAGAGTACAAATGGTGCTTTTTTTTAAATATATGTAAGGTAAGTTATCATGAAGTCATAGAGAAATTCATGTTGCAAGTCACGTCAGGGAAGGAAGTATAGGTAAGACATTTTAAAACTCTTCTGAAATATACAAACCATACATAAAATAATGACTAGTTTCTCAAAATTGAAAGAAAGAGAAGGTAGAGAAATTGTCACTTCAGTTCCCTCTTTATACATTAAATGCATTTTCTCTATCAGGCTTAAGAAGCTCTGTTGTAGTAACAGCCCACAGACAGCTGGACACCAAATCCAAGATCTCAAAACAATGAGATTTCCCCAAGCTAAGAGCAAGATAAGCTTTGGTGAAATAGGGTTTTTTTAAACCTCAAGCATGACCAAAATATACTCAAGGATATCCTATGATATTTTTTCTTAATTCAGTGCATCAATCTATAAAGCAGATATGTGTGCTGAAGAGAGAGCTAGGAATTCTTAACCACTCATCCGATGCATTCAACATGCATTGTGAACACTGGGAAAGAAACAATAGAACACAAGGACCAAGACAGACTTTCTAGGTGGATTTTAGCTGTGGGTTTCCTTGCTTTAACTTAGGAAAACTTCCACTTCTAATATCATCACCAGGTTTTTGCTTCTGGTATCATGACCAAATCACAGGCAAATTTAGGCTGGGAGGGACCTCAGATGGTCCACAGCACAAACTTCCAGTCAAAATAGGGTCAGCCTTTAAGTCAAGCCAGGCTTCTCACAGCCTCGTTCAGCCTTTCAGTGAATTCTGAAAATCTCCAGAGGTGGAGGTACTAAAGGCAAGAAAACCATCCTGACTAAGCCCCTGTCTATATAATTGTGAACTCAGTCAGTCATTACACGCCAATCACAAAAGCAGCTACTGGTCCTACACAGTGCTCTGCCTCCATGAAGATGAATCACCCACCCCCCCCCCCCTCCAGACGTCAAGTCAACACAGCCAATGAAGTCCTTCTCCACTTACAGTCAATGTTCAAACCGGCTCAGAGGACTCCTGCCTTCAAATTGCCATCCCTCCAGCAACCATAAAACATAACTCAGGAGAGAAAGTCAGCTGTTGTGTTAGGGAACAAGAATACTACCTTGAGACCCTAAGGGCAAAGCCCAGCAGAACATGCTGGGAGCTAGGAGAAGGGACAGGTATGGTCTCCTCTGTGAGATGAGATGCTCTAGGGGTGACAAGCTGAAGAATAGAAATTTCTGCAGGAGGCCAGGTAGCTGCTGTCTGGCTAATGGCAGACTGAGAGATGTCACCTGCTTCCAGAGAACACTGCTATCTGCACTGAGTGACATTATTTAGGTGATGATCCTGTCCAAGTTTCTAGCTATGCATCATCCTGGGAAGCTCTTCCCACGATTCCTTCTCTTTGCTGCTAAAAACACAACTGCCTTATTCTTTTGCCAAGTAATAACTTCTGCTTCCAGCCACTGGCTCTCACTGTGGTTGGACAGTCCAACTGAAGAATCCATTATCTATAAAGACAGAAGAGATTTTTGATCTTTTCAATTCCACAGAAACCAAGAGATCACCAAAATACAACCTGGAGACCAAGAAAGACAAAGCATCAAAAAGCATCAACTTTCCACTTGAGCTTTTACCTATAAAATCTTATAGAAGGGTTGGGTTTTTCTGCTCCAAGACTTGTGTTGCCTGGCAGGATGCATCACACCCAGAACTACTGCACAAGAAGATTAATGTATGACAGGAGCATGAGCTTCAAATAGATACAAGGGGCTGTGGAGTCAAACCTTTCAATCCCTATTAACACTTTAAATAAATGCCATGATTTTTTAAACTGTGAGACACTGAATTCCAATTGATTTCTCTGGAACATGGCTATCATCAGCAAAATCAATCTTTTCAATTAAGACTTGAGCATCATTGCTTACATAAAGACCTTTTGCAAATTCAAAGTGAAACAGCCGTGACCACAGGCAGGAGGGGTCAGAAGACAGACTCTGATCCTCCCTGACTGCAAGGGAAAGAGCCTCTCATGAGGAAGAAGCTGAACATTACAAGAGCAGGAACTTCGAGCAATGCTATTCTGATTTTGTTTTTGTTCCTCTACGTGTGCATTTTGGTATTCAAATTAAATTAGAGAAAATGGCAGAGAAAAATAATGTGAACTAATTACATTTAAGTAGATGTTAGCAAGACAATCTTTGACTACTTCTACTTGTCTCTTGCAATTAAAGAGCTGTCTGGATTCTCTGTGCCTATTACCCTGCAGTTTTGTTGCCAGCACAGGCTCGCTTTATGGAGCAGATAGAATAGAAGAAACCAAGGGTGAAAAGGTTTGGTCGTTCCTGGCATCATTCACATTACAGGTAGTGTTCCTAAAAACATCAGTGTTAGGCTTCCTAGAAATGAGCACTGCAACTGTGCCAGCAATTCAGGCAAAATGGTAGCCACGCTTTTCTAAGGCAATATGGTTTACATTTTTCAAGATCTGTGTATTCTTGCTTAGGGAGAACACTGTGAAACACTGGTTTAAATAACTGGTTTGAGATAACCTCAATGTAACCATGTGAAAAGGTGGCTGAGAGCTGAACAGCACTGGCAGAGTCAAATTTGCTGCAGCCCAGAAAGCAAAACTGCACAGATACCCGACAGGGTGGCTGTGGTGCTACAGGACTCAGCAGAGATCAACAGTGTGACACTGGGGGCCATTCAGGGACAGCCCTTCAGGGGTCCATTTGGCAGACTGGCAAACAAACGTCCTACATGCTAACACTCCATGGCTAAACAAGATCCAGGTGAAGCTGGAGTAGGACAGACAGTACAGGGAGAGATCTGCTGCTCTCAGACTTGTGCTTGCACATGTTCTTGTTTGCCTGCTGTATCAGTCCATATCCAAGCCCAAAGAGTGAGCCACATCTGAGAAAAAGGCACTTGCCCACCAAACACTTCTCATGCACCCTACCATTGATTGGTGGGATACAGAGATTTCAGACTCTCCCAAGCAGGAATTCAGTCCTTTTAACATATGCTCTGGAAGGCAAGTTTTAATCATGGTATTTGTAGAGCAAGGACTGATTAATTTTGGCTCTTGGGAGTAAACCCAGTATTTGCCTTGGCCCCTCCCCACACTTTTTTTTTTTCTGACTGCCCCTGCTCAACTTTATGTACAAGCTCAAGTCACGAGGATCATATTTCCTGTATTAATGCAACCTTGATATGGACAGCCTTGCCCTGTCACTTTATTCTGGGAGGAGCTCTCCCCCAGCATTGCCTCCTCTCCTGTATAAGCACAGCTCCCAGAACTGCAGGAGGAAGAACAAGATGGAGTTTGGCCTCTGCTGCTTTCCTGGAAGCTATCTTATCAGCTTTCATGAACTTTGTCTTAATCTCAGCTATAAAAATACCACAACTGCTGGGATTTTCTTCTGCTTTGTCTTCCTTATCATTTTCCTAGGTGACTTTGTCCCACAGAGGGAGACAGGCAGTGCAGAGTCATCAGCTGCAACCTCGTCTCTGCAGGTAGGCCCATGTTTCTTGGCATAGAGATAAAGAGCAAGCTATTCACCGGACTGGAAGGAAACTCTTCAACAAACTGGAGCCCTGAAGGATGCTCAGAAGAAAGAGCGAGAGAGGCATCAGACTTTGGGCACTGCTCTGGAAAATTTGAAACTGTGTGAAGCAGAGCAGGGAACAGGTCAACAAGGGAACAGGGCTTGGAGCTGCACACTGTCATTGGTCCTACTCTTGGCAGCAGCATGTCTCCAAGCTTTAGAACGGATTTTGCTTGGCTGAGGGTCAGAAAGTCCTATTTGTGAATTTCAAAGTGCTTTAGAAATATTAAGCATCAGCATTATACTAATAGAGCCCTGCAGGGTGTATTTTCAAAATGGGGAATTGCTGGCAAGCCTGTAATACCACAGAGGGGAAATCCCTGGAAATACTAGGCCAGTCTAGCTTCTACTTACAAGCCAGTATAACCCTGTGAGTATCAAAATCTCTCAGCCAATACAACCTCCTGGATGATGTAAAGGTCTTTCCTGTTTCTCCTGAGGAGAGGCAGGAGGCGCGTCAGCATAATTGCAGTGTGCTGCAGGCTGCTTGCCTCAGTCAGCTCCGCATCCAGAGCAGCTTTACAACGTGCACTTACGGGAAGCCATGTAATGACTACATGTGAAACACCTCACCACACCATCGCTCCAGTGCCTTCTTGCCACGGAAGCAAGAGACCAGACCGTCTGTGCTCCTGCTGTGCATCAAGAGGTGGCCAGACACAGCTCTTTCAAAGCACAGCTGCTGTCCAGCCTCACCAGGGATGCCCTTGGCTCCGAGCAGCAGTTTAGTAGCAACCACCAGCAGCCACCCAGACAGCCCACTGGCCAAACGTAAGATCACTGGTGTTTATAACTGGAGTCAGGAACATTCAGATAAGGTGCTGGCATCTTGTGGGGCTTTTTTGTTGAAGCAAACACTTCAAACAAACTTTTCCTATGAGAGTGGAGAACAGGGTGTGGCTGTTAAGGACTGGCTGAGTCCCCTTGAACCAGCTAAGACTGGCTGGTGGGGAAATGATCTGGGACAGTTTCCTTCCACACTGTTTCTTCACAGACTCTCTGTCATACCCTGTCACAGCCCATTCCCCAACAGTTTTCCCATCAAAATCCCTGCTGGGGAAATCAGGACCTAACAAGGTAGCATGAAGACTTCATGCTATGCAGCCACTGTGGATCAAGGAATACAAAAAAGTCACAGGCAGCAAACTGACCACAAATTATGAGGAGCCTGCAAGGTCATGCATAAAATAAAGCTTAGCCTGCCCCAAGGCAACCGTCTGTCACTCAAAGTATCACCTTTTTTTTTTTTTTTTCTGGGGTATGCCAAAGCTTTCAGTTCTCTCCCTAAGCCTCCATAACAGTGAGTGCTTGGGCACCTGAAGCTTACAGCACAGTGACCTGCTCTGTACTCAACTATTCATCCCTGAAACAGAGCTCACACCACATTTAGGCATCTGGCAATCCAGACAGCCCATAGGGAAGAGAGAACTCCCCCTTGCAGAAGCACCATAAATCTGTTCCAGAGACAGCAGCCTGCCTGGTGCCAACGCACCGAGAAAGAGACTCACAGACTTAGGCAACTGGAAATCCACTCGTTATCCAGCTACTAACAAATACAGCAGACACAGAAACATGAAAATATTATCCATTACTGGCATTTGCAGAGCGGGAAATTTGCTCAGAGTGGACAAACCAGCATACTTGAAAGACAGGCAGTAATTACCCAGGCAGAAAAGGAGAAAGAGAAACATACAACATCTGGAGATACCCTGACCTGCCACCAGGAAATCCACCTGCTGCACAGACACAGCCAGCAGCCAGCTGGATGAATGGGATGGCGGTGATCAGTGCTGCTGGTCAGGCAGGGGACAGTGGTTTCCCTCACCCCTGGACTTGCAAAAACACACACACTCATGCTCAGGTGCTTTGCCTCAGAGGAAGAAGGGCCAGGAGGAGCTTAGAGCAGAGTTGGGGTGCAGGCAGCAGAATTGTGTGGCTTTTTGTCTGAACATCACCAATACCTGGGTCTCACGTTTCCTGCCTAAGGCAGCTCTACTGAGATAATGGGCAGTGATTTGTTGCTACAGAGTATGTAGCAACATGATTGTATGAATTTGAAATACACAGCTCATCGAAGTTATAATAATAGATGTCATAATGCTAATGCACCAAATAACAGCAGCACAGATGAAAACACGTCTTTTTTTCCTGTCTCTAAGAAGCAACCAGCTCTCCCCTATTCTGCCTCCCAATGCTCTAGAGTTTCCTGAAATGCTCACAACCAAAACATGAACTCCCTTGTGTCTCCATCAGTCACTCCCTATCTCTGATCAAACCAAGAGAGATCAGAGCTCTCCAAAGAGGGCACAGCCAGAGGAAGAACAAAGGGAACAGCAGGGCTACACAGGCTGCTCCTTTGTTAACCCACTGCCTGCACTGGAGAAGCTTAAAGGCAACCATCAGTCAACCTTCTCCCAAATGTTCCCTGAATCCTCTGCCAAAATCACTTCCCTTGAGCACCCAAAGGGCCAAAAGAGGCTAAGCCTGTCCAGGTAAATACCCTTTACAAGGACTGCAGCACAGTGTCTTCTTAGAAAGTATAACTAAAAAGGGCTGGGGTAGGGTGGAGTGGAAATCAAGAACAGACAGGATGCTCCAGAGCATGACAAGGAGGGCACCACTCCCTGCAAGGTGAACAATGTGTTCAGACACTGCACTTAGCTGGCCGCACCGGGCCATCGGTCTGCAAAGTGCTGTCTGTTACACATCCCTTTGCAACAGCCTGTCTTGGCCTTTGACAGAGCTGCGGCACCAAAGCCAGACCCCACGGAAGAAGCAGTCTTCAAAGCTGTGCTGCCTGAAAATAAGACCCCTTCAAGGTGCCAGTTCCCCCTTCAGGGGAAAGTGGGACCAGGGGATCCCGGTGCCAGAGAGTCATTGATGTGGCTGTCGTCACGCTCTGTGCAAGATGTGACCTACCCTGACATCAAGTACCCGAATTCCCCACAACTCGCAGCAAAAAAAGGCCAAATTTAACCCATCGCACACACAGCCATAGGTGAGGCTTCTGTATAAATAATAAGCGAAGTTATACAGATGCTAAACCGTGCCACCGGCGCCAGGGCTGGCAGGAGGCGCAGCCTTCCCCACCAAGCAGCAGGATGGCTCGGGTCGGCAAGAAGCCCTGTTGCTCCGCGCACCGCAGCATGCAGACCCCCGGTCGGAGGGCTCCCGCCGCGGGCCGGCTGCCAGTCCGCCCCACCCCGCGTAGAAAATCCCGCCGGCAGATTCCTGCAGGAACAGCCCTAGCGCTACTGCCGAGCGAGAGAATCTTGCCCGCCGAGGGCGCGACCAGCACCGGCTGCCCCGACCGCGGCCGGCGGGAACGCCCCGCTCCCGCCTCACGCACGGGGGATGCCCGAGGCCCGCGGCGCCGGGCGGCCAAGGCATCCATCCCCCGGCCGTCGTGCCCCCGCGGCTGCGGGCGGCTGCCCCAGCTCCTCACAAAGCGGGGTGGGGCCGGAGGGACCTGCGGCACCCCCGGCGCAAGGCGGGCAGAGCGGGCGTCCCCTCCCGCTCCTCGGGACCGCCGGGCTCCGCAGGCCCCGGGCTGCGGCAGGTGCCCGAGCCGGCCCTGCCCGCGCGCGTCCCGGCCCCACGCCCCGCACCACCACCCGCGCTCCGGTACCTTGCCGCTGGCCACGGGGGTCTGGACGTGCGCACGGGAGCCGCGCCGCGCCAGCCCGGCCCGGCCCGCCCGCGGTCCCCGCCCCGGCCCGCCCCCGCGCCTCGCCCCGCAGCCGGGAGGTGCCGGCGGGCACTGGGGGCTGCCGCTGGCCCCGCGGAGCTCCGGGAAGCCTGCCCGGGGCCATCAGGTCCGCGCCCGTGCCCGGCCCCCGGGCGCAACCTCTCGTGGCCAGCGGGGGTTTGCCGTGGCTGGGAGAGCCCCTCCGCAGCCACAGCAAGGCGCTGAAGTGCCTCTCCGCTACCCTGGGCTCCGGAGCCATCCCATCCGGGCCGACGTGCGCCATTCGCCGTCACCATCGTCGCTGCAGGTGGGCCCCCGACTCTGTGCCCGGAGGCACATGGTGCAAGGTGGTTGCGTGATTTCTCCTTACGAGATCGACCTGACAACTTCAGGACGTTGCCGTCACTTGCAGTGAGAGTATCACAGGCCTTGTATTAGCTCAGAGAGGTTCTGAGTTCTCTGTGCCGTATCCTCAGCGTGCCCACCAGGTACCGCACATCCTGAACACTGCACGCACCCCTGCAACAGTTTTAATGTGCCAGCCTTAGCTAGCAGCATCTGGCTGTCTCAGCGGTCCCTGGCAGATGGAGAGAGACTGGCCCAAAGCTGCAGACCCCATCAGTATATGCCCATACTGATGGCATATGGCTTTAGAAAGCTTCTCACAGAGCTCACACTCAGACTTTGGGGTCAGCTGATACCTTGGCAGCACCGCAAACCTCCTCAGTGCCCTGAATGAGGAACTTGATAAGTAGACAGCAGCACCCAAGATCAAATGGCAGAGGTCACCACCTCAGCTAACACTGCTCTGGTCCTATCTGATTAATCAGAGTCTGAGACAGCTCATCTACACAGCTACCCATCACTCACTGGGTAGCAGAGGCAGCTCTGGGCTGAGCTAGCAGCTGGGACAAGACTGTGAGATTCAGCATCCTTCACAAGTGAGATGCTGCAGATCACAGCGTAAGGGAGCAAACATAAAAGCATACATGCCCAAATGATAGCGTGGATGCTGTTACCAACTCCTCAATACAAAGTATTATTTATCAAGGAGCTGTATATCAACCCTAGCAGATCTAGACAAAGACAGAAGGGGTAGAGGGCTCATGAACCATTCCAAAAAAATATTTCAAACACTCTCAACCAAAGCAACGACAGGCAACATAGCAGGATTGAAATCACTGGAACAGTAAGAACTGCTGACAGTGCCAAGAGAGAGAGGCAGGAAGTATGTCCTTAGCTGAAAGGTAATTCCATCAAGGAAAGATCACAACCACCAACCCAGTGACCAGTTCCTCACTACAGACCCCAGCTCTAGTAAAAGAGGAGACTGCATGTGTGATGTCATCATTTGCACACCTGTCAGGACACCTCAAGCCCTTTTGGAGAAGAAAAATAATGCCTGTGACAGGACCAGATCCACTGAATGTTTCAAGGGTGTTGAGCAGAATTTCAGAATCAACCAGCAACCACTAAGAGTGATCTTCATCCTTTGCTACCAGGTGCCAGCCCAGGACATCCCAGGAGACTGAGGCACTTCAGCAGATACACCACCAGACAACTGTTGAGAAGCAATATCCATGGATGGAGCACAGGAAGGAATTCCTGTGGGCATGAATTGTGGATGCTAGTGCAGCAGCTGTCCTGAGCCTGCCATGCCTACAGGAATTGAGACGACTTCTGGCAGGCCTCAGGATCCACAGTGTGTGCACACATGTTCCCCATGGAGAAGTACAAGACAGGTTAGGTACTGATGCACAGATGATTTCCAGTGCTTCCTTTAACACATGTTGTGCTCCAACCCTGACTAAGCTGTAGAAGATTGCATGCAGGACTGACAGAGAGACAAAGACATCTTTGTATAGGGCCTTTTGGGGGAAAGATTTCTTCTACCTATAGATCTGCCCACTGTAGACATCTGGCTGTGCTACTCATGTGCAAGTGCCATTCCTGAGAGCTGTTTTAGGTGCTGACAAAGTGAATGGTTTTTGCTCCCCAGTCCCCTTTGCAGTCTTAAACTGGATGGCTGGGCCTGGGGTGTCCTTGGTGATTGGGGTGAATACTGTCTCTGTCATGTTCCCTGAGATTTCTCAACCGGTCATCCAGCAGCAAGAGCCTGGCTGAGCAACCGCTGCTGACAGCCTATGTTCACAGAAGTGGCTTTTGGGAAAGAGCTCTCCCATACAACACTTCTGCTGTGTAAAGGGCCTCCAGCAGCCAACATATTTGTGCTTTCTGTTGAGATCCAACAGCAGAAGTTGGAGCAGCATGTTCTGTAACTCTCTGCCATCCCACACCATTAGGTGCCAGAAATCAGGCAGACTGGTATCAGACCCATCTCTTTCTGGCCCATGCAAAATAGTGAGAAGTGGAAAGCTACCACTCCAGCAGAGTTGGTTATGAAGGGGAGCCTGACAGCAATGCAACAGAACACCACTCCTGTTAGCCATGCGCAGTATCTCAACCTGTGGCAAGCCATTGGAAGAGCAGAGCTGGCACGTGTTGTGGCTGGTCTGAATTGCAGGAGCTACATCAGCATGGCCACGTTCATGGTGTCTGTGCAGCAATGATGAAGCACTTCACCCAGCTGGGCACAGCTCCCTGGGCACAAGGTCCTGACTGGCATGGAGCACTTACAGAAGTGGATGAGAAGAGACAAAAGGGAACTAGCTTTCTGCACGGTGATATGCCTTGCAACCCAAGGAAAGGCATGACCAGTTTGCAGATACAATATCCTCAGGTATATTTAATATACCTGAATATTTAATTCAAGGCTAAGTTATACCAGCACACATCCCAGTACATCTGCACTGAAGGGGAGACACTGCAGCAAACACTGAACTCTGCTTTATCCCTGCCTGCAGAGGACAAGGAGCCTGACATGTCCCTGGATGGAGACAAGTGGAGGATGCTGCTAATTAGTTATGACCAATTAGCTTCATCTTTGACAAATACTTTACTGGTTCCTACTTTTCCTACCATAATTATTTCCAGCCCCATGCAGTTCACTATAACTAACTGTGCCACATGTATGCAGGCAGGTGGCATGGAGGGCACAATACCTACCAGCTTTGGGACTGATTTAAAGCACCATTGCAGTGGTAGTGTCAAAACTGGAAGCCTTTTCATTGGCATTGGCATCTCCCATCAAGGTGCAAGAGCTTTTATGATGTTGAAAAATGTTATCGGAAGATGCAGCAAAAATATCAATTGATTTTAATTTTGTTTTGGAACTTTTCCTCCCTGCAAAATGCTGCCCATAGACAATACTTTTCTACCAACAAAATTATTTTGTAAAAGAAAAATATATAGGCATTATTTTCAGCATGGAATTGTGATGTTGGGCTGAGTACAATTTTTTTCCCAAATGATAATGACTGTAGAACAGAAAAACATTTTACTCTTATCAAATAAAGGGAACAATGTAGTCTTGGAGGAGTAGACAAAAAAACTCATGCAAAACACAAACAGGATGCCAGCTTAGCTTTGCAAGGCTGAGAAAGCAGAAGTTATACAAAGCAATGACATTGCACTTACTCAAAATGAGAGTTGAGGAACAGGCACCTAAAAAGGACACTGGACATTGAAGACAAACCCCAAAGAACCATATAACGACTTCCAAAAAGAGGGTGTGAAACTTTGTAAAACAAAGTCA
Organism: Motacilla alba alba; assembly: GCF_015832195.1. Lineage (NCBI taxonomy): Eukaryota > Metazoa > Chordata > Aves > Passeriformes > Motacillidae > Motacilla > Motacilla alba. The sequence goes on from NC_052046.1 coordinate 40,584,020, forward strand.
TGCACGTACATCAAGTAATCAGGGATAGCCATTGAGTATGTCATCAGTGTGTATGATAAAACTCTCAGTTTTGAGCATTTACCCAAAGTTCAGGGCACTCAGTTAGAGGAAGGATTCTGCGAGTGACCAGCACACTGCAATAAAGAATGCTGCTTTCTATCACTCAAACCTGTGTTAGAAAGTTTTTATCTGGACAATTTTGGTATGACAGGAGGGCTTGAAATTTAATTCTGTTTACTCTGGATATTGCTCCAAGTCTCCAAGCTTCCAACAGCTTGACACCAGAATGTGCCAGAGGTTCTGTGTCATAAAAATTAAGCTCAAAACCAGAGTAGATACTGATCCAATAGCTGGAGTCTCAAAGGCAGACTTTGCACTTCCCAGGAAGCTGTCATTTAATAACAAGGAGAAATAAGGATTTTGTCTCAAAGGTAGTGGACCATGTGACCAAAGCAAACATCTAGCTGCAGTAGAGTACGGTACCTTTCACCTCTAATGTGTCATGGTTAGGGATACCTACTCTTCCACTGACTAATCTGGTGTATTGTTTTCCCCCCTCTAGAGAGCTCTTGAGGTTGAACAGAAAGTACGCAGATAATCTCATGATTTAGCATCTTTGTGCAGGCTCCAGCTTCTCACTGAGCTTAGGAAAGGAGTTAAATGATCTCTCATGGCATTATATTATATCAGCTCCAGCATGGTGGCTCGGTCATGGGAAGGTGGTTTGTCTTCTTGCACTTGGCATGTTCCAAGACAAACCAGAGCTAATGTTTGGTAAAGGAGCTCTTAGCACTGAGCGATGGCTGGAGAAGTCTCAGCATTTTCTCAGGCCACAAGTGAGCTCCTAAATGGGAAGAGAGCAAGCCCAAAAGCCTTGTGTCTGGCCTTGTGTCTGGCAGGAGGTTGCCCAGCCTGCAGACTGGAAAAGAAACTCAGCACTGTGGTATAGCTCCTGCTACAGGGTGCTGTTGCTGTCCACCCACAGAAAATGCCTTGCCCCTTAGCTCTCACCTTCACCCTGCATGAGAAGCTCAAGCTTAGACTAAACAGTAACCCAGAAACAACCTCCCCAGTAGTGCCTCTTATCACTCTGGCAGCACACCAGAATACAGAGCTTAGCGGCAGCATATGAAGGTACACATCCTGCCAGACCAACACCAGCCAGGCCAAAAAGGGGTAAAAAAGAGAAGCTTCACAGCCTCTTCTTGTTGGCAGCTCAGGGACTTATTGAGCCAGCAGTGGCTTTATGTGTTTGGCACCACTCCACTAATTTATCCTTTCAAAGCCTATGAACTTCTGGTGGACACAAGATCCTGCAACAAAGTGAACTTAAAAACTAATGGCACCTCATAGGGAGGAGGGTGGGTGTGGACGATCAAAACCGTCCTTTTTAGGGTTGGAGCTGGCATCCTAAGGATGAGGTTAATGCAGAGATAGAAAGCTTGATTTCACAAGTAATGCTATGCATACAGCAAAGCTCAGCAAAGACTGGTTCGGGTTGAAAGACACCTGTTTTACCACAGGCATCCGCACAGGTAGAAGGAGCTGCTGGTCTGCATAACCAGGTCAAACTGCTTCCCAGCCACAACAATTGGCAGTGGCAGCACAAATCATTCTTGAGCACCTAATGCAGAGGTAACCAAGAGGTTCAAAACACCCATAGCACTGACTGATAGTCACTGCAGGTCTTGCAGGGGCCTGAGGGATTTGTGTCTGGCCCAGCTGCAATTTTGTGACCTGAGTTCAGCGCTTTTCAGTACCACTGAAGTTTATGATGCAGAAGGAAAGTAGAAGAGAGCCCATGAGGACATGTGAGCTTGGCTCCAAGGTGCAGGTCTTTATAGGCCTTGCAGGTATTCCTGCATTCACCACAGTTTAATAAAGAATGACCACAAGTGATTGGTTATCAGTATGACCAGAGAAGATGGTCCTCAGCAAATACATGTGGACCAAAACCAAGAGCTGAGGAAGACACAAAAGAAAAGAAACTTATAACAACCCTCACATGTCCTTCCCTTCCAATTTAATTTAAAAATTATTTTCAGAATTCCCCATCAGGGTCAATACCTTGATCCTTATGTCTACATCAGAAGAGTTTATGTATCACATGTACCAATGTTTATTATATACTGTAGACATATGTCAGGCTGTGGTTTAATCTAATAATACATGTTTCAAATGTCTTTATTATTAAACATAAGGGCAAGTCAGGAGGAAAGATTAAGCTGTTGCAGAAAGCTCTAGGAAACAAAATTGTAAGTAAACTTCTAATTTGCATGGTCTTGATTTAGAAGATAATGTCTGTAACAACAGCAAAATTCTGTGTGCGCTCATGAACAGAAGAGTATAAATAAATTAGATTAGCTATATCATCTGTGAAGAAAAACCTGCTGCCTTTAAGACTTCCCTATCTACGTGGCATACTTTTAAAATGAACTCATTTTTTTTGAGATACTGTAGTAGGCTTCCAGTAACATTTTCTTCTCATCCCACACTTTTAATGTGTGCAGCTCTCTGTGACCTTCAGGGGATCTATCCATTCTTCCCAAAACTTCACTTCCACTTTGATTACTTCTCTGCTGTGTCGTTGGCCTGCACAGCTCTCTCCCATCTCAGTCTTCTATAATGCATTGAAACTGGCAGACTTGTCCAGTGAGGCAGACCATGTGTCTCAGGTGAATAGACAACATTTCCCGTAGAGTCTGTCATCTCAGCTACAGCCCACAGGGCTGAGAATACTGTGGACTATGAATTCCTCCCCTTCCTTCCTCTACAAGCACTGACAACTTGAAGGGTTGGGTTATCAACCACCAGATATTTAAAGAAGGCATAAGCCACTTGGGTTGAAGGTCAGTCTAAAAACATAGAGCAGAGCCCCCTTATAGCAGGGTCTGCTGTATGCTGTCAGTGCCAGCACTGCAGGAACACCTGGAGTAATACACCACTCCGCAGGAAAGTGGGGCAGCAGGATCTGGCATCATGTTAAGGAAAAAGAAGTTGTATTTATCTAAATACTTGACTCATCCTGGGTCTGTGGGGAGCTGAGCTACACAGGCAGGGTATCTAGCCCAGGGGATGGCTGAGCCTGGGAGGCAGGGCAGAAGGCTATCAGACCCCATTCCCAGAGGTAGATAGGGCATCTCTGTGTGCCAGACCTATGGAGGCCAGCTCCTTGGTTTAGGGGACATTATTACTTTTTTCTAAAGAATATCAAGTCATCTTTTGTGACCTTGTTTCCAGAGTTTTCAGGTTCACTACTAGCCATATGCCATGGACAAAACACCCGCAATATCAGGAACTCCTCCGGAAAAGCCCTTGTCCCTCCTATAATGAATGGAAGTCAGAGACAGGGGTATCAATGTAAAAACCCAGCACAGTCAGACAGTAATTGTGGGGCAGAGAGATCAGAAGGCTATCAGAAAATCCAGTCATCCCCAGTAAAAATCCACATAACACTAGGCCCTGCCTGCAGGAAGGCTGGTTTCATACAGCGATTAGAGTTCCTCCATGGAGCACACTCACCAGCACAGAGTGATGCCAGGGCCTAAAAGCTAAACGTGAGGAGAGAAAGCTCACAGCATTTCCCAGCCAAGCAGGAGACACACCTTATGCTCCCATGAACTTCCTACAGGAACCAAAGTGGAGAAGCAACTCTACTCTCCCACAATCTGTTTCCTTGTCTCAGCCTGCATCCCATGGGATGATGTCCTCTAGCTTTCAGAGCATTAACAGACCTTAAGACAGTGTCTTGATCAGTAACAATGTTAAAAACACACTCTTCTGGCAGGCTAGACACTGAAGGCACCATGCCCTCTAAGAGAAATTTTTTTCCTGACCAATTCAGAAGCTTTAGGTAAGGAGGGAGTAGTCTTGGTTCGTTATCTCTGGAGATTTTACATGTAGGTGAAGATCTCATTCAAGCCTCCATCAGAAAATGTATAAAAGCCCTGGCAGGTCTTTTGCATCATGTCAGTTCCTGTCATGACACCACAAATGAAATTTCTTCTGCACCCTCAGCTGTAATCCTGAACTGCACAGGACAGGATCTAAATGGGGAGAAATACAGAAGAGGATTAAACTCCTCTGACACCTTCCAATCCATTATAAATCTGACTACAAATGGTCCCATAACTACAGCCTTGCTTATTGGGGGAGATGAACTCCTGTGACCACACTTCCCCCTCTGGTCCATTTCTTACTGACAGTTGCTACTGATGACCTTCTGCAGTATGGGAGGGAAGTGATGACCAACTCTATTTTTATTAGCTCTCTTCTTCCTCTTCACTAACAACCTCCTCCAGGTCCTGAGGTCCCTGCTCTGCTCTCTCTTTCACATAGGCTGCCTTGATCTGTTCAAGTTCACACAGCTCTGCCTCCAGCTCTTCTCTGTGCATTGACCGACGGTTCCTCAGCAGTTTCATGGGGAAGGGGTTTAAGTCATTGAAGGCAATGTTCATCAGCTTCCTACGATAGAAAAGACAGCTGTGGTCAACTTATTTAGTGGCTTATTTAGTGGCTACACATGGTAGCAGATACACCAAGAGCATCCCAGGGTATTAAAGAGTAGGGCCACAGACTTCAGCTCTCTGAGCTAAGAAGTCACCAAACAGCCAAGTCTTAAAGGAATTCTTTCCCACACAAGCACCAACCCAAGCAGTACTTCACATACACGTATACCATCCCACCTTTTAAGGTATCAGTGTGCAGCCATCATTTAGGAGACAGTGGACCAGATGCCAATTCTGATGGCCTGTCAGGGAGGAATATTCCTGATGTAGAGCTTTTCTGATCACAGAAATCTTCATCTCAGAGACATGTTGCCATTCAAGGTCATGGGTTGTGCTGTGTTCCCAAACACCCCAAGTATAGCTGAGAGAAACCCAGCAATCACTAGCACAAGCACCAGCTGCTACAAGAAGACTGACCCAGACTTTGTGGCTTGCTCTGCTGTAGCATGCCTTTGCTTGAGCCAAAAACATTTTAAGTAATGCCATGAAGGGAAAGTCAAAAAGAGATAAATGGATCCATGTCCCACACACCTATCAATGCATTTGCGTCTCTCTTAATAAATTAGTCACAACTCCTGTTAAGCTGACCCAACAGGCAAGCAAGTACAAATACAGAATGCAAGCTTGTCTACAACTCAGTCCTACCTGCCATCCGTGATCATCCTCGTGAAAAAGCGTAGGTACTGGTAGATCTCCACACTGTCATGAATTCTTAGGATTTCCTCCTCATTGTATTTAAAAATCGCAAGAGCATAGCGGAAAATGACCTAGAGGGTTAAAAGGTATTGGAGGATAAAGTTTTAAGTAACTTAAGGTCCAGGCCATCCTGTAGAAAGATGATGTTGGGCACATAGCACTGCAGTACAGACTAGATCCAGGGTTACTCCTGCTCTCAATAGTATGTACTAGGGCAGGCCTAAAGAAGTACAGGGCTAATCTCAAGAGAATGACCATCTGTTAGCTAAATTGCAACCCCAGAGAATACCAGGCTCTACAAAAATACCCCACAGGGATTTCACAAGGGTTCTGCAGTTCTCCCTATGCACAGGGACAATGCAGGACTCACATTTTCAGATACTGTCTTATGCTCCCTTTATCTGTAATAATCTTAGATGTGTCACAGAGTAGGAGACACCATGGCCTATCAGAGAGATGTTTTGCAGCACAACTATCCGTTAAAAAGTACCAAGTGCACAGAATCAGAGACTAGGTCTGCCTACTAGCAGCAAGTACATAGAAAACAGGGGCTTGGAGACATCAAGGCATGCCACCAAACAGACAGGATAGGCCAAGCAGTTCAGCCTCACATATCTTTGATATATGTGTATGCCCATCACTCTTTCACTATGCCACAGAGGTGGTACAGATGGGAGGAAGGCCTAGACTGAGAGTTGCACCTTAGTTCCCTCATACAAAAAGGCATCCCACACTCGCAGGAGGATGTCGCTGACCAAGCTGTCCACAAAGGCCACCAGAAACCAGTTGAAGGTGATGAGTGAGACATCAACCCGATACTGTTCAAAATGAGCCATGAGGCGAGGCAGCTTCTCAGACAGGAAGTCTTTCAAGACTCTCTGATCTACCTAGAATTGACAAAAAAGAAAACAATGAAGTCCTAGTCAAGAGCAGTCCTGCTGTTAGAGGAGAGGAGTGGTGCAACAGGAAAATGGCCCTTGCATGTCAGGGTCATCACTGGTGCTGCCTTCTAGTGAAGCACACCCTAGGAGGAGCAGAGCATCCTTTGTCTCCCAACCCTTCAAACTCACTGAGCAGTGTACTTGTATGTGGCATCCAGATCAAGGCATGGAGCTGAAACAAGGCCAAGATATAAGCAGAGAAATAGACGTTCTTCTCACTCAAAGAATCATATTCCTTCCCAGTCTCAAAGTCAAGAGGGAATATCTGACATATCTTCCTGCATTAGTCTTACTGGGATTTTCTGTGATACCATGAGCATCCAGTTGAATGAAAGGCATTAAAACCTGCCCAGGTCTGAATGACTCTACATGGCCCAATAGACTGAACACCTCGAATACCTCTGACCTTGCAAGTGGAACCTGATCTTCTTACTTAAGCTTCTCTTTGTGGTCTGAGTACTGTCTGTGCTTTGCTTCTGGTTGCATGAGCCAAAACACAGAAATGCAGTCAGTGAGATCCTTGATCTGGGTTTGTAAAGGTGTCATGTCAGCAGAGCCATGCTTTCTGGAGGGTAAGTGCTAAAGAGCAGGATCATTTCAGGGCTTCCCTCTGCTGTATCATATTAATGTGCCAGCTGTATCAGTGCACTTAGCTGTGGCACAGGGGTACAAACCACACAGGTAATATGCTTTGTCTTCAAAATTTGCAATTTTAAGTTTTCCAGCCAACTCACTTTATCAAGCCAACCCACAGAGCATCACCTTAGATGTTCCTCTTTACATGGGTCTTGGCTAGACTTTCAGATACCAACCATGAGGTCAGAAATTCTTTCTAAAGAAGACTTTCAGGTGACAGTGTTTTCCCACCGAATGTAGGCGAGCCTCTTCCGTCTGTCATATTTTCCCTGTCAGTTTCTACTTGTTCAGTATTGAGTGCTGTCTATTAAATCCTACAGCTAACACAACCTCCTCTGGAGAGACATTTTGCTATCTTCAAAGTGATATAACTGTTTCCCCTGTCTGTGAGTTGGTCTCTCCACCACCACACCACTGTCCCAGTAAATGTTAGACAACAAATTCAGTGGTATCAGTTACTCTCAGATACTGACCTTTGAAGCATCCACTATTGTGGGCCTACAGACAAAACCAAACCTTTTTTTTCTCTGAAAGGACCACACACAACAGAGGCACTAAGGTCACAGCAAGGCTTACCAGACCAGGCACTGATGGGTGTGGGTGGTATGGGCACACAATTACAATTCCATTGAATTATATGGGAGTTAGCTTATCTCTGTCTGCCTGGGAGGACATAGTATATCTGACACAAGACACACTGAAAGCCTTGAAATCCAGTGATTTTGAATCAGGTGGGTAAGCTATTTGCAGCACAACAGTTGATATCAAAAGGCCAGAATATTTTCTGATGTGCAGAGAACCCCATAGTAAGAACTAACACCATGCTTGATCACAAACTGAGGCAAATACAGTGAATATAAAAATCTGAGCATTTTCATCCACATGTACATGGCACTCCAAAGATAGAGCGCAACTTTAAAAACTGAAGGGCTGCAAAATGGTGCCTTCCTCATATTCAGTCTATTCATACCAGAATTTGCTGCTTCACCTCTATTAAAACTTCTTTAAAATAAGTAACTGTACAATTAATGGGGCACTTTCCTTCTTTCCTTGATTTCATTTTATTACTCAGGAGTAGTATGTCATTTCCTAAAGCTGGTGACCAATTTTGCTGCTCTGTGTGAGTGTAACAATTTTGTACTCTCAAGTCTCCAATACCTCTGCAATGAAAGGGATTGTAACGTGTTATCACTATCCTCTGAGAAATCAAACACACAGCAGGTTGACTACTCACTTTTAAATCTTTACTGCACATCACTGTATGAGAGTCCAAGCAGATGTGAGGGTGCTCAGCTCACCTGTGATGTTATTAGTGTGTCACTGTAGTAGTCTGCTGGCATTAGGTTCTCCACAATATAGACTAGACACCAGAAAGCACTTTCCTCATCTTCTAGGACCAGAAGAGCAACAGCTGCCAATCTGTGATGGACAAGACATAGTGAGAGAATTCAGTACTGCAGGAGGAGTCATCAACACATGAATTGAAGAATACAAGAGGTCTTTTTGCATGTTTCCAGCTCCATCAGCATCCAAAATATCAAATGTGGCAGGAAAGCCAGACAGAGGCAAGTGTTCTGTTTCTGAAGGAACCGCAGGGATGTGATCATCTTTCCCAAGTGGCTCTGTCAGCACATATGAAACTGATGTGACAAAGCCAGGTTTCCCAGCTAATTGAATGTTCTGTAGATCTGCTGAAGTTAGTAGTGTGCTGATTTGGGCTACTTCAATACAAGAAAGAGGTCACACAGAGGTACTTCATATTACATGATATAGTTCATCTCTCCATACATTCTATTACAGCCCTGATATCCTTCAGCTGTGACTTACTGCCTTTTAGACAGACTAGAAAGATGATACCTTATATTAAGGGCTCTCTGGAGGAAAGCGTCTGTTGTCTTCCTGAAGACCACCCAAAGATCATTAGGAATATATAGCTTATGCAGACCTCCCTCATGTGAAAAGGTCCAGCTAGAAATTCCCTTCTTGCAGCTAATGCCTACTGCCTTTTCGACTTGACAGCACAATTCTACAAAATTTAGGTTCATCTTTCCTATAGCCTTCTTTGGGAAGTGAAAGAAACTTTTATATTCTCTGAATCTTCTCTTTTCCAGACAGAACTACCATGGTTTCCTCAGTCTCTCTTTGTGTCATTTGCTGCAACTCCCTTGCGTGTTTAACACTTCCCAACATTTCCTCCAACTGTTCTCAGCAAAAAAGGGAATCACCATGGTGGTGTTCTGCTTTACTACTTTACTACTTAAAAATTCACCCCCAGCCTTGTGGGACTGGTTTGCTCTTCCTCCTATAGTTGCTCTTTCTCATTCTGTAACTATAGAGATTCCATGCAAGTGCATCCTGCTGCCTTCTGGGTCCCAGTAACAACACTGGATGAAAAATAAGTCACCAAATGAAGAATTCTGCAATTAAATACCTACAGCTAGGACAGAACTGTAGAGAGGCAAGAGCCTGAGACTGCTTGAATCATAGCCTAGAATATGGGTCTACACCTTTTCAGTGCCATCTCATGAAGAAGCAGCATACCTGTTCAATCCCTGGCAGTATCCAATGGCAGGATTGTGCCAGGAGAATGCCAATAACACCCTCCGGAGCCTGGGGATGAGCTGGGAGGTGGGAGAGGAGAAATGCTTGTTGTTGGTCAGTGTGCGGGGCAGGTCAAGTTCAATCTGCCGGCCGGCCGGGTGCTCGGTGTTCCTGCTCTGCTCCAGCAGCTGCTGGTAGTGGCCAGGCACTGGGCTGCAGTGCCGGCTGACCATCCACTTCCACACCCGTTGCCGATGCTCCACTGGGATGCCACTTCGGATCAGACTCTTCAGCTCTGCAGAGGGATTCAGCTCTCCAATGCTGTTCCATCTGTCACGGAGGGGCTTCTCCACTATTTCCTGGCTCCGCAGTTTATTGGACTTTATCTCAAGGGCTTGAATTTTGGCCAGGAGTTTCCAGTCCTCAATTTCATAGTCAGGTACAGTCATAAACCCATACTCATCATACTCACTGGAGGGACACAAGGCAGTGTTTAGTTCAAATGACAGTGCTGGTGCCTCTGTCAAGGACACTTACTGTTTGGGACCATCCCAGCTACAGCCTGCTGCCAGGCTCACATCACCCATACCAGAGCACAAGTACTTCTGAGGTGTGCACCCCACACCCCCCTCCCTTTCCAGGCTGCACTGAGATCTGAGAAATGCTCCTTAGGCCTCAACTTCACTTTGTTGTGCTGTCACTTAATATTAAATCTGGGTTTTTCTGATACCCTTGCTAGGGATTTTTTCAAAGCAATCTCAAACACTCATTTGTAACAGTACTCCTTCACTTCTCTGCAAGGGCCTACCTTAGAGCCTTAAAGACAAATGAGAACCTGCAGCACTGGCATACACACACCAACTCAAAGTCTAACTTTTCTCTGAACTGCAGACCAACCTCAGCAGATCCCTCATCAGCCCCTAAAGAAATACTGAGCTCATCCTGTACACCTTCTCCGTACCCTGTTCCAGTGCAGAGACAGTTCTGTAGGAGAGGACTGAAAAGGCTTTGGGGCATGAGATCAAACAACAGAGATCCACAGTCCCTTCTGATGTCTCCTTGTACACAATGCAAATCTCTTACTGATCAGAACACACCAAGAGTACAGATAGTACAGCTTGTCAAGGTTTGTGCACCATCTGTCCACAAGGTGGGAAACTTATAAGGTATCATCATATTCTTGACGAAGAGACCTAGGAGGTCTCATCTTGTGGATGCCAGCCTGGTCAGGGAAAGAGAAACAGCAACTGTTTCTCACAGTGGCTTGTGAGAATTTTACGGAGTTGTAGGGATGTGATAACTTGTTAGTATAACAGTCTGCAGGTAGTGTTTTTCCAGTTTGTTTTCCTGTTCTTCTCAAGGACGGTGTGTGAGAAAGATGTTTTTTATTAACAAGACAATCAAGTAGAATGTATCATATCGGTCTATATAAACTGAAAAATCCTTTGTAATAAAGCTTCTTTCTCTTCTCTTGCAATTGGGTCTCTTGTCTGTCCTTGTGTCATTCTAGGCTCAAGAGTGACATCATCTCCAAAGCTACATGGAGAACCTATGAGACTGACCAAACAGATAAAATGGGAACTGCTACAGAACAGGGGCCCTGACTGCAGGAAGGCATAGACACAAATGTAGGCCCTCCTACAGAATGTTGTTAGAGATGTCTCTTGCCTGCACACTTCCCTCTGCAGACAGGCTTCTACAAATATGTGAATACCCCCATGCTCTCAACTCTTACCTTACAGGGTTCAAGTTAAAACCTTCTTCTGCTTCTTCCTTCACGTCCCACTGGAGAGCTTCCTGGATGAGGTTCTTCACCAATTCAGCATGCGAGTTCGGCAGGCCAGGCACAGCCTCCTGCAGCTTTCTCAAGACTGTCAGGTATTTGCTCTCCATCTGGCAGTTTCTTGCTTGCAGGCAGGCACACTGATGGGGAAACAAGACGGAAAGAGCTTGCTCAGTGGTAGTCCTTCCTGTGTTGCCACTGCTCTCTACTGGCCTCGTCTGCACATAAAGACTTCTGGCAGAGTAAACACCCAGGAAACACATTTAGTAGTTTTCCACAATCAGTGGAATTGCAGCCATGAATGAATCACCACGGTCTATGAACAAGCACAAGCTGCAGTAGCTAGCATACAACAGAAATTGCTTATTGAGTGGGAGACATACTACATGATCACCTACTTTAACTACTGCATTGCATCAGTAGATGGCCACACCCCACCAGCTCAACTAAGGACACAAAGAGCCAGCTCTGCATCTGAGTCCTCTGCTGTCTTTTCCCCACATCCTCAGACAAGTTCTCTACACCACACTGAGCTGTATCCTGATAAAACATACCACTCCAGAGACTGAGCTGTATAGCAGAGACTAAGTATAGCATTTTCAGGATACATGGTAGCACCACAGACCAGGTGACCACATGCCCCTCAGCATCCCCAGTCCTATGGCACTGGTACACATCATTTCTCATGCACAGGAAGCCCAACTGAGGACAGTACCTGCCACCACCAAACAGCAGGACAGTACCTGCCACCACCTTAGTCATGCTCACAGAAAGCAAAAAAAAAAAAAAAAAAAAGAAGAAGGATTATTAATGCACTCCACAAGTGGGGGACTGAGGCCACATAGGTGACAAGACTCACCCAGTGTCTCACAGGAAGCTCAGTGAAGACTCCTGTTCAGTGGGATTCAGAAGTTGAAAACAAGAACAAAACAGAGAGAATTAGGTTGCATATAGAGGGGACAGAAACGAGCATGGTTTCTTTCATACTACCACTTTAGTCAGCATTTTACCTCACACTGAGCATGCTGGGCTGGTGTGATTACTTCCTTTTTGAAGGTTATGGCAGTGTCAGGATGAGAGAGCAGTAAGTTAGAAAGAAGGTAGGGTTTTAAAGAACTAGAAAGCAAACAGATGTAAGAATGGCAATAACACTCCAGAAGTAGCTTTCTGCCCTGTCCCAGAAGTCATGACTGTGAAGACATACCTGTAGTGGTGCACTCCCCCATCTAAGGCAACATTACAATCTCAGAAATGCTTGTCAGGCCTCAGTCTTGATGAACAGCACCTGAGCTAGGCTCTTGTGCTTATCAGAAATATTGTCTGCTGCCAGGAATTGGTGCTAATGGGCTTTGGTTTTTAACAAACACTATTGGAAACTTATTTTTCTTGCAAACTCAAGAGGAGGAACATTTTTGTCATCAAATTTTCAAAAGTTATCAATTGCAGCCAGAATGGCAAATTACTATAACTAAAAGCAATTCTCTTATGAACCTATAAACAGTGGTCCCAAGTGAGACCCTTTGAGCTCTCCTGGACCACAGTGGATTGTGACCAGCAACATCCCTCTGACTGGGGCCTCTCAGAGCCAGAGAACTCTCAGATTTGCTGCTCTTGGAGCACCACTGCCAAACAACGATGACAAAGCCTGGGCCAATACCCGCACTCCTTTAGGCTCAACCCTTTGCCTGAGAAGATGCAGACATCTGACAGGAGCATTTCACTGAGCTCCAGGGAGAATTTTCACAGCTACACTGTACATACTCTAAGTCTGTGTGAATATGCTACAGAAAATATACCTGGAATCTTAGATTCAAGTTTTTTAGGTTAGTAAGTAAGTTAGGCTTATAAGTGAGTTACTGTTGTGATTGCAGAAAATATACCTGGAATCTTAGATTCAAGTTTTTTAGGTTAGTAAGTAAGTTAGGCTTATAAGTGAGTTACTGTTGTGATTGCAGTAAATTCCATATAATCTTTTCTAAATTGTTTAAATTCAGCCATTGTTTAAGTGCTGTTAAGTTTAAGTGCATTAAAATCTTTAGGCCCAAATTATTGTTCAAGTCCAGAGCTAAGTTTTGCACAGGAGTCCACACTGAACCTTGTGGCTGGATGGGAGGGCCTCCCTTATTCCTTTTATGCTAAAGCTTTCCCATCCTTACCCTTTTCCATCCCCGGCTTCCACATAGATTTTTAATTGATTTTAGTTTTAGATTGAATGATTAAGGGTTAGTACTATTTCATCTTTGTGTGCTTTAACCATCTAGTAAGTAGTAGAGTGAACCATGGCAATGAGCTTTGCCGTGCTTTCACTTCAATATTGAACCTGCTATGCCTAATCTTTGCCAGTGATTCTTTAAGCAACTTAAGACACTCATTCACAACAATACCTTAAAACCCAGGGAAGTAAATCCTAGGCAAACCTACAAAACAAATGCTGGCACACAGCTCCAGCCTTGAGAGTGGTTCAGGATCAGAAAATAGGATTAGACAAGTCTGAGAGTAAATAGTTTTTCACACTTACACAGCTAGAAATAAAAATACAACTTAGGAAAATATAAGAACTCTGATCTAATTGCAGGACTTTGAGCGTGCTGCCACCTAGCAGTGCCAAGTCCAGCAAAGAAACCACGACTAGATGGAGCCAGGACTCAATCTGTCATCTCTCAGGAAACTTTTCTGATTGCCTACACAGGGTTGCTTTTTTATTTGCATAGCTAAAATGCAGAAATTTGGGTTAAGTTCCAGCACCTTTAAGACTGATCTTCACAGGTATTTTACTTCTGTTGAAGAATTAAAATTATCACGTCTAATTTGGGAACAACACAAAGCAGTAAAGAGGTCACACTGAAAAAAACACAAGAAAGCTTATTCCTTGTGGATCAAAATCTATTCTAGTGCCATGGAATAGAAATTTTGAAAATAAATTATTAACAGTTCACACCAAGGAAAAAAGGTTACTTGGCCTTACCTTCATCAGAAGAGCTTTTTCATTCTCAGCAACACTTGTCCAGAGTCGAGTAACCTGGTGGATCTCAGAATTGAGAAACTGGTTCTGGGTTTTGTATGCATCAATATCATCCTGCCATGAAGCAAAACAGTCACACAAGGAGAGATCTTGAGGGGCTTAAAATCCCTCACATTTCAGGGACATCAGATTAAGTTAATGACAATAAAATATCTCCAAAATTCTGTGTTCTGAGGAGCAGACAGGACTCCCCAGTACAAATATTACCTACAAAGGAAATCAAGGCACAATATTGTCTTGCATCAACAAGACACCTGAAAATATATATATACTTAAAAACACTGGAGAGGTCCAGACCATATAAAGCCAAGGATTCACTTATTTTGTTTAATTGATTGGTTTAATTTTGGGTGGTTTCCTTTTTTTTTTTCTTCCTGAAACAAATCTCAGCCTGTGGCTGGCAGGAAAAATGAACAATCTCCACAGAAAGTGGCTCTTTTGGCAATTCTCCACGTCACACTAACCCATAATTACAGCTGTGCACATACAACAGCCTGCATCTGAAAGAACCAGGATGTATTGGGAAACTGTAAGACAGAAACATAGAGCTACAAAGTAAGTGAAGGCAGCAAGTCAGGCTGCAGCTGTGAAACGAAAGAAAACAAAGTGACAGGCACTGAATGATGACAGGAAGTCAAACAAAACAGGCTCTAAGCTGAAGCTGAAACTGACCCAGATGCTTGTTAGGACCCTATTGGCATCAGGTGAGCCCCTTCCAGCCTTCCTCTTGTTTGGACAGGGATGGAGCAATGAGCAGAAGTATATTCTGTGCTTACTGCAAAGAACATCCTACCACTCAGGTTGAGGGCATAAAAATGGACCCAAAAGACCTGTGCCATCTCACACACCTTCAGATGCTCAATCTCCTCCTGCTGCTTATACAATGTCTCTACAGTGATAGTGTTGGCTTCTTGCAGGGGGTCAGACAGCTCTCGGGCCATCTGTTCTGTTAAGGTCATGATGACTTCTTGTTTGGCATGGTTCTTCTCCATCAGAAGCTGCACATGTTCCTTGAGCTCCTGGATATGGCTGTCTCTCAAAGTCAGTATCTGCTCCAGTTCCTTCTTTTCTTGTTCAAGAGCTTCCAACCGACTTGTCAGATCTGCTATTTGTCTCACTTTGTGGCGCACCAGCTCCAGCCTGTCCTTGTCTTCTGCTGCAGTGAGATACATGCTAGATACTCGCTTCTCCTGCTGGGCTGCCTCCAGAGCTTTGTGGAGAAGTTTGACCAGTTCCTGGAAAGGGAATGCAAAACCATTACATCACTGTGCTGTCCAGGGCAATGGCATTACGGACAGCACAGACCCAACAGTGAAATATCTTGAAATTTACTCCTTTCAGAAGATCAAAAAAAGGCAGAAATCTTGAATCCACAGTGACACCACTGTGAGATGTTCTGCTCTCAGAGCTGGGCCTGAAAGATCTCTGCAGCAGTTCACAGATGACTTGACGTGGATTGGTAGCAGAAAAGCTGCTGCCCACACTGTCTGAACTCTGGCTTACCTACAGTCATTCTTTGGAGGCCCAGCAGAGAACATGGAGATCTGGTCAGCAGTGTGGTAAAATGGGAGGGAAATAATGCAGCCTGCAACTACCTGTGCTACCAGAAGGAAACTGCAGTATCCATTTTAACCTTCCATCTGACAGAGTCCTCCTTCACTCTATCCTGCATGAGGGCATGAAACCTTGCCCCACAACACGTTGCTGATTCAGGCTCTGCCATCTCAGACACTTAAGAAAGCAAATCAAAAACACAACTGACACAACACGGGACTTGGCTCTCCTGCCTCTTCTGCTGGAAGAGCTACCAGCATCATTAGCAGAGAACCTGGCATTGCTCCATGCTTTGGAGAACAGTTTCATTCATGAGAGACAGACCTTGCAGTGACCCATGCCCCAACTCCTTACAGTCAAATCACACCTTAAAGGTGGGTTACTGTTCAAAAATAATGACCTGCTGTTAACACCATGACTCCACCTGGCAGTTCTCACCAGTGTCACAGTACCTATTCAGGACTGTACTTATCGAGGAACAGAGATGCAGAAGAAAGATAACAGCAGAGTACACTTGGATTTGTTTTACCTCCCTCTTACACCTACTGCACTTCCTAGAAACGGCTGAAGGTCTTCTTTTGTGCTGGGCACACTTAGGCACACACAAGGTGGTAACACCAGGTGCTTCAACTGCTGGTCTCCAGTTACTGCCCGCTGAGTGCTTCTTAGTGCTTCTACCACACCAATGTGTAAGGGAGTCCCTGTGATCAGCCTCAGGGCCCTGACACTTAGAAATAGCAGTCTCTTCACCACACTCACCTTCTGTGACTTGACTTCTTCTGTGAGTGTCAGAATCTGTTGCTGAAGGACACTCACTTTATCCACTGAGTTCTTCTCCCTCGACAGTTCTTCAGAGCCAGGGAAGCCACTGTTCATCCACCTGGCCTTCCTAATCCAGTTCAGCCTGGGCCCCATCCTCCCATCTTCCAGGGTCCCTTCCTTAACTGAGGGGAGATAGATTTAATTTAGACAGAATTACTTTTCTACTATGGACTCACAAGTCTTGCTATGGGGACTCAACAGTTCTGCAGAGAAGGCTGACATACAGAACATGGAAAATCGACCCAGAGGATTGGAGCCAAAACAGTGGGGATCAGACACTGATATGCCCACAATAAACAAAGTTGTGATTGTTAACCCACCTTGCACCCTACTCACAAATCAGGCCCACAGCAAATGAAAGTTACCACCATGGAAAGGTATGCATGCAGTAGAGCTGCCACACTTAGCTTGTGACTGTGCAGCAATTATACTTTTACCTCAAAGAAACTAATCTGATGGATATTATTTGTTTGGGTGGGTTTTGGTGGTTTTTTTGGTCCGTTTTTTGGCTTCTGCAGAAGGTTCCAGAGGTAGAAGATAAGTCAGATGGAGCCTGAAGCAGAGCCGAAAGAGTCAGTCTTGTGGCAACAGCACAGGAAGATACTTGAGACAAT
Organism: Motacilla alba alba; assembly: GCF_015832195.1. Classification (NCBI taxonomy): domain Eukaryota; kingdom Metazoa; phylum Chordata; class Aves; order Passeriformes; family Motacillidae; genus Motacilla; species Motacilla alba. The sequence continues at coordinate 40,601,137 of NC_052046.1, forward strand.
GTAACAGAGTTTTCATATCCCTTGAAAACTTGCCACCATCCCATTTCCATTCCTGATAATGCCTGCTGGAAGGCATCCCAGTCAGCTCACAGCTCAGTGAGCTCAGTGCTCAACAATCACCTGGACCTTCTGCCTCTTGCTCCTCGTCCACATTCTCAGGATGCTCTTGGAATTCATCAAAGCTAAAGACATTCCCATTGCTTCCCCAGAGCTGCTTGGAGCCACAAATATTGTAGACAGTGTTTCTGAAACAAGAAGAGCTCAAGACAGCCTAGGATCGCTGCAGCCAGTCAGTGCATATTCAAACTATTCAATTCCTTACCTCTCCTTACTTCTCACCCCTCCTCCCAAAACTTATCTCCTTCATGCGCTGAGAAAATTAACTCTTTACAGACTTGGTGGATTTGAGGAGAGCAAGATTGTAACCAGTGTAAACCAGGAAGATGCCACAGAATTAATACAGCACAGCAATGTCAAATCAGATAATCTTTCATGTGCTTGTGCCCTATACATAAACACATCAGATCAAAGAGAGGATCAAAGGTAACAGTAAAACAACCACATCCTTCCCTCTCCCCTTCACTTCCTTCATCCCTCTCTATTCTTAGTTCACTGCAGAAATCCCCAGGTGCCATGAAAGGCTGCCAAGAGAAGCTCAGTTACCTACAACAGAGCCAAAACTGGGACAAATGATCACATTTGAAGTAGCCACAGGTCTTGTGCTCTGAAACATTTAATAAATAACCTTTCAAATGGTTATTTACAAAGTCATAAACTAAAATGTAGTAAACAGTTTCAGGAACAAAACTGCAGTCAGACCCAGGAACAGTTTGTTACAACTGCTGCTATCAGATATTGCCAGAAGCACTAAGAGATGACTTGATAGAATCATGGGAAACTACAAAGGTACAAGTAGTTTGTGTGAAACCTGTACTAGAAAGCATGCATACAAGTCTTTTTCTTCTCCTCCTGTGCTGTCCTTCAGCTAAAAAAAAACAAGTCCCTTGTTTTGAGATCTATAAAAGACTCAGTGTTCACTGCTTTCCTAATTGTAAATGAAGCTGCCATTTAGATACTATTATCCTTTTGCCTTGCTACTGTAAGGCTCCAGAGCAGAAGAGCAGACATGCTGACCTTGGAGAACATACTGGTGTGAAAGACTAGCAGAACTTCAGTCCCTGTAGTCTGCAGTTACTACTCATCCAATGCAATTTTCCTACTTTTCCCTATCTAATGCTGCACCGTTTTCTCCATGAGTCTATAGCAGCTCAGGGATCCAGATGTGCTATGCTAAAGAAGACCCAGCCTGACAGTGATAGAGCCTGGAGAAATGTTTACTGAACAAGGGGAGCAATACAACTTGAAGCTGGAAAGAGACAATTGTTACTGAAACTCACGCTTGAGTAAAAGCACAGCATGGGAGCAGGGGCCAAAGACATGTCTGTGTTATTTTTAATCAATGTGAGTAGGAAAGAATGCATAGCCTGAAAAATAGAACAGCTGACTTTAGGGAACTACAAAGGTACAAGTAGTTTGTGTAACATCTATACCAGAAATTATGCATACAGGTCTTTTCCTTCTCCTCCTGTGCTGTCCATCAGCTAAAGCAAAACAAGTCTCTTGTTTTGAGATCTATAAAAGACTCAGTGTCTGCTGCTTTCCTAACTCTAATTGAAGCTGCTAACATGAAACTCTGGTCTCATGGGGGATCTTTCTTCATATAAGCATCAGATTGTAGCTGCAGCAGTGGTGGTAAAAAAACTACAGGCAACTTCCACACCAACAATATTTGGCAGGTGCCTGGCTGCCTACCACACCTGTGGCCACTTACTCATTTTTGACTGTGCAAATAAGTGACTAGGAAACACAGAGATACTGATGAGGTTGTCTTTGTGAAACTGTAACTGCCCAAGACTAGTAACTTTTAACCTGATGGGAGTATCCATTGCAACAGCAGACAGAAGCAGGCAGTAGGAATACTAATGCCCTTGAAACTCAGCAAGCAAGAGCAAGTTGTGCAGTCAGACCACATTACAGCCTCAAGCTCCTTTTCCCTGGAGTTCCTGCTTTGGAGAATACACTACACTCAAGGTCCTTTGAAACTACTGGAAAGAGCTAATGGGCTTCTATGACTACCTACTCTGTAGGTACAGCTGAGTACAGCTGAACCTGATCATGTGCTCTTGCAAGACTGCTGTGCAGATGTGTCACACTAGGCATGAAAAGCACTGACTACACTGAAGAGAGCTTCACCAAGTCCTAGGTCTGCTACCAGGATCTTTGCTAAGAGAACTAGATTATGTGAACTGCATCAGAACAGGGGGATGTGAAAGACCCACCTGCAGGAAGTTTACATTGGCCTGGACTAGCCTCCAAAAAGATGCTTCATAGTTCTCCCACCTAGGCAAGAGTCCCATTTCACACAATACATGACAGGCAAGGAAGGCACACAGTGGCAGGCTGGCATGTCAACCACACTGTAGTTCTCTTCATGCACTTACTGTATCTCTGTCCAAGGGTGCTTAAGGGAGATGTTCTGCAAAGCAGTAGATGTTTGGGGTGCAGGCAAAGATGCTGCCTTTAAACCCACTGCTTCTGTTGGTGTTTTCACAAGAGGCAGAAAGTCTTCATTGTCAACTACATCTACAAATGTAAAAACAAAACAGGACACAAAAGCAAATGAGCAAGACAGAATTCCATTGGACTTTGGGTTTTTCTGTAACCTGACAGCCACAACAGTTTGCTACAGGTATACATTACATGTTCAAGTGGTCAAGAACAGTAGGGTAGGCAACCTTAATTTTAGGTCAAATTACATAAGTTTCCATGTACAAACAGAATGATCTACTCAAGGACAATCAAGTGATTTCAACCATCTATATGAGCATGACTAACTTTAAACAATCAAACTTTAACTGCCCAAAGGTATAGGGAAGGAGAATTTTGCTGCTCTCTTCCCACATTCCAAAGCACAGTCGATAGTTTTAATGTGTAGATAACACTCCGCAAACGCAGTTTGTTACCAAATTTTTGCCTGCTGTAGCAAGATGCCAGAACCTTTTAGAGCAGACACTTACTGGGGAGGGGATCATTTGTTTCAAACAAAATGTGCATCTAGTCATTACTAAACAGGTGGATACCCTGGTTGTGCCCTCCCCTGATCCACTGACCTGTCCACTACCACTTCTAGGAATGGACATCTTCAGCCCACTGCTGAAAAAACACCTTACTTGCTCTAAATTTCAGAGGCCTTACAAGAGTGATATATCAAATGTGTACATTTTACATGTGTGAGAGAAATCAAGATGATCATAAGATACCTGAAAATCTCCAAACATATGCTTTGGATTAGGAGACAGCATTCTCACTTTTATACATAATAAGGAAGAAGTGTCAAACATTGGCCAAGTACTGATAGCTGGCACCTGCATTTACAAGCCTGGCCAAAACTTCTACCCACTTCCAGATGAGGAACACCATTCATCGCCAGGGGGCTGCAAGCAAAAGAAAGGCTAACATGTGCAACACCTACTTGTTCTTCCAGCCAGAGGTTCATTCACAAGCTGGGAGCTGCCCACAGGAAATCTGCTCTGAGTGTTGCAAAATTCCCAACGTCTCATTTGCAGCTGCTGCAGCCAGTACATCATTGCCTGTCTGCTGATTGCCTAACAAAACAGGAAAGGGAGGGAATCATCTCATCAACACAAGACACAGCCTGAGGAGATGACCACCACTTTCCTGCACAAGCCAACAGGAAAAAAGGTCAGCTGTTTCAAGCCTATCTGTAGCTGTATCCTCTGGTCCTAACACTGATTTGGGAGGACAAAGGAAATCTTTAGTATGGCCTTAAGAGGTAGAATCTCAGTGGATCACTGACCTAACTTTAAATGTGGTTTGGTTTATTTTGGTCCAAGACTAAGCAGAAATGTCCTAATTGCTTTAGACAGGAAGCATCCCCAGAGCTTTTAAACAATTACTTACATAGAAATAAAAGTCAAGCAAAGAATCCTCCTGGAACAACCATTTTAGGCAGAGAAGTTCATTTCTGTTCTGTAAATTATATATGGACTGCAGGACTCCTCAATTACTTTAATTTGGCACATAGTTCAGCTTTCATTCCTACTAATAATCAACTGTCATCTCACAGGTGAGGAGTCCCAGACTTGCCAAAACAATGCAAGTAATTTAGGTCCAAGTGGTAGCAATCCAAGCCTCGAGGACTCCAATGAAATTCAACCTAAAAAATACCTTAGTACAAATATGTCTGTCCTGACTGAGAATTTTTCATTACCTTCAAAGTAAAAGCTCTGCTTGGTGTTCTGATCTCAAAAATTCCTTCCCCATTTTCCATTTTGCAGTCAAAGCTGGCACTGGAGAGATCAATAGACCCCAAAGGATTAATGTCCTGGGCAGTTCTGTAGTACAGTAAGCGACATTTGTTTTCATCATAAAAGAACCAGCGAGACTTCCAGGTCTTGATCGGCCCCTTGATGCCCAGCTTATTTAAATAACCACAGAGTTTTTTTCTGGATGTTTCTGTGCTGGTTTTCAGTGGTACGTTTTCCAGTTCTCCGGGAGAATTAAGCATGTCTTTCTCTCTTGCTGAGGTTCCAGTGCTGCTGTTAGTGTCTGGATCTGACTCCCCTAAATTGCCTGGAGCAGCAAGAGTACACGCTCTGCTTTCTGGTCCTTTCTTCATCTCTTTAAGGAAATAGATTGAAACAGGAAATTCTCTAGATAAATAAGCCAATCCAAATTATATCATCACTGTTACAGAACCTGCAGACAACAAAAAAAGGAAGGAATAAGTTCAGGTCTGCCATATGACAAAAAAACCACTTCCTAGCTTTCAAACTACCCAGCCAAGGTCTCCAACTCTACATTTTGTCATTGCTCCCTGCCCTCCTCTGCTCAGATGACCTCTAATACCTGTTTTCTCCCTTTTCCATTCCTAAATTAGGCTGGACTAGCAGTCAAGAAACAGTACCATAATCTCTTGTGGGAAAAATAAGTACAGCCTATGGGCATACCAAATCAATAGCAATAACCAGGGCATTCAGTACTTAACGTTAAGGAACAGCTGCAGAAAACATGGCAAGATAACAAGCTCTGCGGGTAGGCACATAGGCAGGTCAAGGCATTGCAGGTAAGTGTGTCCTGGTATTTGTATTGAATGTTAAACTATTATTTTAAGCCATGGCATCTGGAGAAAAATACAGCATTATGCAGCATCCTTATGAATATTTTGTGTCAGCTGTCTATAGTTGTTAAAATGCCTGCATGTTACATGTTAGTTCTTCATCCAGTAGGATGGATTCCTATCATGGATCATGCACCAGAGAAAGTAATTCTGTGGTCATTGCAAAAGAGACTTTGTTGCCTTAATGACCAAAGTAACCACCTAGCTCCCAGAAGTGTAAAAGAAAAAGATAAAACGCAGGCTGGAGGAGATCTTCGTAAATCTCCAGTTCAACTCATCTCTCAGATATAAAAGCTGTAGCCAGCTACGCAGGCCCACATTCAGGTAAATTTTTCTTTATGCAAGGATGGCAGTTTTGCCATGTCTCCGAGCACTTTTTCAAGTGCTTAACCATATGACAGGTGTGATTTTTTTTGCTCAGAGTGACAGATACCCACAGCTCCTGTATAAGAAAAGCTAAAACGCTCATAAAAAAATAACTTCTTGCATTTTTTGAAACTTCAATTCCAGACACTAACATAGCTGAAGCAAATATGTGAGCAAATAAATCACTGCAGTGTTAAGCTAGTGTGAATCCAACTGCAGACACAAAACTATTCAACACAACATCCAGCTGTATGGCAACATGTCAATGAGGTAATACAATGGAGCACACTGAGATGTTTCCCAAGCTGATCTTTTTTTCCTCTGCTCTTAGGAACAACTTGTCCTCATGACTGCAAGAAGGTTTATGCATCCTAGCACTGGCTAAGCTCCATCATGTTTATTGCTGCCCCCTCCTGTTCTCACATTAGGTTTACAGACAACTATCAATAATGTTCACTCCTTGTGAAAAGCTACTTAAATTCTTTTAGTTCACTCCCACGACACTGTGGATCATGGTTGTGAACACATTCAAAACCGCCAACAACAAGCACTCCTTGAGAAGGTGTTGCCTCAACCACACTTCTGAAACACACAAAAAAAAACTTAATTTCCAAGCTAATTTTGCTTGTCACAAAGGAAATATCATCAGGAGGAACAAACACTTTCAACTTTCCCAAAGTGACACTGGGACTTTTATGTCAGTACCAGTATAAGTATCTTCTGTACCCTTTGCAGATTCCATCACACTTCTACTTCTTGCCAGCGTGATGCTCCATGGGTCTACACCATGAACAGGACCAAGCAAGCATTTTAGGTAATTTAATTTAGTTTATTTAGTAAGCATTAGGTTCAAGAAACAAGTTATAAGGAATCACGTCAGAGCTGCATTCAAAGACCTCTAGATAAGACCTCACCTCCTTAAGGGAAGTAATGAGGAGCTCCTGGAAGCCACCGTCTCCTGGCATAGAGCTATTGCTGCAAGCACCACCAAGCAGGTACCTACAGCCTCCAACAAATCCAACAGCAACAGAAAAGCAGCGTCTGTCTCAGGCTTTCTTCGGTCCAGTTACTGCCGGGGAGCTGTCTGAAAAAATTTAGCCGAAAGCTGCCCCGACATTGACTCACCGATAAAAACGGATCAGGGTGGACCCTGCAAAAACCTTTCCGGAGGTGCCGGTGCGATCAGCAGAAGGCAGCCCCCACGGCCACTCCCCGCGATTCCCGCAGCGTCGCAGAAGCGCCTCCCAGCCCAGCTGCACTGCGCGGGCCACCAGCGACGGCGGCCGGAGCCTGGCACGGGGCTGGCCGGAGCCTGGCACCGCTTGTACCAGCGCCCGGCTGGGGCGGGGGGGCACCCAAGCTCGCTCGCGGCTCGGGGATTTTGGGAGGGGGGGCGGAGTGGCGGCGCGGCAACCCGCAGCCCCCGCCGGGAATACCTGCGGTGGCCGCCGCCCCGCGCTTCCTGCCGGGCCGGTCTGCGGCGGTGCCGGCGGGGCGGGGCGGGGCCCAGGCCGCTCCGGGACAGCGGCACGGATGCGGCGGCGGAGCAGGAGAGCAGTGGGGCGGGGGACGTCAGCTGCAGCCGCGGGAAAAATAACAACAACAACAATATAGGGAATTTCAAACGGGTTTCGGGAAGAAAGTGATTCATCAGAGTGATGCGACCCACGGAAGGCAAGCTAGCAGGGAGGGACAGCTCGTGGGCTAGACGGGACCAGCAAGTGCCATCTGCCTATCAGCCAGGGCCACTTCTCTCCAAGCTGCAAAACCACCGGGTGGTGGATGCAGACGCTGCGACAGGCACGGCTGTGCAGTCAGCTAGGGCAACTCAGCTCAGTCAAGCACATTTCACTGGGTAAGAACAGTAGTGAATTGGTGAGTTGGGACACTGGAGGCTGATAGGATCAAGCTGTGCCAAATGAAACAGCCTCTGGAAAAGATACTGCAAGGAATAGGGGTGTCAGACCACCCTAATGAAGCAGTGTAGGTCCTGGGGGCACAGGGGATGAGACACACAGCACAGCCAGGTTCACATGCTATGTGACAACTGCCTTTCCTCCTTCCAGTGCAGCCAGACACTGCTGGCCTTGGCAGGTGCTGTACTAGCCTGGGAAAGCACTCCTTATGTCTTTATCCCTAAAATAAGGAGTCTGGATGGCTTTGATTTTCCTCATGCGTAGTGATAGCTATGCCTTTTCTACTGGTCTCAAAAAAGCCCTCTCTGAGTTTAGAAAGTGTTACTTAGTTTTATCACTGACTTTAGCCAAGTTTAGTACCAGAACAGCAAAAAGCAAACCTGTCCAGGTGTGGCCCGTCTTTCCACTGTCCTAAACAGCCAAACTGTAGAGCACACAAGGCCAACTACAGCATGCAAAATTTACAGATTGCCATAGACAAAAACAATTTGTCTCAAATTTGTCTTTTCTTGGTATTTGGCCAGTAGGCTGGATTATAGAACCACATAGAATCATAGAATTGTTAGGGTTGGAAAGGATCTGTGGAAACCATCTAGTCCAACCCTCCCTGCCAAGGCAGGACCACCTAGAGTAGAATGCATTGAGGTAGGATTTTAATATCTGTGGAGAGGGAAACTCCACAATCTCCCTGGGCAGCCTGTTCCTGTGCTCTGCTGACTTCAACACAAAGAAGTTCTTCCTCGTGCCAAGGTGAAAGTTCTTGTGTTTTAGTTTATGGCCATTGCTTCTCATCCCGTCACTGGGCACCACTGAAAAGAATCTGGCATCAAATTCTTGTCACCTGCCTTTGAAATATTTGGATGTATTGATGAGATCCCCTCTCAGTCTTTTCTGCACTGAACAGGCCCAGGTCCCACAGTCTCTCCTCATAAGAGAGAAGCTCCAGGCCCCAAATTATGTTTGTCTCCACTGGACCTTCTGCAATAGCTCCATGTCTTTCTTAAACATCATCAGTACTGACTGACTGACTCTAGCTCCCCTAGGAAAAGGGGGAAGTGTGGAGGGTATTACTGCACAAAGTCCTTCTTTTCCCTGAAGGCTGAACTACCTTCTCCCCCTCAGCCACACCTGGAGGGAGGTGGCAGAGTGTGACAGAAGCAGTGGCATCAGGACAGCACTAACCTATGTAAAGGCTGGCCTGTAAGTGCCTTGGAAGCCTCAGCTGGAGTGCTTCAGCTGGCTAGTGCCCAAATGGCTCCAAAAGAATCATCCTACTCCCGCTGTCGTCTGACACTGGCAAGGCTGCACATCAGGTGCCGTGTCCAGTTCTTGGCTGCTTGCTTTAAAAAGGACATTGATGTGCTGGAGCATGTTTGGAAAAGGGAGCAAGGCTCACGAAAGGACCAGAAAACATGTGTTATGAGAACGAGCTGAGGGAGCTGGGGTTGTTTAATCTCCAGAAGAGGAGGCTCAGGGCTGACCCCATTGCTCTCTAAAACTCCCTGAAAGGAGGGTGTAGCGAGGTGGGGGTCAGTTTCTCCTGCCGGGCCTGCAGTGAGAGGACAATTATCACTGTCAGGGTGGTCAGGCATTGGAATAGGTTTCCCTGGGAGGCAATGGAGTCCCCAATCCCTTTTAAGCATCTGGATCTGGAGATGTGGTTTAAGAGTGACAGTGGCAGTGCCAGGTGGATGGTTGGACTGGGTGACCTTAAAGCTCTCCTCCAGACTCGGTGATTCTGTTATTTGTGTAGGCTCACAGGGAGCTGAGCTCCCAACTACTCGCAGGGCTGCGTTTGTCGCCTCAGCCGCGGCAGCTCGCAGCCCCAGGCCCGGCCCTGCGGCGCGGCCCGTGGAGGGCTCCGAGAGGCCGCGCTCCGCCCTGCGAGCGCGACACCCGCGCACGGCGCCTGCGCCCGCCCGCCCGCGCTGCGCGACATGGCGGCGCCGTGAGGCGGTCCCGGTGCTTGGCGTCCCTCGCTGCCCGGCCTCCATCGCTCGCTCCCTCCGCCATGAGGAACCTGCGGCTGCTGCGGGCCGGCGGGTGCCGCTCCGCCGCCGCCACGGGCACCCCGCAGTGCTTCTGCCTCGGCGCCGAGCCCGGCGCGGTTCTCGTGGGCTCCCAGTACGGGCTCGTGGAGCTGCGCCCCGGCGGGGACTCGGTGAGAGCCGCGGCTGCGGGGCAGGGTTCTGGTGCTTGCCGGTGTGTTGGGGTCGGCTTTGGCTGCAAAGCCTCCGCCAGCGGGAGCTCGCTGGGAACTCGCCTGTCTCCTGATGCGGCTCCCCCTTCGCGGCGGTGTCTGCGCGGTCTTGGACCCTGCCGCTGCTCCCCGCCGCCGCTTGCTGCTGTCTCACGGTGCCGTGGAAGCCGCTGCTCTGTGATCTCCGTGGCTGAAGAGGCTGTCTGTGCTTGTAAAATATTAAACCTGCCTTTTTAAGAGCGTGGCTGTGTTAGACGCGTGTTATTCGCGTGGTTTAGTCTTAAGCACGACCCGGTGAGCAGTTGCATCCGGACAGGTTCACAAAACAGAACCAAGCAGGCAAGGAGATGGTGAAGAGTACAAGAGAAAACTTTGGAAGCTTTGCACTGGGGGGAAAACACGCCAACATACCGCTAAAATGATAGAATGCTATTGAGTCATGAATGCCTGTTAGAGCTGTGTTGCTCTCTTCTCACTGTCCAACTCTGAGGCATCTAATTCCTTCAGCACATTCAATTCTGAAATTAGCTGACAAAAAACCTTTGGAGCTTTCCAGGGATTTAATTTTCAAAGATTGCTGTACCTTAACCATCCAAATGATTTTCCTTAGAAATTATTTTTTGTGTTGTGTCTGGTGGTCTGCATGTCCCCTTAAGAGCAGTGGGACACTTTAAGCCGCCACCCATGAACTTCTTAATGTTGATACTGTGGTGAAGTATGAAAAGGGTGTTGGAAGATGATTAGCAGGGCAAATTGGAAGTTGTGTATTGTTTGCTCCCATATATGGGTTTTCTCATTTTCTTCTATCACTTTTACCATAAATGAAGATAAGTACTTGCAAGTTGGCTTTTTTTCTGGTGCCATTCACACTCACTCTTCTACTGTGTAGTGCTTTGTGTAACTGCAGTAGGATGAAATATACCTATGTCATTTACGCTGTCATTTTTGCAAAAATCCCAGGGAGTTGATGTATAATTAGTAAGCCATTGGCCTTTCTGTATCAAGGTGTCAAGAGAAATTTCCCTGACTGTGGATGGGTTCTTGCCTGAGGATGGAAGTGGCTGCATTGTGGGTGTTGAAGATCTTCCAGAGCAGGAGAGTGTGTGTGTTGCTACAGCAGCTGGAGACATCCTACTGTGCAGTCTGAGCACGGAGCAGGTAACATGGCAGAAAAGACTCAATGGAACTGAGGAAATTCAGAGGAAAGAGTAACACTTAAAATTTCTTTAGTAGCCAGTTGTACACTCATTGCACACTGAGCTGTGGCTAGTCTCCATTCTCTGGGCAGACAAGCTGATTTTTGTGATAGCCTTGGGAATGACTTAAGACAGAATATATACTCTGTAAAAGAACTTGAATTGAAATGATGGTTTGCCTGTCCACAGCCTGGGTCCTCTAAGTTTGATCAGTGAGCACCCAGCAGCAAACGATCTGCTGGAGAGTCTTACAGAAACAGGATATCGCTGAGACTATGTAAAGAATAAAGTATTTATTCATATTCATAATTCACTGTGTAGCTTCCATTTTGTTATCAGTTGATACATGTTGACACGATTTAGGATATGGCAGAAACTGAGATACTTGCTTTCTATTCCTTCCTCAGTGTCTTGTATCATCTTCAGCAGGACACCACAACAGCACCCTCTGAAATCTGAATCAGCTCCCACAATACCAGTCCAACAGTGCAGGTTTAAGTGGACATGAGATGATAGGGGTCTATCTGGGTTAGCTGTAAAATCGTGGTTATTTGCAGCTTGTCTGTTTTGGTTCATGTTTGCACTTGATTTGCAGATACCACTTAGATGTGCAGTTAGCTGTATCTGAAAAATCTGTCCTGTATTGCAATTTACAACATATCATGAGGGAATAGAAATTAACAGAGCTTTTTTTTTTTTTTTGCAGTGATAGTTGCATCAGAGAACAGATTTAACTTCAGATTCTTTATTTTGTTGGGGTTTGGCTTTTCTGGGTTTTTGCTTTACTTTCCAGTCTTCTTTTGGTGCAGTCTGGGCACCAAGAAGGAGGCCTGGAAGATTCTTCTGCTTATACTGAAACACTCTCTACGTGAGTGATAGTTACTCTGCTGACAGGTGTCCAGTCTCACTTTTCTTACCTGGAAAGATTGTGACACCCAAGCCTAATTTCTTGAAGGGCATCATCTTGCTTTTTATCACAACAAGTGGTATATTTGTTGTTCTGTTCTGTGCCTTTTGCAAATCAGGGTAACCATGCATAACAAAAGTTCTCTGCCTACTGCTGTTACTTGCTCATGACGGCCCAGTAAAACTAGCCCAGTTTTCCATAAGCTTTGACATGGGTGCAGGTATATACAGTTGTCAAGTTCAGCATTCGCAGGCTGGTCAGAGTTTATCTGTGTGTTGGAATTCTCTAGGTAAGAATCATTATATCTGAAGAATATTTACCAATGTAATCACAGGCCCTATCAGGGGGGCCTGTGATTATGTGTGCTGTGTGTGCTGACATAAGACTGAGAGTTGCAGAATAAAGCTCTTTCCAAAATGGTGTATGGTAGAATGTGCTAGACTCTACATTACCTGGGCTCTCATTCATAAACATTCTGGAATTGTTTTTAGTCAGAAATGTGTCTTTTGTTTTGTTCAACACAAAGTGTGAAGTTAGACTTTAGATTTTTTTAAAGTAGAACACAGTTTTCTTTTTTCTTGGTGACTGTTTGCTTTTGTGCTGGGATAGTGCTGCACTCATGTTCCTGTGATCTTATTTTCATCTTGCAGGTGGAATGTGTTGGAAGTGTGGACAGTGGTCTGAGTGTGATGAGCTGGAGTCCTGACCAAGAGCTTGTTTTGCTTGCAACAGGTATCAGCAACAGTCTGTAAGCTTTCTGCCTGTAGGAGTGAAACTCTCTATGGCCAAAGCACAAAACATAACCAAGATTGAGAGAGTGGATGAAAAAGTTATGAAACTGGGACTAGGACTTAAAGGGGAAAAAACTCTACCAGATCCTATATATTAGATTTCATTTCATGGTTCATAAGGTGTTTTGGAGATCCAAGCAGAAATTGGTTAGGCCCAAAAAGCTGCTTTGTGGAAGTTTTTAGTCCTTAAAATCTTCCAGGGAGTACGTTTGATCTTGCCTCAAAAACATAAAGACTTCTTTATATCACCATTTCGGCTTCTTCATAACAAAAACTGTTTCTTGACCTTTGGTATGAAATATAAGTGTCACAAGCCCTAATTAACTACAGGTGTGACTCATCTAGAAAATAAAATTAACTTCAGACAAAACAGAATCATAGAGTGCTTGAGACTGAAAGGAGACTCTGGAGATTGCCTATTCCAACCACCTTGCTCAATGTGTGTTACCTAGAGCAAGTTGTTTGGAGATTTTCCGCAGTTAGGTTTGAGACCCCCCACAACCCTCTGGGCATCCTGTTTCTGTCTGTAACCACCCTCCGAGTTAAAAAAAAAACAACCCTTTTCTTTTAAGGTTTTAAGGGAATTTTCTGTATTTTAGTTTGTGCTCATTGCCTCTTGTGCTGTCCCTCAGCACCAAAACAACATGGCTGTGTCTTCTTTACTGTACCCCACCTCCCGCATAATATATTTACACACGCTGATGAGATTCTTACATGGAATGATTGTACTTGAAGCCTTCTCTCCAGGGCAGTCTGGCTTGTCTCAGCCTCCACTCACGTGACATATTTCTCATTTGCAAGACTCACTCCAGCCAGAAATGGAGTCAACATTCCATGTGTCTCACCAGCACTGAGTAGAGGAGCAAGATCACCTCCTGCAGCCTGCTGGCAGTGCTCCTAATGCTGCTAACAGCAGCCAGGATGCTGTTGTCCATCTGTGCAGCAGGGCATACTGCTAGCTACTTCAACTTGGTGCCTCAGGAAATATAGTTTATTATTTTTTGCCAGGCTGCTCTCCAGCCACTTGATTCCCAGTCTGTCTTAGTTCCTGAGGTTTGCTATTTTCCATATGCAGGACATTTTTTTCTTGTTGAGCTTTTTGAAGTTCTGGGCATCCCATTTTGCCTACATGACAGGGTCCCTGTGGACACCATCACAACCTTCTGCTGTACCTGCTGCTTTTCCCAGTTCTGTGTCATCTACAAACTTGCAAAGGGTCCCATTCTTTGGGTCATTAAGGACAATGTTAATCATTGCCCCTAGTGTCCAGGGGCATGCCGGTGACTGACCTTGACCTGCACTTCCTCACAGTGCTAGCAAGCTTTTGAGCTTGGCAGTTCAGCTGGTTCTCTCTGTCCTTTTATCTATCCCATACTTCATGGGTTTGTCAGTGATGATGTTGTGGCACGCAGCATCAAGAGCCTTATTAGAGTCAAGATAAATGAAATCCCCTGTTCTCCCCATATACACAAGCTGGTCACCTCATTGTAGGAGGTTATAAGGATGGTATGAATTCCTCTTCATACATCTATGGTGACTGTTCCCAGTAGCCTTCTTGTCCTTCATACCTCCAGAGAAAAGGAACTAGGTATTTGTTTGGAAGGTGAAAAAACTTATTAAGGTTAGGCCAGGACACATATTTTTGAGGAGAAAAGCTTGGAATTGTTCTGTTCCAGTTTGAAGTTTCATGCTTTGAAGAATACATTCTCTCTAGTACCATGTTTTCTGTATTCAGGTCTATGACAGAACAATAGGAGCACACAGAAGACTTGAGTTTTTATTTGTTGCAGATACCATTACTGATACTGTGTTTAATATTTGCCTTGCAGGTCAGCAGACACTCATCATGATGACAAGGGATTTTGAACCAATTACTGAGAAGCAAATCCACCAAGATGAGTTTGGAGAAGGTGAGAGATGCACTGAAATTAAGTTGCCCTGATGTAATTGATATGTTTTAAGCACATGGAAAGTAAGGAAATGGAGCTAAGCACTTTGAGACCCCAGGAGACATTTTATTTAGATTGTAATGCTGCTGGACAGCTGAAGGGTAAAGTCAATATTGTTACTTGTCAGCATAAATTCAAGTAAGTTCCATGTACCAAAGTACTTTCTAGACTATGTAACTTCCCAACAGGTTTTTAGAATAAAATCTGAGAAGAATGTGTGTCACTGTTGAGTCACAAACAGGAGTGAAGCAACACATTAACTCTCTTCAGCAGGCTAATGTGAGCTTTATTAGAAAGCCATTCTTTTTATGCACCATTCTGATACAGGTGGACCTGATTGGTCATTTAATCAACACCCTGTCACCAATGACTAATTAAGAAAACGCCCTTTGGTAAACATATAATGGGAAAACAACTGTTCAAAATACCAGCTGCAAGATTGTTTTAATTCTTTCTCTCAGCCTTCTCAAAACTCCCCAAAACAATTCCTGGAAAAGTTTATCTGGCTTTCTCTCTGACCAGACTGCAGCATCCACAAAGGTGTCGGTTGCTTGAGGCTGTGGTTGTGTACATAGTGCACAGTAGTTAAGATATTATCTGTAAATCTTCCACTACAAGGATTATTTCTTCTCCAGGAAAGTTTGTTGCTCTTGGCTGGGGTAAAAAGGAGACACAGTTCCATGGATCAGAAGGGAAACAGGCAGCACATCGCAAACAGACGGTATTATACTGCTTTTTTTGTCTCAAGCTGATGCTCTCTCAGGGAAAGCATGAATTAAGAGAGTTTCTGTTATTCCTGTGATGCTGATTTGCCACCCCCTTTCTGGTAGTTTTCACATGCTGCTTCTGTTTGTTTCTGTTTTGTCTGAAATCATACATTTTTGTCTTTCTTTGAATTCAAGCAAGCATCAGGGAGTACTTACTTTTCAAACAGAACTCAAAGTAAGATTTGCAGCCATTTTCCAGCATCAATCTTTAGCAAATCTCAATTCACTGTGTGTCCAGCTTATGCACTGCTGTCTATAAGTAGAGACCCCAGTGGATGGGAAGGATAGTGTGTGGTCATGTGAAGAGACAGTCATATGCACTTGGAGGAGGAATAGGTTGAATTAAATAGTTTTAATTCTAGTGTTTCTAAAACAACATTTTGAATAGTGAGTTTTTAACTTACTAGTCTTGACCCGTTTTAATGGATGGATTTCATCCTAAGGCTCTTGAAAGAGCAGTCTGTTTAGACAAAGACAGCAGTTGCCTTCCCAAGCTTTGATGCAACTTTCTTTTGTGTGACTTCAGGAAGTGTTACCAACATCAGCCTGGGATGATGGCAGGCCTCGGGTGACATGGAGAGGGGACGGACAGTTTGTTGCAGTGAGTGCTGTCTGTCCAGAGTCAGGTATGGCCCCCCACTTCTTTGAAATACCAGCTTGTGTAAAGGCCTTCTTAAGCAGAATCTGGGTAAGGCAAGGACTGTTTGTGATCTGTTGACCACTTAAAGTGTGGGTGAGTTGAGCTATTTAATTGCCCTTTTTTCTGCTCTGATGTTCTGAGAGCCATTTTATAGATGTTGATATTTTGAATACTTTCTGTGTGGTTTGGTTTTCAGTTCAGTGAGATGCCAGGAGGAGGTACTACTTTGCAGATACTATCTGAACTATTTCTTTCACCTGCTCAAGTTTTAAGCAATACCTGATAGGCTCTCAATGCCAAATGGATGAATATGTTTGGGTTCATATACCCACTGTACCTCATATTAGAATTTAGCCTTGCACACTTTTTTTAAGATACTGGTGGATACTTTTCCCTTGGTTTTGCCCTGAAGTCAAAGAGGTGATGAGCATATGCATTATTTCTAAAACTGTAACTGATCTTTTTCATGATAAATACTACTTTTTGAGCAGTTTAAATGTATTGGTTAACATATTGAACTGCAACAAAACACACTGCTCTTCCACTTGTTTGGGTTTTTACCTTCAGTACTTCAGATTAGGGAGGATTGTAAATTTATAGCATGATTTTAATATCTCTATGGTGAAAGCTGGAGCGGAAAATGATTATGACTGAACTACATCAGGCTGAAATTCCTAACACAGTTCCTTTGGTCACTTGGTTACTATGGAAGAACTGCCTGACACAGAATAAATTCTTAGCCTTTAAGGTGTACAAGAGAAATCTCCTTTTTATGTATGTACATCAAAATTTGCTCTTCTACCCTCATAAAATTAGGAAAGTCTCTTCCCAGTTTTCTTAGACTTTTGTCTTATTGCTCTCTCAACCTGTAGGTGCTCGGAAGGTCCGGGTGTGGAGCAGAGAGCTTGTGCTGCAGTCAACAAGTGAGCCTGTCTCAGGATTAGAACAAGCACTGTCCTGGAAGTGAGTAGTACTGCAGTCTCAATGCCGACAACAGTGGTGCTTGTTATTCCCTGGTCGCAGTCTTTGATCAGCATTATTTTAATTTCTTCAGCGTTTGATTGATTTTTCCCAAAACTTGAAGAAAGTTTTCTCTGATTCAGCGTGAGGAAGAGTAGCCCTTTAAACCCTGAAAATCCTAATACTTGCATCACAAGTGGGAAGAAGGGATAGAGTCTCTGCATAAAGTCATTGCCAAGTGGGTTTGGGCTCAGCTGTATAAAAAGAAATATTCCAGGTTCCTTTCCTAGTGCTGACATTTATTTGGTCACCTGTGACTATCACAAGGTCTGATCTGTGCTGGATCTATGACTGTCTGAACAGTGCTGAGGAAAACACATCCTCTGCTGCCTTTTTCTTCATGTCACTGGAAAAAATGTGAGATGACTGGGGTTTAGAATGACAGTTAGTGATTGTGTAAGCAATGAATTTTCATTTGGCTCTTTTTTAAGGCCCTCAGGAAACCTGATAGCATCTACACAAGAAAAACCCAACCGACATGATGTGGTTTTTTTGGAAAAGAATGGACTTCTTCATGGAGAATTCACCCTCCCTTTCCAGAAAGGGCAGGTCAAAGTAAGTTCTTTGTCTGGGCTTGTTTGATGAGAGTATAATGGAGAAGAGGACTAGATCTCTTCCAGATTCTAGGAAGAGGTTTTTAACTTAATACTTTGTGCTTATCCTAATGGGAGAAATGACCTGAAAAGAGAACAGCGAAGAGAAGATGCAAGCCTGTAGTACAAAGACGTGTAGTAAAGGATGATTGTAGTCCTGGGCTACTTCTGTGCTCTATATACTTTGTACCAGGCAAATGAATCAAAAGTGCTTTTTAGCATGGCAGCCATTGCAAGAGTGAGGTTATATACTCATCCCAAATAAGTGAGAAGCTATTGCTAGGGCACTACTTCTGCTTCTGTGCTTGGATGCTGGGAGGTCTTTTAGCAAATGCTTAACTCAGTGTCAAGGAGAGCAGAGAGAAGGCTGCCGTCATTTTTGTGGCCTCTTCATTTGTGGTCTTCTCAGGATGCCTTGTCAGGAGCTTTGCCGTACATACGGGCTCTGTTTGTATAATAACCAATGTACCTTTTGTTGTTGAAGCACCTCCTGGTCTTGTAAACTTTCTGTGAGCAGGAATATCAGCAACAGCCATGTTTGTTTCTGCAGGTTAATGAACTGCTTTGGAATGCAGATTCTACAATCCTGGCTATATGGCTGGAAGACCTGAAGGTGGAAAACTCCAACCCAAACACTTATGGTGAGAGCACTCCGTGGGGCTCTGGCTCTTAACACTTGCCTGCAAATGTCATTAGCAGAGGGCACTTACCTGCTGGGTAGGAGACACTATGGAGGCTTGCAATTAGCTTTGAGACCACTGACACTGCTGGTGTCATGGTTTAACCACAGACAGTAGCCAAGCCCCATACAGTCACTTGTCCACTTACCCACCAGCAATATCAGGGAGAGAATCACGTGGGTAAAAGCTGGAAAACTCATGAGTTGAGACAGTAACAGTTTACTATGAAAAAGAAAAAGCCATGCATACCGTAAAAAGCAAAGCAAGGAATTAATTCACTGCTTCCCCTGAGCAGGCAGGTGTTCAACCATTTCCAGGACAGCAGGGCCCTATCATGTATAATAGTTACTTCTGTTACAGAAGAAAAATGCTATTAGTCCAAATATCCCACTCTTCTTCATTCTTCCTCTCTCTTTATATATGAACATGATGTCATGTGGTCTGAAATATCCCTTTAATCAGCTGGGGTTACCTGTCCTGGCTGTGTGCCCTCCTGACCTCCTATGCATCCCCAGGTTCCTTGCCAGCTTGGCAGTTTGGCAGTACAAAAAGCAGAAAAGACCTTGGCTCTCTGTAAGCCCTACTCAGCAATAACTAAAACATCACTTACCCATGCTGTGTTCAGCACAAATGCAAAACACAGTCCCATACATGACACTGTGAAGAAAATCAACTACCCCAGCCAAAACCAGCTCAGCTGGTGAGGAAGAACTGGTAGCTCAGCCTGATTTTTAAGCATCTTCCAGGCTGCTGTAACTGGAAGTGATACAAATGGAATAGTAAAGGTCTGAGTCCTTCATTAAACAAGGGTACTGTGTCAAAGGGTAGCTCAGTGAATTTTAGAATTGACTTTTGCCCAGTGTGTTGTTTTCTTGTGCTGTGTGTTGTATGACATAGCTCATGGACAGAAGACTAGAACTGTTATTTTAATTGCACTTAACCCACCCATAGAAGGGCAGTGGTGGTTGGGAGGGAGGGTTTGAGCTGGGTCTCAAATACTAGTCTGTAGTAACTCTTTGTTTTTCTGCAGTTCAGCTGTGGACCACAGGGAACTATCACTGGTACCTAAAGCAAAGTCTACACTTCGGTAACTTGGAGGAAAATCAGTTGGTGTCGCTGCTATGGGACCGAGAGAACCTGTATAGACTACATATACTCTGCCATGGCTGGCATTACCTCTTCTATGACTGGCACTGGACCACAGACCATGGGCTGGGGGAGAACAGTCAACATATGGCAAATGTGGCTGTTATAGATGGAGGTAAGCAGTGGGACAGCTTCCAGCTCTAGGGTCAGAAAAGGTGGGGTAGCCTTTTGTATTCAGTTCTTCTTTTAGTTGTTTCTACAACACTTTTAGGGGGGGATCCATGTAATTGATAGATGCTTCAGGGTTAGCTCAATGAAGGTAACCACTAAGAGTACACCAGCCATTTTCCTGTAACATTATTTCTGCTTCCAATAAAGAATCCAGGAAGAGCTTCACTAACATTTGGACTGGGGTTCATCTTGGATTTTCTTCTCTTTTCTTCCACAGATAAAGTTCTTGTCACAGCCTTCCAGCATGCTGTGGTGCCTCCACCCATGTGTACCTATGAGCTCCAGCTCCAACAGGCAGTTAATCAGGTTGCATTTCACACAGATCCCAAACATAGTGGGGACATGGCTATCCTGGATGCTGATAACAGGATCTCTGTGTACAGATATGGTGAGAGCATGTTGCAGCCTTATTAAAAGAAACCCTGTGTTCCTGAGAACACTACCTTAGGAGACTAGTAAGGTGATGGTCACTTAAATCTTTACACAAGACATACCTGGTTTAAGTGTGAGTTCAAGCTCTGCTCTCATTTCCAGTTTGAACGACATAGAAGCATTTTGGTGGTGCGTTGACTTTGTTAGAAGACAGTGTTTGGCATTTGACTATGTCATTGTGCTGGTCATATTCCCTGCCTAGCTTCCGCTTGAGTGCAGCACGTGGTATCTTGCGTAAGCTGCTCTGATGGCATGATGATGACTGTCGCTGGGAAGTGTCTGAGAACATGTCTGGGGCACCCAGGGCTTCCCAAAGCAATTCTATACACAGTGTGCTGTGAGGAAATAGCCGTTTTGTGCTGCAGTGTTGGAATGTGACTGTCTTCCTCAAAGTGAGTGTTAATGAGAATTAACATTTTGGCTGTAAATGTAGGGATGGCATTTTGTGGCATTTTTAATACTTCCACGTAGCATCTACTTTTTGCGAAGATTGAAGATGGAAGGGGCTCTGTTGGGTGGATCTCTAAACTCTGCTTTGTTCTGCTTTGTGTTTGCTAGGACAGAGTACAGTGAATGACCCTTCTGTCAAGCTTGGAGCTGTGGGAGGAAATGGCTTTAAAGCAGCTGTAGAAACACCGTACCTGGATAAAACCTACAGGTAATATAGAACTGCTGAAGCTGTAGAGGGGAGAAGAGGGTTGTACCTGATTGGATGCTTTGGAGGTCACAGCTCTTAACACTTTTCTCAAGATTTTTAAGATGCTATCAGATAACATGGTTTCATTTTGTGGACACTGTGCCTGCAACTAGTGCTTTGAAATGCCCTTTACTGAGGTCTCAATCCAGCAGAACCAGTGACTGTTAATGACAGCAGTGAGATACCTCTTCCTGTGCTTTCCTGTGCCTGGTGCACCAAGGGATGATGGTGCAGTGTCCAGGCCCATGATCACATCACACAGAGCAACAGAGCTGCTTGCATGGCAGAGGCAGTGATGAGGTTAAAAATCCCACCATGCTCCCTGTTTGTTGCTAGAGGTAGTTGACATGGAAGCAGTACTACATAGGGAAAACAGATGGAGCTTCCTAGGCCTCATCCTTTACCTCCAGCTCTGCCTGTGGCAGGATTCATGCTTTGTGTATCGGTGTTTCTGCACTGGAGCCCTCCCAGCCATGCTGTGTATTTAAAGAGCTAGGCTGTGCTTAGGAAGTCCTCTGCCTCTTTAGTGACGTGGCCTATTGAAATCAGGCTCTATTTGTGTCCCAACCTCTCCCATTTTGTGACAGAGTTGATGTGAGCAGGAGCAGCAATGAAGTGATGAATCCTCTGGGGCTCCGTTTTCTCACCTGGCTGCCAGATGACAGCTTCCTGGTTGTTGGTCAAGGTCAGCATGCTGCTCAGTCTGTCCTTCACCATCTGACTGCAGTGCCTCACGTGGCTGGAGCTGAAGAAGAGTGCCTGAATTTACGGTACTAGAGATCTATCAGTTGTGGCTGAAGTCTGAGAGTGCTTTCTGGACAGTGCCTAAGAAGGAATTAACTCTCCTATTAGCCTGGAAGCCATGGGTCAAGGAATTTGACTCTCTTCTGACAGGAGAACCAAAAAGCTCATAAAGCTCCCTACTGGTCAGCGCTTGCCTGTAGTCCTGATGCCCACACCCAGCCTGGCAAGGGTGCATGCTAAACATGCCTGTATCAGTACAGGATAGTTCTGTTCCTTGGAATGCAAAGCCCTTGGGGGAGAGGGGATGGCACATGACACTGAGTTTCTCCATTCCTTTGCTCACTATTATCAAGGTCCAGAAGGGGATCAGTAGCCATTGAAATTACTGTCCTCCTCCTTTTCCTCCTCCTCACCTGCTGGTCTTTGTGGGGCAGTTGAGCTAAAACCAGACACGAAAGAAAGCCACTTGGGAAATACAGTTCCCAAAGAGATCGGAAGAGCTGCTTTTTGCAGCACTCACCCAGCAAAGACAGAATGATTTGCATGTGAGCTGTAGAACAGAAAAAGAGGAGGGGTGTGTTTGCAGAGTGCTGCAGTGCAGACAGTGACCAGCACAGTTAGGCAGATGCCTGTTGGCTGGGGTTGCTGGTGCTCTGTGGTGCCACTGTCAGCTGACATAGGTGTGACAAGACTGCAGAAGATCCTTACATGAACAAAGTATGTCCATGCAGGAGATGTGCATCTTTTCATCTGGCTACAGGAAGGGCAGGAACGTGATATCTGCTCTTAAGTGTGTCTGCTGTGACTGACATTCTGTATTTCCTCTGTCTTGCATCAGCTTGTCAGTGCCTGTAGATGGAGAGGTGATCAGCCTGTACTGCAGCCCAGTGACCAAAACTGTAGCTCTGCAGCTGACTGATAGACGGATCCTAAAATACCTGTGGGGTAAGCTGGGCCCTGTTTAAGTACCTGGTCTTAGGGGTAGTTGTTACATATTTCTTTAAAGGTTTAATGAGATGATTTGACTTTCAGGGACTTGAGTGACTCTTGCTGTGTAGTTGGTGCTGCTTTTATATTTCCTCTCCTCCCAGAAATGGGCTGAAATTAGTGATTTGTGTCAGAATTCAATTAAAGGTAACTTTATATATATATATATATATACACATGCATATGTTAACACGAATACACACATACAAAGTTCAGTGCTGACTGACTGCCACATTCATAGATCTTCTCTCCCAGCTTATTCCCAGTTCTGGTTTTCTCAAGATACGTGTCATGGTTTTAATGTCTGAGTTTTTTTTTTTGGCTGGAAAACAGTTAGATCTTCTTTGCTCCTTAGAGGCTTCTACTCCAGTCCTTGAGCCCTGGCGGAGTAGCAGTAGCTCTGCAGTTCAGTTCCCCTACCATTGTGTGCAGACTTCCATCACGAGGATCAGTGGTGAAGTAAGTAAGACTGCAAGCAGATTAAATTCCCTACTCAGTTGTTCTCTGTGCCAAAAGTACACTGTGGTCTTCTGCCCAGGGCCCAGTGATACTTGTTCATGATATTCTTCATAAGGCACTTTGCAGAGCTGAAAGCTTATCTTCCCTTGCCTTCTAGAGCATTTCCAGTGCATTGCAGTTAACACCCGATCACCCCGTTCTATGAATACAATAAATAATTTCATTAGAAAGTGAGAAAATTCAGTTTGGAAATTTCTGGCAGTTACTCCCACACTCTTTTTGAAAGGACTGTTTTGCTTGGTTTTATTTGAACTTAACCTATTAGCAAATATGGCTGCACTGAGTTACTGCAAATGTCCTGCTACTGCTTTTTCCTTTTGGAGATGGTTTCTTGATAGTTACAACAGCTTAAAGAATGACCAGCTGTTTTGCTGGTATTTCAGGGGTTTCCTTCCTTCAGTGTGCCTCCAGCTGTAGGAAGCTGCTTTGCTCTGCTCTGTAGTGGAACTTTTCGTCTGGTATCCTAGACCAAGTGCTGCTGAATAGAAGAGCCTAGATTTCTAGCATGGCTTCTGCTTCCATTTTGCGACTGTGCAGTTACAGGGTAGGCCAAGCTAGATTTTCAGCCAGTGGTGTTTAAAGATGTTTAAGTTGGAAATCCTCCTGGAAGAGAGGTTGGATGACTTCCTGTCTGGCTTCTCTAAGTCATTCACATGAGATATTCGTTACCAAATTGTAAGGTACTTCAATCCAGTGCTTGTCAGTGTTGTGAAAGATTGGAGCTTGTGATAGCTCATAGTTGTCATTATTTTAATTACAGGAGGTGATCTTGGGCCTCACGGATCGATGCCGGTTTTTTGTTAATGATATTGAGGTACAAAGCTTTTGCCCCTCATTTCCTGCCCTTTTCCTCTGCCAAAGGCAGCTTCTGTATTCTGGTGTAAACTGTAATAAACTTCATTTTTTTACAGGTTGCTTCTAACATCACATCATTCGCAACATACAATGAGTTTTTGTTGGTGACAACCAATTCGCACACCTGTCAGTGCTTCTGCTTGAAGAACTTGTCAGTGAAGGGTAAATATCAGCACTGGCTGCCTGTTGCTAACTCATAGCATTTGTATTGGAAACACAAGATGTCCATATTTTTCACATCCAGTGAAAAATGTAGTATTTGTAACCCTTCAAAGGAGGTGTTAAAGAGATGAGAGTTGCTTTCAGAAATCTACCAGAGAGCAAGGAGGTCAGGGAACTGACTATATATCAGGTGTTTTTCACAGGGAAGAGAGTTTGTGCTGTAGTTGACCCTTACACTGTTTCCAGCAGCCTAGCCCTGCATCCTCTTCCTTCTCTCCATGTTCAGAAGAAGTCTGTGTGCTATTTGAGAGTGTGTAGTAGAGAGGGGATCACCGTAGAAAGAGTTTCTGGTGGTTTCTGGCTTTGAGAAATGTGATGGCTTTGGTAAAGGCAGGACAACAACTTATTGGTCCTTTTAGACCCTTCAGTGCTACTCTTATCTGGTCTGTTGAGCTTTGTTATCCTGTTGTGCAGAAGACACAGCTCTGCTTTGTGTACAGATTCAGCAGTGATCAGCGCTCCTCAAGGTCTCATCCTGTCAGGAATTGTTGAAGATCGCTGTTGTACTGGAGGCTTGGTTGGTGCAGTACAGCCTTGCCTGGCTCCTACAACATAGGAGGTCCTAAATGGGACACTGTGCTGCATGTACCATGTATGCTGATAAATGTTGTCTTCAGCCCTCCAGGCTAGCCTGAGCAGTGCTGCTGCACCCAGCAGTGAGACCCTGCGGAAGGTGGAGCGAGGTTCACGTATCGTCACCGTCGTTCCCCAGGACACAAAGGTTGTGCTGCAGGTCAGTGCTCTGCCCATTTGCTGACAGGTGCTATCAGGATGTGTAGGGGTCTATCACAGTGGGCACCTTGAAAACAGTGTGTGCAGTGCTACAAAGCTGGTGCCCTACAGTGCTGCAGCAGAGCATCTCACAAATCTCTAGCTGCCCAGCTGGATGCACAGGAATTTTGAGCTTGTCTTTGAGAGTTAGGTTCAGTAGACGCAGATAGGTATGTGCAGAGCTGAGAAGGACTAGTCAAGTTCCTAATGGTTGAGGTAGTGTAGTGCTACATATTGTGGCCTCTCACCATGAATCTCAAGACTCACTTCCTAGGATTTACTAGCAGCCTTGGCACTTAGTTTTTTTCTGAGCTCACTCTTCAGAACTGCCAGAGATTGACAGAATGGAGAAGAATGTAATTTGAGAGGCAGTTTTGGAGGTGTGGAGCCCAACATCCTCCTCAGAGCAGGACTAACATGAAAACTTGATCAGGTTGCTCTGGGTCATGTCTGGTGGGATAGATTCCTTCTCCTGAGGAAGGAATGTTTCTGGACTGAGAGAATGTTCAGGTATTCTTCCAGTTGTTGAAATTGCATGTCCTCTGAAGTGAGCAACCAGGCCCATGCACTTCCAAGTAGCAGACAGGCCTAAGAAACTGGCCAGTCCTTACTTTTCCCACAATGTAGGCAGAGTAACTAAAGTAAGTAATTGTGTGGATCTTGTGTTATAGATGCCAAGAGGAAATCTGGAGACCATTCACCACCGCGCTCTGGTTCTTGCCCAGATTCGGAAGTGGCTAGACAGGTAAATGGTGCTGGTGTATTCTTGTCTTCCCTCCTCCAGTCTGAGCTGTTAGAGGCTGACTGATCTGGAAAAGAGAGGGAGGCTAAACTCAGAGGAATTGACCTTTTTAGAGGGAACAAAATGGTTTCTAGGGCGACCACCTAGAAGCCTAGCTTTCAGCTGTGCCAGGTACTTGTCACTTCACCACTGAACGGCTGAAAATTGTGGGGGTGGGAGAAATCTTCAGCTACATGTGCTGAAATTGCGTGGGTGGGAGAAATCTTCATTGCTCCATTCTCCAGACATCTCAATTGCTTTAGGATTAAGCTGGCTGGTTTCCATTTTTTACTGAATTCATTTACATTGAAATTTTCTGAAAGGGAAATTGATACAAAATGTAACACTCTTTTAATGGAAGTAAAATAATCTAAGTTCTGTATTGCTTCATCAACCTTGCAAGTGTGTCCCACTGCAAGGGTCAGCAATGAACCGTATTGACCTTGCACATTTTTCTGGAAGGCTGTCTACACAGCTTATTGTGTAGGCTGTTCTCATCCCACTGGTTCTGTTCTTAGCCCTAGTCAGTTGCCTTTGTTTGCATCTTATCCACTAAGTAAACTGTCCCGCTTGACTCATTCCTCCAGGCTTATGTTCAGGGAAGCTTTTCAGTGTATGAGGAAGCTGCGAATCAACCTCAATCTTCTCTATGACCACAATCCCAAGGCAAGTCTGCCCAGCTCTCTTGTGTTGTTTGCCATACTAATCTAGCCTGGAATCCACTGAACAGTGTGCTCAAAAGTGTAGGTGGTACTGCTTTCAGCAGTGATGGCTGTTCTGCACTGCAGCATCATCGTATGCACAGATCCGATTTAGCAT
Organism: Motacilla alba alba; assembly: GCF_015832195.1. NCBI lineage: Eukaryota > Metazoa > Chordata > Aves > Passeriformes > Motacillidae > Motacilla > Motacilla alba. The sequence continues at coordinate 40,627,506 of NC_052046.1, forward strand.
TTCCTTCATCCTGTACTCCAGACAAGGTCTCTGAATTTATTCTTATACTTGATGTACATGTTCTTACTGTTCAGAATATCAGTGGTAATACTCTTGTTCATTTCAGGTATTTCTGGAAAACACAGAAACCTTTATCAGGCAAATAGATTCTGTGAACTATATCAACTTGTTTTTCACAGAACTGAAGTAAGTATAAGTCTGCAAATGGAAGCATGCATGTAATCAGTGGTGGTACATTATTTTGTCAAAATATTGGCAACTCTTCAGTATGGGTCCAGGGAATCAGAAATCTGGCATGTTGAGTCATAAAGGCTTGAGTAGGCTCAGTAGTTTCAGGGATAGCATGTCTTGTAGGAAATTCCCGTTTGCAGGCAGCCATTAAATTTTTGTAGCAAGTAATTAGTACATTATCTGAATGCTTTGACTTCTCTGCTGGTTTGCTGTAGAGCAGTAAATGAAAACAGAGAAAGTTTTGTTCCCTCATAAAGAGGAGCAAGGTGACAGTGCTTATCTAGTCTGAGGCCAAGGTACTTGCTTGGATCCTCAAACCAAGTCCCCTCACTTCTTTCTTAAAGGCTTAGTGATGAGGCTTTACAGTGATGGTAGTTTCAGGACTTCTCAAGCTTGCTAAAGTCAGTAATTGTATAGGAACTGGTGGTATCACTTAAGCGTTTGGTTTGATTTTCAGTCTTGACCTGACCAGAAATAATAGCAAATGGCTTACATTTCTGAATTGTTCAGTGGATATCTCCGTAGTGGATTTAGTGGAACGCAGCTGTATCTTGTAAATCTTGTCTTCTGATTTTTTGGTGCTACTGAAGTAATTGTTTGACCAGTTTTAGGGTTTTTTTTTAATGCCTGTCTTGGCTGACAATCAGTTTGGACTGACAGAGATTTTTGGAGAACTTCCTGTTAGCGTGGCAGTTAATGAGTAGTTATGTTCTGCATGCCTTCGAGTTCCTTAACCTTATTGTCTTTGTTCTGGGCTATGTGGCAGATGGTGCTCTTATTCACATTACCTGTTTTTATGCAGAGATGAAGATTTCACGAAGAGTATGTACCCATCTCCGAATGGTAGCAGTAACAGCCAGCCATGCCAGCATCCTGATCAGAAAAAAGTAAACCTCATATGTGACGTGATGAGAGTTGCCATGGAACACATTGACCCTCAAAAGTGAGCACTTTCTTACTGTAGGTGATCGACCCATTAGAGAGATTTCTAGTAAGTCATTGGCAGGAAGCAAAGCTGTCCTTGACATCAGTTATTTGGCACTAGGTTTTCTGAGGTGAGCTTGTGCTCCACAAAATTATACTATGCCTTGCTTCTACTGAGCATGCTGTCCTGGAAACATCTAATAGTTCCACAGATAACATACCAACATTTTACTATTAAATAAAATAATAGAATTAAAATAACATATGCAGGATGCTTATAAAGGTTTAGGAGATACACTCAATTTAGGATCAGTCTGTGTGGGAATGGAGATATGAGCAAGATTCTCATCTTGGTGAGTTGCTGACTGTTTGAAGCAGCTGGCCCTTTGGAAAGATATCAGCTGTTCCATTTGTCACTGAATTACTTTATAAATAACCAGCTCCATTTTCTTGATTGATTACTTTTGTGGTAACCATCCTCCTTGGCTGAATCAACACCAGACAAAGATAAAAGCTGGGAAAATAGGATAATAACAGTGCCTGGTAAAATGGTGCTAAACTATTGACAGCCTAATGTTAAACAGTGGAGAGGGGAGCAACAGGTGGTGAGTAGCTGCTGAGCTCTGAGAATTTAGACAGTTTCCAGCAAACTATTTCAGAAAACAAAGCATTTGCTTGGCTGGGAAAGCTAGTTTGAAATAGTAAATGTGAGATGTATGGAAGTATAAATAACACCCTACAAAGCTGTCCTTTTTTTTAAAAAAGGCTATTTTTGTGCCAGATTTCATTTGGAAAACCATGTCCAGCTATCTGAACTTTCAGAGAGAGCTCCTTCATCATGCTGGCTGGCATGGTAAAGGAAGCTCATTCTACTCAAAACACACCTCCAGCTTTGTGACATGTTTGGGAAGACATACTGAGTAGAAGAACCTTTCTGGTCTGTTCTCTTCTTTTGCTATGTTTGCTGCCTTCCTCTAGGAGGATCAAAGTGCCTTAGTAGTTTCTCTTTTTTTTTTTTTTTTTACTAAGACATAAACTAGAACTTGCACAAACTGTGCTACAAAAGGAATAAGCTGTGTTTCTGCCTTCTCACTTTCTCATTCACTTCTTCTCTTTTCTTCAGATACTGCCTATCGATACTGACAGCACATGTGAAGAAAAGTCCTCCAGAACTGGAAGTTGCTCTCCAGAAGGTTCATGATCTTCGAGGTTCTGTATCAGAAGCTCAAAAGTTTTGAAAATGGGTGGTTTGCAGGAGCTTTATTTTAAGGAAACTTCTCTGTCCAACTAAAACTGTTAAGGGGGAAACTTCCCCATCTGACCATCCAGGAGCCTGGCAGACTGGCGGATTTGTGCCACCTGAGCTGGGACCATCCCCCACAGCTACATTCCCCACACTCACAGTCAGACCAGGATTCCTTACCGGCTCCACCTCAAGTTTCCCATAGCAGAGTCTCAGGCATAAAATAAGTAATAAAATAGGAACTCCAGCTAGTGCCTCTGAGGAGGGACCTTATGCAAAGGAGCCCCTGGGCCTGTGAGAACTTTTATACCTTCACAGTCTATCCCTGCAAAAATCTGGCAGTCCTCAGCTCCTACTGGGTCTCAGTGTCTCACAGGTCTCTGTCCCCTTTGTTAGGCAAGGGGTTGGCAGTTCAAACTGAAGCTCTCACCACCCGGAGCTCAACCTGCAGCTCCCAGCACAGCTACACCCTGAGATACTACACTGGATATGTTCCTCAACACTTTGATAATTAGCATGGTTCACCGAGAAAATTGTTTTAAGGTTGCTGTTTATGGAGCAAGCCAAAAATCAGAAATGGACTTGAAACCAGTGTGTGTTTAGGTACAGCAACATATCTGCTAAGTTAGGTTGCTTTACATGCCCTCAGCTCACCCTTTTGACTAGGTCTGCTGGCAGTCACCCCAGAGTTGGACCTGTTTTCACTTTCCAGTTGGAGCTCTAGTTGTCCCAGCATGGAATAGGAAGTTCCTATTCTGGATTCTAGCAAACTTTGCCTTTATTCTGTGCTGATCCTTCGAGTTCATCACAGCTGCACGTTCACTGCTGTGCTGGAGATGTTCTCGAAGTTGCCCAGTAAAGGCAAAGTAACCCTTCTGCAAGACAGAGCAAGCTGTTAGTCTGATGGTCCATCTCTGATGTCAAGGTTGTGCTTAATGATGCATCCTTTCCTCACAGCATGGCTCCTGTGCTGGTGGTGTAACAGGTCATATGCTGCTTTATCTTGTTGCAGAAAGCATTACGCCGGATGTCCAAGCTGTGAGTGCAGAAGAAGCACTAAAGTACCTGCTTTTCCTTGTGGATGTCAATGAATTGTATGATTATTCCTTGGGGACGTATGATTTTGATTTAGTCGTCATGGTGGCAGAAAAGTCTCAAAAGGTCTTGGCTCATAGTCCTGCTAAGGAATTTATTTTTCTACTTTCTCAAAGGTTCTTTGTAGTCTGCAGATCAGCCTGCATGTTTTCTTAGTAATGGCTCTCTACCCAGGCAGGATTCCAGTTGCTCAGAAGCCCTGTGAGTGTTTGGGAAGATGCTGGGCAAGTGTCATGTCTCTGCATCCTTTGGTTCTTCTTGAGCACAGCTTTGGAAATATATTTGTGTTCAAGGTGAAACAGTGCCCTTCTAGAGCAGCAGGGCAAAGTAGCTCTGGGGAAGGGAGGGATTGGTATCTGAAGTTTTGCGATTGCATGCTTTTATTCTCAGTTCCATACTTTTTTTTTCTTGCTTATTTAGTGGTTCCCATGATAATAGCATGTGTTTTCATGTGGGTTTAATGTGAAATCTCTGAAGTGAAGTGCCCATCTGCATCTTCAGAGTTTCCTAATGTTACAGCAAATTCTGCTGCCCATCACTTAGGACACCCTATTTGTGTTAACAGGTTTTATGACCTTTGGTGTGGGGAAGTTGATCAACTTTATGGCTGCAAATTTATACATAACAACATTTGATATGACACATAGGCTTGAATTTTAAATGTTGCCAGCCTTTAGATAATGCTGAAGTCCATGAGGGACCCTGGTAATTCAAGTCAGTAATTTCTGGCAAGAGTATATGCACAAATTGATTAAGATGGCTTACATTTGGGGGGAAAGAAGCCTTTTTTAGTGTATTATCATATTTTTTCAAATATGGGACTGTCTGTTTGTGAAGATGGGGGCAAATAAGGATTTTAGCAGATTAACTCAATTGCCGTTTTTATTGTTCTTTGCAGGACCCAAAAGAATACTTGCCCTTCTTAAATGCCCTCCGGAAGATGGAAACCAATTATCAGCGATATACAATAGACAGACACTTGAAGAGATACACAAAAGCTCTTGGCCACCTCAGCAAATGTGGTAGGTGTCCTAAGAGGATTTCTGCGGTGTAACATGTCCATTTTGGAGAGCCTTTGAGGGGAAATAGCTAAAGAAAGAGAAGGATTGTGTAATATTATCTTCCTGTCTGGTAACGGGTGGTGAACTTCTGCTACTTGCTTTTTGTACTGTAGCTTGGTACGGGAAGAAAGAAATGTTTACTCCCCTGTGGTCATGAAGCACATGAAGTCTTGTGTTGTTCCTGCTCAAGTGAATTGTTCCTGCTTAATATCTCTAGCAAAACATCAAGGAAGTGAACGCTTTGATTTTACAGTAGTAGAATGGGTGGTCTTCCACCCAGGCACTTCTGGGTTGATTCTTCATGTTGTGAACCCAGACTGTCTGGGAGCCAGGAGGGCCATGTACTTTCTCTTTAATTTTTACAAAAAGTAAATTATTTCTGCAGGTCCTGAACACTTCTCTGAATTTCTGAACTTGGTGAAGGATCAGAATCTGTATTCTGAGGCCTTGAAGCTGTATCCCTCTAGCACTCAGGAGTACAAGGTGTGTAAGCTCGTGACAGTGCAGAGTCAACAGTTTATATTCCCTTATGAGTGTGTTTGGATCTCCTCAACACCATGCATGAGGGCAGGAATGAAACTGCAGCTGCACGTGTTCAAGTTCTGTAGGTCATTGCACTTCCAGTGTTGTCTGAGACCCTCTTCTGAGATAACAGCTGGAATGACTCTCAGCATTAACCCTGTGCCATTTGGTCATCAGTGGTTGTTATTCCTTTGATCCTGTGACTCAGAGAGCACCTGGAAGTCCTGTTTCTTCTGCTGCACTATCTTGTAGTGTGCTGAATAGCTCTCATAACCTCAGGAAGACTTCTCTCTGTTTTGACCTCTGTGTGGCTTGCAGATTATGTGGGGACAATTTGTTATCCTTAAACTATTCTGAAAAGTGCTGAAGAACTTGGACACTTTTAGATGTGCTGTTTCCTAGTACGTAGTGTACTTGGTTTCAGTGTTACTGAAGATCTTCAGCTTGTCCAAGGCTGAGATAAAATGAAAATGCATTTAATATAAGTTAATGTAGATACTGTAAATACACAACACATAAGCCTTTGTACAAGGAGGAGTTGCGTGAGAGGGGAAATAGAGAAAATCGGTCTATTTGCAGCAGAGTGAAAGCAGAAAGAAGTCTTTATTCATGAGGGAGATCTGTTTCTGGATGACTCCTTGGGAGTAATTTATTATTCACCCTGTATCCTTCCAGTGAAATCCACTTGCCCCTTCTTCGTGGAGATAGTGATCTTTGAGTAGCCTGTGCCTATAGAGTTACAGGGCTTGCGTGTTCCCTTGTGCCAGTATTTGTTTCCTAAAGTAAGTTGGTTCAGAGAGACATTCTAACAAAAACTGCTCATGTGGGTGGGGAGGAAGAGTCTGGTTTCCTGTAGTATCTAGTTTACCCAGCATTTGGTTTGGAGAGTCAGGTGCCTCCCTGTGTCACTTGCTGTAGCTCTGGGAAGTGTCTCCATGTGCTGATCATTAGCCCTTGGCTTGATATAGTTTGAAATGAGGTAGAAACTTCATGCCTAGAAACTCCTTGGAGAAGCTGTGTAAGAGGCTTTTGTTGATGGACCCTTAATTTTTACTAATGGAGGACTGCTACTGACCTTTCTTTTTTTTCTTTTTCTTTTTTTTTTTTTTTGTCCCTGTCTTTCAGGATATCAGTGATGCATATGGGGAGTACTTGATTCAGAAGCAGCTGTATGAACAGGCTGCATTGATATTTGCTCGTGCTGGCATCTTTGCAAAAGCACTTGATGCTTTTCAGAGCAATGGCAGCTGGCAACAAGCCCTGTGCATGGCATCACGGCTTGGTTACACAAAGGATAGGCTGTCCAGCCTGGCACAGAGCATGGCAGGTAGGCCTTGAAGAGAAGTACATGTGCAGAGCAGAGTGGCTGCTGTTATTTATGGTTCACTTCAATTTTTCCTAAAATTCAGTGAAAGCTTCATTATTCAGCAGCGCTTTTCTTAAATGAGAACAAAGATCCCATGTTTGCCCAAGGTTTGTGCATTTGCACATGACCTTTGTTTCTCAAAGAAACCAAAAGATGCTGAAGGTGATTTGGTAGGCAACACAGGAGCTGCCAAGAGAACTGTGCCCTTGGCTGCCCAGTGCTGACTGCTTCTTGCATTGTTCCCTTGCAGCTGGTTGCCAGACTCCTCTTTCAAATTGCCTCATTAGTTAACCGCAAGGAATGGACATGCATTGAAGTGTCTGATGTAACTGAGGCCTCTAGACGTTAACTGGTGCAAGTGCTGTGCCTATTCACC